>NC_089771.1:13525383-13545383 GCF_040412425.1 Macrobrachium rosenbergii
AAATGTAAATCATTACTACCCAATGACAAAACAGTGGTACTGATGGTGGGTGAAACTCACTTGAAACCATATTTTGATTATAAAGGCGGAAATTCAGTACACTTGTTGAGATGTAGGCTACCAGGAATAATTGGCTTGGCCAGAAAGATACGAATAAAACAATGAAGTTCCCACGGTTCTCCTTTGACGGAAATCATGTTTTAGAAAATGAATTTCATTATGCACCATTCAGCTCTGAAAAAAAACTTCATGAAATAGATGGTTTACTCTTGAAACATTATTATAAACTGTCATGAAAAGCATTCTCCTCACCCACATTGGGGAAACAAAGTGTTCATTTAGCTTTACAAATATTCATTGAGTATCTCATTCAAGCTTCACTAACTCTTGGAAAAAATCAGTTTCCCTTTTTATTCAGAAGTTGCAGATTTGTGTAATTTTTTTTTACATTACATTTGATGGGCAATAATGAATGTAAAATCCCATATAAAGGTGAAAGGTTAAATAATAAATATGCTACTCCAATAAGTAATGAAGGTCATTGTACAGTAAAAGAGCAAAATTAATAGTATTGGTTTCTAACATTTTATTGAATAATTATTGTTCCCAAGAAAAACTATATTGTAGCTAACAAAACGTTGAATAAAAAGAGAAAGTTTAAAACTTCAGCTACCAAATAATAGCTGTATGTAAAAGACAATAATTAAGGTATTTCATTCACATATAGTAGAGTAAACCAATGCACTGCCGTCTTGTAATTTGACGTTAACACTATGTATAAAAATTTTTAATACAATGATAAACATGTTTGTACTTCGGTATATACCATATTGTAACTATAGATAAATTCTTTTGGTTCAGTGTTTTATAATAATCTATTAACCTGTGTTTCGAGTTAATATTATTTGGTGTACACAAATTAGTGTAGACGAAAAAAATAAGTAAATCAACTAATTACCATAACAGGCAAGCAACAAATTGTCTATTTTGGTGACGTTTTGTTTATATTTCTTTCGTCTGAGAACGTAGTCAGCGCTAGCGACTCGGACTACTGTTGCTTACGTCACAATACATCGAACAGGCCTTGTCTCTCGGTGGTCTCGCTTCTACCCTACTGGCTGGTGGCCTAAGAAACCAGTGTTCAGAGACGGCCCTTTGCGCCTTGCGGGACCTAGGAGGACTTTAACTTTAATACATACATACACACGCATATATGTATATATATAGAGAGAGAGAGATAGATAGATAGATATACATAAATATGTATAATATGTATATCTATCTATCTATATATATATATATATATATATATATATATATATATATATATATATCTATATATATATATATATATGTGTGTGTGTATGTGTGTGTGTGTGTGTGTATATATATATATATATATATATATATATATATATATATATATATATATATATATATATATATATATATATATATATATATATATATATATATTTATTTATTTATTTATTTATATATACATATATAAATAAATATTATGTGTATCTCCATTCTAGTGTTTGTATATTCTTTTACTTTATCAGTCAATTCTTCCAATATGACTAAACTTCATGAGCTGGCAAAAAATGACTCATTCCACACAGTGCTTTTCACACGACACAGAATGGCTTATGGGCCATTTGCTTTTTATCACCATCCATTGTTGAGTCCACAATCGTTAGCTTGTTTTTTTCACTATTGTATGTTTTTTTATTTATGAATGGAGAGATAAAACCAGGGGAAAAATTCGTGACAGTTAAGTAAAAGTTGTAGGACAGTAAGTCTGGTTATGATGTAATTGTTGCTTACAAGAGAAAGTATGTGAAAGATATATATATATATATATATATATATATATATATATATATATATATATATATATATATATATATATATATATATATATATATATATATATATATATATATATATATATAAAACCATGTTTTGTTTAGGATTTTTATGAATTTATTTGTATATTAATCTGCTTGTAAGATACTGAATATTAATAAAAGAGAACTGTAAATAAAGGTTTACATGCATGAGATGATTTTTCAGAGGCAAGTATTTTACGAAAGAGAAGCGAAAATTCACTCTCCTTTGTTGCACTTGTGATGAGTGAAGGGTGTTAGCCTTAAATCGTGTTTTAATGTATATTCCATTTGTAAATTTACGTTCCATTTCTCAAAATTAATATTTTCATATCCATGTAACTTCAAATAAGTAAGAACCAATTACTTTGAATGATTTACTTTTTATCTTTCATGCCCTGAGAAATATTTTTTTCCAGTGAATAAAATATGTCATTTATAAATGAGCAAGTAAGAAAAAACATTTGAAATAATATATTTTTATCTTTCATATCCGAAGACCTCAGTTTTTTCAGTTTCAAAATGAATGAAATAAGTCACTTGAAGAGGGAAATAAGAAAAACTTGTTTGAAATAATTATTTTTTTTATCTTTAATGTCCTAAGACCTCACTGTAATTTAAAAGTGAATAAAGTACGTAACCTCAAGATAAGGCTTCATTCTTTTTATTTCAAAGCGAATGACATATGGAACTTCAAGATGAGATACCTAAAGTATCGGGACAAAAAAACCCAGCTTCGAAAGACAGTTAATGAGGCCAGACTCCTATTACAGTTAAAAAACAGATTCCTATTTTAGCAAAAAGGTAATATTCCAGACACTCCATCCCAAGATTAGCTCCCTACCACATGGGATAACGGCCAAGCAGTCTTTTGCTCTTGAAATTCATGACGCGAGACACAAGTTTTGAATTTATGGTCATAGACGCGGAGGAAAAAAAATATTCAGGATGAGGCACAAGGTAAAAGGCGAAGCTTAATTCAATTCTGATCTTATTAATGAGCGATAAATCTTTCACTTTGGGGAAGTTTATCAGTGAACAGGTTTGAAAAATTTGACTGCAAATAAAATTCGGGTTTTATGCAATGGTCTCTCGCTCGCCGTAACTTTCAAGCTGTAAATTGAAAGATATGATGATGCTCACACGAGAGAGAGAGAGAGAGAGAGAGAGAGAGAGAGAGAGAGAGAGAGAGAGAGAGAGAGAGAAAATCATTCTCAAATTAGAGAGAGAGAGAGAGAGAGAGAGAGAGAGAGAGAGAGAATCATTCTGAAATTAGAGAGAGGGAGAGAGAGAGAAAACAATTCTGAAATTTGAGACGGACAGAGTAAGAGAGAGAGAGAGAGAGAGAGAGAGAGAGAGAGAGAGAGAGATAATCTTCCAAAATTTTAATCATAGTTTCTGTCCTTCGTTTGAGTGTCTTTTCCCCCCTTTCAAGTATTCAGAAAGACCTCTTTCCACCCCTATTCTTGAAAATAAGCTAACATTTTTCTTTATTATTTCATTTCTCTTTCTTTAGAGTGAAGAGTTTGTTTTACTCTGGATTCTTAAATTAATCTTTTTAACTCGTAGTTACTTTTCACAAAATAACTGTTAAAAATGAAACACGTATTTCAGGCTGAATTTACTAAAATCTGTATCAGTTAACATTCAACCCAATGAAAATATATCTAAAAATTTGTTTTTTGAGAAAGAAAAGCTTTCTACGTATTCCTCCTCTGCTACTGTACAATGGAAGTGGCTCCAAAAATCATTTACTTAATGCATTACTTAATACTTTTCAGACTTAAGAAGAACTTTTTTATTTACTTTTAACTACTCCTCATGTATACCTAAACTTAAGGAAAATATATTATGTGAGAATTTATGCTAAGATATTCCTTGTAGAGATGTTCAGTATTTACTAAAGGACGCCTACCTAAGCTAGAGATTGTATTTTCTTTCATGAATACTTTTCCTTTTTTATTTACTTTTAACTACACCTCGTGTATACCTCAGACTTAGGGAAAGACTGTATTTTCTTTCATAAATTTAATTTAGCAGCGGAAGTCAGTGTTAGAAACTAAGTAACTGTAAAGTCCGGTGATCCCTAGAGCGTTCAGTAGGCCACTGAAATCCTGTTGACCAAACGGTTGAGGGTCGATTAATGGAAGCGATTTGCATCTAATGTTGTGATTTGTGAGCTTATCAGGGGCTATCAAAACATCGTTAGAATTGATCAGGGGGAGAGAGAGAGAGAGAGAGAGAGAGAGAGAGAGAGAGATTTCTTTATACATTTCATTAGCGAAAAATTATTGTTTTTCTTGTTCCTTTGACTGTCTTTTACATTTTAGTAAACAAGTGTTTGAAGTTCCTTCACGCAAGGATTTTTCAGTAACAAATAAACCGTCATTGAATATTTGTATAAAGACAGATGAAAGAGTGTACAATGATTTTCCCAAAGAAAAATATCAATTTACATATGGGTGATTATTTTCAAAGCTAATGGTGAGCTTAAGGTAACTTCTCAATCAAGTATTGAATAGGGAATTTGATCTTTTAAACTGTTATCAATATTTTATTTCATTAAGGAAATACAGAAGAGATTTAGAAATTTCTGCACAGGTTTCTATAGATAATGCAAAATAATGAAATATTCTACAGAAAATAAAGTAAAACTTATTTATTTCCATCAAACTCTTCTACTCTTTATCTTCACACGATGTATGAGTAAATTTTTACATTACAATTTATTTTAATAAGAAAATATATTTTGTCCGCAGCAGAATAAACACACCGTAATCAGATGAAACATGCTCTGCTCATTCCTTATTTCCTCTTCTTTTCGGAAGCCTAAAACGACTGCCCAGATGATGAGCAATCACACTACATTGCCTTTACCAAATAGGGTCTGGCATTGATTGCCTGTGACAAAAACGACAAAAAGCCATTCGAAAAAAAAGGAAGAAATCGTCCTTTCCTTGGCTCCATAAATTTCGGGCAACAATGGAGAATGCCTGGGACACCAGTACAGATGGCGAGGTTATACAGGGCCATATTTCATTTCTTTGGATTCCCAAAAATAGGATTAACAAGTCACTGGGTGCCAACGTATTTTGCCCAATAATTCACTTATTAACGTAGATTTGCCATGGGTATTTTTTGTATATATTCGTATAGTTTTCAAGGTTCGAATGATGAGTTGCCCATTAGAAAATTGTGCTTCAGTACATTTAATATCCCTGTTGGCAGTGAGCTTTTGACACAGATTATGTATCAAATGTGCACAGATCTATGATCGCTGTTTTTAAGAGAAATATTTTTCTGAAAAATAAATCACTGGTTTGCAAAGATAGGCTGTTTAATTCCTGTAATAAATGAATATGACAAAAAAAAAGTTTTCCAAAAATATCTGACTAGAGCAGAAAAAAATTTAGCAATAATTTCTTTCAGAAATTACCAATAACTTATTCAAGAAATTAGCAATGCTTTCTTTCAGAAATTTTCGATAATTTCTTTCAGAATCTGTTTTTACAATTAACATTCTTATTCCTCTGACGATATTTCTAAGGCAACCATCTCTCATTTTAGCAATCTATCAATTTCTTAAAATCCATTTTATATAATTTGATGTACCATGATATCATGTAGTCTAAAACCAATATTATTTCCTTCAGAATGATTGCCATAAAAGAGTTTGTCTTCTTCATCAAGATATTCATAATCATTTGTGCCCCAAGCTTCAACAGGATGTCTTTCGATGTCATTAAGCTCATATTGTGTTGACTCAGCAAACAATTGTTCGCTCCAGTTCCGTCTGAAATTAGGAACCGGTTTGTTTGTTGTTTGCATGAGTAGCTCCACGTATAAATTTGCATTAATTCCTTGATATTTTTATTATTATTTTCTTTACTATGCTGAAAATATCTAGTAATGTTTGCATTTATGTTTTCATGGGCATTATTGTTACATGATATTCTGAAGATATCTAATAAAGTTTACATTTATGTTTTCATTGCTATATGATGTTAGAAATATTCATACTTTAGTTATAAATAGCCTTTCACTAGTAAAAACATTCCTTCGGGAATTATATGAAGATTATATTTAATCTCTGAATGTTCATATCCTTTGCGTTATTTTTCTTATTTAAGAAATGGCTGTAATACAGCTCTTAAAAGTTTTCTGAAAAGCTGTTTAAACTCGGTTAGATATTTTTCAAACTCAGTTAATTTAGTTCCATAACTTTTTTGTGCTGCGAAGTAAAACTTTATTGGAATGTTCCTTGGTTCTAAAGGCCATATCTCTTCTTAAGCTTGCTACATTGGCTGTCTCCGCGCAAAGATGCTGGCGATAAGATGAATGCTTTTTGCTTTAAGTGTCTAAGGCTTATCTTTTATCTTCTTTGTGATCTAAGATTGGAATACCTCCCACATTCCTCGTTTATTTTTGTCTTTGTATCGTGTTGCCATATTTGTAACGGTATTAACAGCGCAAAATGGGAAGTGGCATGATTCACATATTATATCTCCTTGTGTTTTCTATACCCAAGAGAGCTGCAGACAGCCTACAATGCTTTTGTTTGTCCGATTTGTTTGTTCTTCTTCGCCCAAAACTTTTCAAAATCAGTGTGATCTGTGAATATATTGACAGGAGCTCTTAATTTATGACTTTGAAATTTAATGTTTTATTTTTTAGTGAATTACTTGAAATTGTCTTCATAAATTATTCTGTGTCATTCAATTCATTATTTAGCAAGAAATTTCGTCCTTGATTCCTTATAAGTTCAAAATCACCAGAAAAAAGAGAGACTGTTACTTCCACGGCAGTACGCTGAAAAGTTTTTCTATAATGACCCTTAATTTCCGTAGCTTTATGGTCGATTGGCAATAAACATCGAGATTACATTTGCCATAAGTGGACTTCTTTAGATGTGTTTCTACTGGATTCTCATAACACTGGAATTTAGGCGAAGGGGAAAAAATAAAGACCAGTGGATACTCACTCTTAATGTTGACTTGTGGCAGAGACGTAAGGTGAGTTGATTATGTCTGTTGCATAAAAGTACTACGACGACAAACATACTCTGCAGTCTTCTTGACCTGACCTAGCTGTTTTTGCTTGCAACACTAGGCAGGCTGCTGTAGCAGTGTGGCGTTTTCTAGTATCAGGTTTAATACCACACAGTTTCGTAGGAGTTTTATCTTAGCCACAGCTAAAATATGAAGTAGTTTTCCTAGTACAGTTGTGGAATCTTCTGATCTCCAAATATCTAAGCGAGGAGCAATTTCATTCCAGCTCTCTGCTGCTGACGTCATCCTGAACGTCAGGTGTGTCGGTCTGATTTTCTTTTCCCCTCATCTTCTTCTTTTTTCAACCTTTATTAGTCCCACTGTTTCTATTCCCTGCATCTTCTTCCCCCAGTCTTCATATTTATTTATTTATTCTTAGCTTTTTTTAACTTGTTTCTCTCTCTGCAAGGTGATTTCCCTTTGGGACACTCTTGGGTTTACAGTTTGCCGGTTCTGTTCATAAGAGGTTTCAGCTGAAGATTTAAAGAAAGAGAGAAAGAATGTTGTAAGAAAAAGAAAAGAATGAATAAACAAGAGTCAAAGAAAAGTAAACACAAGCTGCAGTAGAAGATACGAAAGAAATGGGATATAAAACGCTTTTGAACAATAATAATTGAAAGAAATATTTAAAATATAGAAAATATATAAAGTAATCTTGAGCACTAATGATTCAAAAAATTTTTGAAGTCTTTACAAAATCAGTTAACAACCTCCCTTACTGATACATAAGTGAGGAACGTTTGAGCATCTCTGTAGTGAAAACAATCTCGTTATTCAGCGTTTCAGATAAACAAACAAAAAAACGCTACGATATTTCTCCCTGCATCAGAATTCTTACCCTGTGTTTGCTAGGATTTCCAACTTTCCATGCGTCCCAAAACAGCTCAAGACACGTAATTCTTTTTATCATGAATGATGGATTTATTGGTGAATCTGAATAAGATCTTTTAGTTAGATTTTATCTGTAAAATATAACCTGTAGAATCGTTAATATTACATAATTTTATACTGAATGTTAAACGATTAAATAGAGTATGTTGAATTGGAGATTAAGATTTTTTCAATTTACTTTTATTAAGAATATGTAAGATCGTTTCCAGTTGAAGATATATATATATATATATATATATATATATATATATATATATATATATATATATATATATATATATATATATATATATATATATATGGATCCTTATATATATATATATATATATATATATACCATATATATATATATATATATATATACATATATATATATATATATATATATATATATATATATATATATATATATATAGAAAACAAATCAATAACCTGTTTTAGGAAAAATACTTTGCATACAAATTATTAATTTTTCTCTGTCTTTATAAAGTAACACTATAGTCGTCAAACTGACTTATCACCATTAATTCAAAATTTATTAAAGTGTCTTGCTTTATTATAGGACGCTACTTATACTGTTCATTTTTTCTATTCCTTCATATTGATTTATTTTTCACCTTTTCCTATACTTCTCTCTCTCTCTCTCTCTCTCTCTCTCTCTCTCTCTCTCTCTCTCTCTCTCTCTCTCTCTCTGAAGGAAGATTTATCTTTAGAGCCCTTTTGGGTTTATAAAGCCTGTTGACTCTGTCCATAAGGGTTTTCAGCCGAAGATTTCAAGAAAGTAGGAGGGAAAGAGAGAAAGAGAAAGAAAATTCCTCCCTGAAAGCGGTAAATGCAATTTTTGTTAAGAGAATGCTGCTTCCAGGTGAATGCAAAAAGCCACATTACTCTCGTAAAGGCCGTAATGCAAGTTTAGTAGTTATTCTTCTGAAAACACAATGCAGCATTGATTTTCCTCCTCGTCACTGACGTTCGTAAGTAATGGGGTCTGGTTCTGAAATTAAAATGGTTGCTGGCTTGCCCTGAAAAGGGACTTTTAGACGAGATGGGTAAATGAATATGCTGTTTTGCATAAGCTTAAAATATTGATTAATATTGAGGTAAATTCAATAAATAAATTAGTAATTAAATAGATAGGTCTAGTTCTGAAATTAAAAACGAAAAGAGACTTCTATATGAGATTAATAAATAAATATGTTGTTTTGTATAAGCTTAAAATATTTATTAATACTGAGTTAGATTCAATAAATGAATTAATTAATAAATAAAGGTATGGATAATATTAGTTTCCATGCGTCTAAACATTTACCAGTATTAAAGCACGTTCTGTAAATAAATTAGTAAATAAATAGACTTGCAAATAGTAACTTACTATGGTACACCACTAGGCCTTAGCCTTACATATTTTGATGCGATTATGTAATTCTTGCTAAAAGTTTGCATGTGACATATCGTCCATTTGTTCGTATACAACCCATTAAAGGGCTCAAGAATCCAGTCGTTATGAATTATGTCAATCTAATCAAAACAGCAACATTATTCTGTTTCGCCAGAGTCGTTCTCTTCACTCATCGCAGCAGTAACCCTGGCCAACCCGTCTTCGGCGAAACGGCTTCCGTCATGTTATTTTACGTTACTTGCCTCGATGTTATACGACATGCAGTTTCGGCGAAAGGGCTTCCATCATACTATCTTTCTTTATTTGCCTCGATGTCTTACGACGTGCTATCTTGTCTCTCTTACAACTCTATAAATCAGGAAAAAGATCTGGCGTTCTTCTCGCTCAGTGGCTGATCGTGGTTTTATAGGCAAAAGGTTAGTAAAAGGATGCTTTTTTTTTTTTACAGCTCAATACAGGCCTTGTTATCTTGAGAATAGCACTGCCATTTACATATAATAGACTTGAGTTTTTCCAAAGGAAATGTACTCTGTTGTCAGTGGCAATAGCTAAGCTATTACCAGGGGAAAAGCAGTTTCAAGGCGTTTAAATTTTTATATTGTTGGCAGATAGACGCACCAGAGGTCGGCCTCTCTGTCGCACTAATCAGCTGATCTTTATTTATTTATTTATTTTTTTTGGGGATAAGATTAGAAAGACAACTCATTTGGATGGTTTCATATCTCAGAAGGAAGTGTATATAATAAGTATAACATCTTAACTTGCTTGCTAACATAACCAGCTTCATTTTGAAAGTGAAAATCTTTTAAGTCTGTGAGGGATGTGATAACTGACATTATACATAGGTAATCTTATCAAGCATCTATTGTTAGATAGCACTATCTATGCCATAAAAATTGGGATGACAGACCCACCCCCATCCATGTAACTGGGAGATATGTATCCAACTCAGACCAGGATTAGGCCATGAACCTCTTTGTTTACTACAGGAATAACAAAGCAACAAGCCTCCTGTTGAGAAGCAATCCCTTCATCGCCTCGCGCGATCTCTTATAAAGGCAAGTTTAGTATACCAATATTTTCTGTCCGAGGACACCAGCGGCTTAGAGCGAGTCTACGCCAGCCAATCAGCTGCCGAGTTAAGATGACATAATCATAGCCAGTAGATTATAATTTCAATAAGACGGATTTGCAACACTTATTTGCAATAGGAACCTCAAAAGTTCATGCGAAGATCCAATGCATTACTACCCTAAAGGAATTCTCCTTGTATATTATAATTTACTTACATTTTTATCTATTTATTTTTTAAATTTGTTAATTTATTTGTTCTTTTCTAATAACTAATCTCTTCTTTCCGTTATTTCCTATTGTCTTCTGTTACTTCTTTCAAAAGAACGCCAAATTCTTTGGAAGTTGAATTTCAAGTCGATAGGCCTTTTATGGACTTGTTCCATAAGAATATGGTTCATTATCTGAATATAATAATAATAATATAATAATAATAATAATAATAATAATAATAATAATAATAATAATAATAATAATAATATTGTTTTCTTACACCAAGAGAATGAAAAACAAATAATTCAAAGACTAAAACTGATTATCATATTTTCCATTTTTCTGCATTACGTCGATAGCAAACACTGGATCCTAAACCCGGTAATGTATTCAGTTTCGAATTGATGAAGACAATGGAATTCCATCCATGCGACTGATACCACAAAGGAGCATTCCTAGGAATTGCCCGAGATGCTGTGTTGCGTGGAATTGGCTCATTAAGCTTTTATTACCCAATTTAGTCAGTCACGGCTGCATTTCCATCGCCTCTGGTCGTTTTCTCGCGCGAGTAGAGGATAATCAGAAGCCTTTCAGTAGATATTAATTAAGTTCTAGTAAATTCTGAGATGAGAGAGTAACAATGTATGCGAAGAAAAGTAGAAAATTTGTATAGGATAGTAGATCTTAATCGAAATCTAATCCATTCTGAGATGTATGCAAATAGACAGAGAAGGAATGAAGTAATATACACTGCTCGAAAACTCAAAAGGAGCATGAACTGAAACAGAGTTCAGACAGTTATATAATTATATTCTAACAGGGTAGATGATATGACATAACCGGATAGTTATTCAAAAATTAAAAAAAAAACTTTTTTTTTTAATCGGTTACCTTCAACTAACATCTTAAGGAATTAATTTGCCCTGCTACCAGAAAAAAAAATCCCTTATGACAAGAAAAATGTGGACTAATTTTTACTGCAAAAATTGGTAAAAAACTGAGTAGCTGAAGTTTCAGTGTGTGGGTGCCTCCCTCTTGCATTAATGCATTCCCTGGACCTCCTAGCCCATGCTTCTGATCAGTCGCTGGATCATGTCCTGGGGCAGGTTCTTCCATTCCCGACAAGGGCCTGTAAGCTCCTGACGCATGTTGTGGGGTTTATGGCCTGAAACTCTTCTGTACAATAAATCCCATACGTGTTCAATTGGACTGAGGTCTGGCGACTGAGCTGGCCATACCATCACTTTGATTCCTTGTCGGTTCAAATAATCCTGTACCACTCTGGCAGTATGAGGACAGCCATTATCGTGCATCAGCATGAAGTTATCACCGATTGACCCAGCAAATGGTCTGACAATGGGTTTTAGAATCTCATCACGATATCTTATGGCTGTCAAAGATCCCCCATTAATCACATGCAAGTCCGTACGTCCCTCCAAGTAGATCCCACCCCAAACCATTAAAGATTCTCCACCATACCTGTCATACCGGACGATGTTGCTTACAGCATATAGTTCACCAGGTGTCTCGTCACTCTAACACATCGGTCACAAGTAGAAACGTGGTATCTGCTCTCATCAGTACAAAGAATAGACCGCCAGTGGCACAACTGAAAACTCCAATGATCATGTGCAAATGCCAGACGGCTGCTCGTTGTTGGGGGCGTGAGTTCTGGGCATCTTGCTGGTCGTCTGCTCCTCAGGCCATCTTCATGCAACCTGTTCCTCACAGTCTGAACACTAATATGCCTTAGAGTAGCCTGATGGAATGCCATTTGGATGCTCCTAGCAGTTGACTGATGGTTTCATAGAGCTAACTTACACAGATATCGATCTGGATGAGGGCTTGTGCATTGTCTGCGACCCTGTCCAGGAAGCCTACCACTCCTTCCTGTCTCTTGATACCTCAACCATAGCCTAGCAACTACACTTCTGAACACACCCAGCCTGTTGGCTACATTCCTTTGTGAAAGACCATCCTCCAACATCTGGACAGCCCTTGCTACCTCCGGTTCTTCTAAGTACTGCCTAGCACATTCCACAAGCATGGCAGGGAAAACATCAACAGGAAAATGAAGAAGAAACTCATTACGGCAGTCAATCTGAGAGTACACTGTACAGACTGCAGCCTAAAGCTAGATATCAATGAGGGATATGTGAACGGAATGGCTTCCTAGTTCACAACAAAGATAAGGAAGGGAGAGGAAGTGAGAGAGAAATTAGAGGGCATGTTAGTGAGGAGAAAGAGAGAGACAGAGAGAGAGAGAGAAAGATAGAGTGAGAGGGAGAGGAAGTGAGAGATAGAGGGGGTGTTAGGGGAGGAGAAAAGGAAAAAGAAGAGGAAAGGAGAGAGAGAGAGGAGAGAGAGGAGAGAGAGAGAGGAGAGAGAGAGAGAGAGTTTATCAGTTGTCATTCAGAGTTTTCTTGGGCAGCACCGGGCAGGTCAGCTAGTGAATTATATCAACCTGTAAATGGCAGTTTAGTGGTCATTTTCTCGCGCAAGTCGAGGATAATCAGAAGTCCTCAGTTTATTTATTCAATTCTAGTACATTCCGAGCTGAGGAATTGTACAATGAATAAGAAAATATATATGGGATAGTGGATCCTAATGAAAATCTTATTCATTTGGAGAAAATGAATTAACATGTATGCATGGAGATATAGAAACAATTAAGCAATGAATTGAGAAATAAAATCGTGATATATTTAATCTGTGGACAGCTATTTTAAAACAGAAAAGAAGTCATATAATCAAATTACCTTGAATTTGCTATCTCGGACGCTTGGCCCACAGGGTGTTATCAGTAAAAGTTTCAGTTTTTTCTTGGAAAATTTCCTTAATCTTATTACAGACAAGCTGGGAACTACTTTGGGGAGACTCTTGAAAGTTTTATTGTGGGTGAAAGCTTTTTGTTAACAATTTAAAAAGTAGAAGATTCTGGTGTTTGATCGATTAGTTGCTTATGTTGCATTTAATTATTCCAGACGCCTCATCTCTCTCTCTCTCTCTCTCTCTAGTACAGATGTCTCAGTATGTATATATAGTATGTATATATATATATATATATATATATATATATATATATATATATATATATATATATATATATATATATATATATATATACTATATATATATATACTGTATATATATAGCATATATATATATATATATATATATATATATATATATATATATATATATATATATTTATATATATATATAAATATGTGTCTGCATGTATGTATGTATCCATATGTATATACATACATACTTACACACATATATTTATTTATATATATATATATATATATATATATATATATATATGTGTGTGTGTGTGTGTGTGTGTGTGTGTTTATGTGAATGTCTTTACTGTAATACAATCAGTATAATATGAAAATAAAAAGGCCCATAAAACACTGTTGGAACGTTGCGGCCATATATTTTGAGCACATCCTTCTGTGCCCCTGTTCACTGGTAAAATATGGACAGATGATATGATACAAGAGTATATATACAAAGCATATGTAAGTGTGGCGGTAAGTCTCCGTTGGTACGCAGGTGGCCGTTGACCCAGGAAGGATTGAAATTATGGTATTCCCTTTTGATTTTTGGCTTCATTAACTCCCATCTGGCGATGCGTCTGGTGGTTGTATTTTCTTAAACACCTGCTTAAGAAGAGGCCCGAAGATTAACTCGTCGATGTCATCCGATTTCCAATGTCCTCCTGACAGGTTCATATTGTTGGTTTGATTGATGATAGCAGATTCCAGCATCTTCCTTTTGTACGGACAACTACTTTTGAAAACCAGCTCTGCCCCACTCCAGTTTATGATATGGTCTTTATCCTCTGATATGTAGGAAAATCCCCAAACTCTCCGAAGCATTTCGCACTGATCTTTTGTGCTCTGTTATTCTTTGTGTGATGGACCTACCCGTCTCCCCCACGTAAATCTCGTTCGGTGCTGCGGAATCTTGTAAACTCCTGCTTTTCCTTTTTAGTTAAGTACACGGGCGAGCTCCCGATGGATTTGGGATAATGGAATATAAAGATTATTAGACCCGAGATGTTCTGTAGCTTTTGGATGTTTCAAGGTACGCAAGCTTTATTTTTTGCTAAAACAAAGTCAATAAAATATACTGCAGAGGTCCAGCTCATAACAGACAAATAGATTTTAACGACAAAATAGAGCTTCCATACGACGAAAACATCCAGAAAGCTACAGAACATCTCAGGTCTAATAATTCTTTTATTTTCCATTATCCCAAATCCATCGGGAGCTCACTCATTAACATGTACTTAAATAAAAAAAAAAGGGAAGAAGCAGGAGTTCACAAGATTCCATGCAGCAATGAGAATGAGATTTATGCGGGGGAGATGGGTAGGTCCAGCTTGCAAACAATGACAGAGCACAAAAGATCAGTGTGATATGCTTCAGAGAGTTCGGGGATTTTCCTACATATTAGGGATAAAGAACATAGCATAAACTGGAGTGGGGCAGAGTTGGTTTTCAAAAGTAGTTGTCCATACAAAAGGAAGATACTGGAATCTGCTATCATCAGTCAAACCAACAGTATGAACATGTCAGGAGGACACTGTAAATCGGATGGCATTGACGAGTTAATCTTCGGACCCCTTCTTAAGGAGGTTTTCAGAAAATACGACCACCAGATTGCATCCTTGAACCGAGTTAATGAAGCCAAAATCAAAGAATACTTTAATTTCCATCCTTCCTGGGTCAATGGCCACCTGCATACCAACAGGAGACACACCTACATATGTTTGTAGATTCTCACATATCATCTGTCCACAGTGAACACGGGCACAAGCTCTGTTTTGGTTGCAACGTTCAAACTCTTTGTATCATTTTATCTTCATATATTTATTTATGAACATATACATTGAATAGAATATCGAATATTATGGTTGCATATGTTCAAATATAATATATATATATATATATATTTATTTATATATATACATGAATATATATATATATATATATATATATATATACTGTATGTATATATGGAGAATATATATATATATATATATATATATATATATATATATATATATATAGATATATATATATATACATATATACATATATATATTTTTAATCAGTTTCATTATTATTTTTTAATCTGCCTTCTTAATTAAACCTGACTTTAGGTAGGTGTCGAGGGCGGATTAGCTTGGCCGTTCAAGGAACCTTGTCAAATGTTGGTTTTACTTGAGGATAGATTGTTAGGTTCGGGTTCTTAACTGAAAACAACGTCGTAGGGTTTTCTCTTTAATTTCACTTATTAATTTATAAATGCTCCACCCTTTTCTTATAGATACATTTAGGAGTTATTTGGTAAATCCGGCCTAACGCACTGTCCTTATACGTTGACTTGTTCGTTATTATAAAAGTTTTTATTTGACACTGTTTATATATATATATATATATATATATATATATATATATATATATATATATATATATATATATATTTATATATATACATATATATACAGTATATATATACATATATATACACACATATATATATGTGAGCGTGTGTGTGTACATGATGGAAAAAATATGATTCCGAGATCAACTACGGAATAAACTGCGCCGTTTCAAAAGAAAATAATAATAAGATCCCAAATCATGTTAATCAATTTCACTTCCAATTGACGACCAAAAGTGCATTCTGCAGTCCCACAGGATTCCACGCCCATCTGACTGTTACCACAAGGACCATTGTAGGAATTGCCCCAGAAGCAGTGTTCTGCGAAATGGCCTCATTAAGCCTTTATTGCCCAATTTAGCCGGTCACAAATGCATTCCCATCGCCTCTCGTAATTTCCACAAGAAAATAGAGGATAATCAATGGTCTTCAGTAAATATTCGTTAGGACATAGGACATTCTGGGTGCGAAGGAATATTACAAATGCTGATAACGGAAAAAATTGTTGAAGAAATTGAGGTGAAATATCTATAAAAAAAAAAACTCATTCTTCTGCCAAGGAAATAGAGGATAAGTTAAGATATAAGACATTTGGGGACGAGGTAATATTATAAGTGGGTAAAAGAGAAAAAATGCTGAAGAAATTGAGTTGAAATTTCTATAAAAAAAAAACTTCTTCGATCATAAAGACACCTCTGTCTTCTCTTTAGGAGGAAAAAAATTAAAGATCTAAGGCGTTTGGGGACAAAGAAATGTTATAAATGCTAAAAATGGGAAAAAAATGCTAGTGCAATTGAGTTGAAATTTCCATAAAAGAATGCTCTGTCTTCTGTCTGGAAGTGAAAAAACTACTGCCCTGCTGCAGTTTTCTTAATTTGAACTCTTGGCCATAAAAAAAAACTCTGTCTTCTGTCTGGAAACGAAAAAACTACCGCTTCGCTGCAGCTTTCTTAATTTGAACTCTTGGCCCAGAGGCTCTAATTGAAATGGACTTTTACATATTTTCTGGGAGGTACTTTTTTCTTTTAATGTTATGATCCAAGTAGCTGTGAACGACTCTGGTGAGGGCATGCAGCTCTGCTGATGGCTAAGGTTTTTTTTTTAGTTTTTTTTTTTTTTGGTACCTTTGAAGAAGTACATAATTCTTGTGTTAGGTTGAATGGGCAGGTTGTTTTTGTATTGTTCACTACGATTCATTTGTTTGCACTAAAAATAACATACTACAGGCATAAGAGTATTTCCTCAAACATATATAAATAAATAATGTTTGTGTAAATGTGTATGTGTGGATATTTCGAAGCTGGTTCAAAGTTAATATACATCAACAAAATCTGTGGATTAAGATATTTTTCATTTTTCATTTCTCATTCTTTTTTTTTTCATTTTCCGACACACTAAGTAGGAACGAAGTTTTAAAAATTCTTGCCTCCAGGAAAATGTTTACATCATATCTAATAAAACTAAAATTTTGGTTATAATAGAACCGAATTACCCGGTGAATGTGGTGCTATTACAAACTGAAAAAGAAAAAATTCTAATTTTAAACTTTCTTCTTCCAGTTCTGTATAGGAGTCCAAGTATAGTGTAATATATCACAAAAAAAAAGCTGATCAATATTCACCACAACACAGCACATTCTCTCGTGAGGAATAAATGACGCCGATGAGTTCCACTTCTCAGAAATCGCGTGTGAAGTCTATAAATATTCACCAAACCATCAATTATTATCAGAGTATTCGCAACGTAGATGACATCACGGGATGTGCATATTTTATACGTTACGCAAGCCACTTTGCATAACACCGTAGTGTTTATGTAACGTGGATTCATCAATTAATGAAATATCCATTTTCCCAAGAATACTCAAGAACACTAATTACTACATTAGTCAAAGACAGGTGACCTTTTGTGAAAATGACACTTGTATGCAAATCATAAAGACCTTTTTGTTTATCAAAACTCGTATCCTAAATTTGACCATTATTACTAACATACAAATCTTTTGGTGGTGGGCTTTGCTAAAGTTTTGAGTAAGTGAAAATTATGTCAAGAATTCATATTTTAATGATTTAGTATTTTTTTATATCTTTGACACCTAAAGAATATTTGTGTTCTAGAACTTAATCAGAAGTAAGATACTTTGAATACCTTCAGATTACAATAAAATTAGTAGAGTAGCTTGTAATTGACGGTTTGTTATGAAGTGTAACGAGGTTTATATATATATATATATATATATATATATATATATATATATATATATATATATATATATATATATATATATATATATATATATATATATATATATATATATATATATATATATATATATATATATATATATATATATATATATATATATATATAATATATAAGATACAAAACATATTTATATCTAATATTTCAATTAAGATACAAACATCCTTTAATCTACTTTCGTTCTACCTCAGAAATAAATATTTTCATATATATGGAGCTTTTAAAGGCGGAATTTTTTCAACAAAAAGTTTCGTCGTCTAGTGGGCTCGAACCACGGAAGACAAGTCCTGAGTTCTTGTCTTCCGTAGTTCGAGCCCACGAGGCGACGAACTTATTATCAACTAAAAAAATTCCCTTTGGGTATCATATATGAAAATATATTATTTGGGAGAGGAGCAAATTGGATATTAAAGGACGTTGTATCAGCAGCAAAATATATGAATCATGATGTGATACAAAATTCATTACACACACACACACACACACACATGTATATAGGATATAGATATATATATATATATATATATATATATATATATATAAATGGGTATGTACTAATGTGTGTGTATATATTCCACATACATTTGAAATGCATTGAGTAATTTCAACCAAACTGGTACACATATGACTTACCATCTGGGAAAGAACACAGTGGGGGTAAGAAATCACTAGCACCAAAGGGGTGCGAAAGAAGAAAATATAAGAAATAAAAAGAGCAGCAGATATTAGTGTCTAATCCTAGTTTTTTCGACATTCTCTAGGATGAACATTGGCCTCTGATGCCCTTTTGAGTCAAATTCAGTCCCCGATAGAGGAAGGTGAAGGGTGGGAAGGTTACAAGGTAAAATACTGAAAACGACAGATATTAGTGTCTAGTCAATAGTTTTTGAGGTCACAGAGATGAATAGTGATACTCCTGATGCCCTTTAAATCCAAATTCAGCCCCAATATGGAGGGTTTTGAGAAGGGGGTAGGAAGGGGTTGTTCTAAAATAGTTTTTGAGGTGGTTGAGATGAATAGTGACACTCCTGATGCCCTTTAAGTCCAAATTCAGCCTATTGTAGATAGGGAGGGGGTGAAAAGGGGTGGGAAGGGAGTGACATGTAAAAATAACTGAAAATGACAGATATTAGTGTCTAACCCATAGTTTTCGAGGTCGCTGAGATGAATAATGACTCTCCCGATGCACTTCAGATCCAAATTCAGCCCCAATAGGGAGTAGGGTGAGAAGCGGGTGGGAAGGGGATGGCAGGTAAAAATAACCGAAAACAACAGATACTGGTGTCTAATCCATATTTTTCGAGGTCACTAAGATGAGTAGTGGCACTTCTGATGCCCTTCTAGTCCAAGTTCAGCCCCAGTAGGAAGTGGGGTGGGAAGGGTGTGATGTAAAAATAACCAAAAGCAGCAGATATTAGTGTCTAATCCATAGTTTTTGAGGTTGTTGAGGTGAATAGTGACACTCCCAGTGCCCTTTAAATCATAGTTCAGCTTCAATAGTAAGGGCGTCAGAAGGGGTGGGAAGGTAGTTGAATGTACAAATAAAAACAAAACTTAAGATATTAGTGTCTAATTCATAGTTTTAGAGGCCACTGAGATGAATAGTAACACTCCCGATTCTCTTTAAGTCCAAGTTCAGCCCCGATAGGAAGTGGGGTGAGAAGGTTTGAAAAATAAAATGTAAAAAATGGCAGATATTATTGTCTAATCTATAGTTTTGAGGTTGGTTGGATGAATAGAGACACTCCTGATGCCCTTTAA
>NC_089771.1:13547883-13555383 GCF_040412425.1 Macrobrachium rosenbergii
TGGAATTCATTTCAGAGTAATGAATTCTTCAACCTTCTCTCCAAGGATCAAGATCCTTCGTAAAAGGGGAAAACTCCTGTGACCATGAAAGGATATCCTGCTACGTACATCTTAAACAACGAGATTAAAACGTCATTTTTCTCCCAAGGAACAAAACTTTCTTCATGGCCAACAGGGGGAGCCACTTTCACAATGAAAGGCAGACGTTTTTCTAAGCCTTGGCACGTTGGATGCACTTTGTGAGAATAATTGGGTCACGATGCTTTGTTTGTTTTTTCCCTGTTAGAATTTTGTTTTGTTCTTTTTTTCATTTCCTCGTTTTCTATTATTCTAGAGAATTTAATATTCCACGTTAGGCTTTTGATGGAAGATGAGTAAATATTTCCTTTTTATCCTCCTAGAGAATTTAATATTATACTGTACGTTAAACTATATTTGGAAGTAAATTATGTATTGTATTGAAACTATAGTATCCACATTTTGTCGTATGCCTTTTTTTATTGCTTTTTTATCATATTTGCACTGAAAGATCAATTTAAACAAATCTTTTTTACTACATAAAGCCAGCAATGTTAAACTTGGTTTGTTGCGTCAGTATTGACTACACAAATAAATTATATTTTTTCATTCCAGGACCAAAACAATTCTCAGAAAAGCAGAGAATTTACTGATAATGAATGATTTACTTCTTCAGAGATTATTCAGCAGTCTCTAAGTGTCCAAGTGGACGAACGCGGCCTAATTAAATAATATACATCTTGGAAGTCTGCCATCTTTCGACGGGAAATCAAAGTTCTGTAAAAACTTTTTTTATTCTGCGCATAACGAACTGCCAGGGCGTCTCTTGTATTCTATTGATTAACTCTTTTGAGAGAGAGAGAGAGAGAGAGAGAGAGAGAGAGAGGAGAAGAGATCAGAGAGTGAGAGATTGGGCAAATAAAATTACCACTGCTCTTTCTCCAAATCTCTCTCTCTCTCTCTCTCTCTCTCTCTGAATTTTTCTTCAGTTTATCCAAAATATATCGATGATATCATCACCATCATGACTCAGTCACTATAAAAACTACAATATATCGTTACTCAACGAAACCAAAACTTTAAAAAAAAAATCCTGAATAATCATTTAATCACTTCACACCTACAAATATTCTCAATGAAACCAACATCCCAAAAACACTTTTTTAAACTCCTGAACATTCATCAAATCTATTTACACTTATCAATATTCTCCATCTCTCATATTCCCAAACGGACCAAGACTTCAATTTCCATCTTCTCATCGAATCGAACGTCTACGTCTGAAAGAATTTTCCCGAGAGACTCCAGTGGAGTGTCTCCTTATCTTCTCGTGTCCTGAGATCCTGAATCGTATCAGCGTTCTCTTGAAACTCATCCTCGCCTGAGTGTGGCAGCAATTAATGTTTTAAAAGAGGCGTTTGTTCGTGTTAAGTCTTCAAGGTTGAATTGATATCAGTTTTGGAAAAATGCCTGTAATTACTGTGTATGATGTGAATAATTTACTGGGATTTACTTTATTTTTTTTTGGGGCTATTGAGGTGAATTTAAATTTGTGTATTATTGTATATTATTATTATTATTATTATTATTATTATTACTAGGGCGGAGCCTTCTCCAGGACAGTTGCATTAAAAATTTATAGTTATTTTCTTCAGCATTTAATTTTATACAGAGTCTTCTCTATTCTTCTTATTATCTTTTTTTTTTCTTCAGCCTGTATTGGTAAATCATGTTTCCCAAGGACATGGCTGTTTTCTGTTTTCTTAGGTTTATCTGACGTTTCAAACCCGCTCTGGCGTTTATTTTCAAAGGGTGAATGAAATGGCATGCAGGGTTACAAGGGTATAGCAAGCGGGGAGGGCGGTGGGTGCATGGTTGCCAGGTCAGTTATTCAGCTGCGTTTTTGGTTGGTCACGTACAGGTCAGTGGAGGCGTTGAGACCTTCTGGTCCAATGGCTATTGGAATTTGGGAGTGGCTGTTATCCGGGATTATAGGTCGTTCAGATGTCAATCTGCCGTCTGTGTCTGGTGCTGGCTCTCTTTCTCTTTCTTCTTCTCTTTCTCTTTCAATCACCTCTCTCTCTCTCTCTTCGAAACTCGTCGGTGTGTTTGGCTGATTCTTAAATTTCTCATTGATCATTGGGGAAATTCAGTTTCTTCTCATGTTGATGTTCAGCTTTTTTCACAAAACATTAGTGCTTCGAGAAGCCATAGGCCAGCAGTCCGTGCCTGAGGATTTGGTGTTCTTTACCAAAGTTCTTCTCTTCAGGGCCTTCTTTGATGTTTGTGCATAATGATTAAAACTATCCCTCTTCTTGTAGGTGAGAGGAGAGAGTTGAGAGCTTTGAGTTTGTCATCCCGATGTAGAGTGGTGACACATTCAATTCGTAGGGCCTACTTCTCTTCAAAGACGTTTCTTCAGGCCTGTTTTAAGCAATAGCTGATTTTCATATTTTTTTGTAATATATTATTAGGGTAATTTGTCATCTCCTGCAGTAAAGGGTTACATTTTCATTTATTACTTTTCTACGGGCCCTCCCATCTGCATATTTTTGGTGCATGTAGTTCCTGTAATATAGTTTTATGGATTTACTATGGTTGTTTTCGGTGTTCGTCTTGCTTTCCCGGTGCAACACCAAAAACATGTAGAAGATGAGAAGCCCCTTAGATAAATAATAAATGGAAATGTAACCCCTACTGCAGAAGATGACAAAATTATCCTGATAATGTATTACAAAAATGTGAAAACAAGCCTGCTATTGCTTAAAAACAACCCTGCTCCCCCAGAAACGTCTTTGAGGAGAAGTAGTGTCATCTACGAATTGACATGGCCGGTGGAAAGATGCCACCACTCTTACATCGGGATGACAACTACAAAACTCTCCAAGCGTCTCTCCTCTCACCTACAAGAAGAGGGATAGTTTTAATCATTATGCGCAAAAACATCAAAGAAGGCCCCGAAGAGAAGAACTTTGTAAAGAACACCAAAATCATAGACCAGGCAACGGACCGCCGACGCCTGCAGCTTTGAAGCACGCATGTTTAGTAAAAAGCTGAACATCAACATTTGAAGGAAAACCGAATTTCTCCCTACCGTCATGCGGAGAAATTTAAGAAACTAGCCGACGCCGGACACCGAGAGGCAGAGAGAGAGAGAGAGAGAGAAAGAGAAAGAGGAGGTGTGATAGAAAGAGAGAAAGAGAAGAACGAGAAAGAGAGCCGCACAGACACAGGAAGGTGATCGCTCGAACGACCTACAATCCCGGATAACGCCACCCCTAAATTCCAGCCATTAGACCCAGAAGGTCGCAACGCCTGGACTGACCTCGTCACCAACCCGTGACCAGCAAAACGCAGCTGAATAACCGACCTGGCAACTGTAATAACACCACCGCCCCACCCCTGTTGCTATATATACCATTGTAAACTTGTATGTCATTTTATTCACTCTTTGAAAATAAACGCCAGAGCGGGTTTGAAACGTCAGGGGAAATAAACCTAAGAAAACAGAAATTTGTACTATTTTTGGTTACTAGCTACAGGCTGATGAAAAAAATAAGAAGAACAGAGAAGACTGGTATAAATTAAATGCCGTGGACACAGCTATTATTATTATTATTATTATTATTATTATTATTATTATTATTATTATTATTATTATTATTATTATTAGCAAAGTTCGTGCAGTTGGAGAGGTATGTAAGGTAAGTGACTGGCAATGTTTGTAGACCAATCGTATATGAATTATATAGATATGCAGACAGATGGAGATTATATTAGATTAGACAGATAGATAGATAGATATATATAGATAGGACTGCAAGCAGTATTGGTAGGACAAAAGTAAGAGACAGACAACGTTCGTAAACAAATCGTATACGAATTAGAAAGATAGATAGACAGAGAGTTAGATATAATATAGATAAAATGATAGAAATGAATAAAATGATAGATATTATATTCGGATGTCCCCTAATAAAATTCCGCAATCTGGTAATACTAAATAAAAATCGTCATAAAGAACACTAACTCTCTGGGTTAATGGCATACAAACATTGAGACTAGTTTTGTTTGCAGAGCGAGCTAATTCTGGGAATATTTGCCGTGTTGCTCAGTGATGTAAGTGGGCCTCGCTGAAGTACTTGAATTTACTGAATCTTGCTGTCACTTTAAGTATCAAATAGAAGGTAAGGAATTTTACTAAAATATTCTGTCGTTTTCCAGTTTAGTATATATGTTGGACTCTCTTTTTATAGATTAATTTTACAAACTTGATCATAAATTGAGAAAAATTTTATTATCTCTCTCTCTCTCTCTCTCTCTCTCTCTCTCTCTCTCTCTCTCCACTGATAGAGTTCTATATGAAGGTACAGTCACAGTCACATGCTCCACCTTCTCTCTCTCTCTCTCTCTCTCTCTCTCTCTCTCTCTCTCTCTCTCTCTCTCTCTCTCTCTCTCTGCACCGATAAATTTCAGCCAAACAACAACAGTCCCCTTTTTTACGTTCTTCCACTGCTCTCCAAAACATTAGTCTTGATCCTGCAAGGCCCAGCAAGGGATCATCAGTCTCTCCCGACGTGCGGTTCATTTGCATAGGGAGAAAACACAAAACAAACAACGTGGGTTTAAGCAGTGTCCGATTTTTCCAATGAACAGAAAAGGGTATCACGAGTAGCCAACCTTTTTTCATGTTTTTTTTTTTCCCTCTCTCTCTCTCTCCTCTGTGTTTAAAGACTTTGGGGATTTTTTTATGTATCATATAGCTGAATATTTGGTTGTCCTGTTTTTGTATTTCTTCAGTGCTTAAAGATTTGGCTAATTTTTTATGTATCATACAGCTGAATATTTGGTTTTCTGTTTGTCTTATACAGAAAATCATTTATTGCTGTTGCTCAAAAATATTTGTATTTTGTTAACCAACGTTCTTTTATTTTTGCATGATATGGCAGGCAGTCGTGCTGATAACATATCTTTTTATCACATTTCTACATGTTTTGAGATTTTATAGATATGATTTTTATTCAGCCGCATTGTTTGCGGCAGTTTGAAGATACGATGAAATCTACCTGTAAAATATGGCTTTTTATGTATTTTTTGAGGAAGAAAATTCGTCTTACATTTAATGATTTAATCACTTTCGCCCACGAAAGTTGTAGTCTGCTGTTCCTCAAGATAAAATTTGTTAGGGAATTTAAAAAATAAATCTGATGTAATCCTTATGTTATGAGAACAATTATTAATATTTAAAACAAGCAGTTAGATCCATAAATCATTACGTTTTCCCATTTTGTAAATGCATTTCAATTCATTTTCTATGTCCGTCTATCTAAATAAAACAAAGTCAGTCTGTGTATCTACCCTGTCAGTCTGTCACACAAATGCATACCCGCCCAAAGAGAGAGAGAGAGAGGCATGTTTTATCACAGAACAAAAACCATGCTTCCAGAATGTCCACGTTCATCAACCTAGACGATTTTTTGAGACAGATTTCCAGCAAATAATTTCCCACTGGAGCGTGAGTGTAAAAGTAACATAGCGGTCCAGGCTTCCATTCACGTTCCCCTAGATTGTGGCAGGCAAAAGGTAGGTGGTGTTTTCAACTCACCTGGAAGCTGGAATGTAGTTTTCCAAATGGGTTTCCAGAGGATTCTGGAATGCTCCGCTATAGAAGGACCCTTCAGACGCAGGTGGTAGCTTTGGACGCTCGTTTTAATAATAATAATAATAATAATAATAATAATAATAATAATAATAATAATAATAATAATAATGTCCTTGCATTTATATATATGACTGAACTGACGTACACTGATTACTTTTGAAATTCCAGGATGTTTAGGAAATCTATTCTTATTACTGTTGGAAAACCTTTCTCTCTCTCTCTCTCTCTCTCTCTCTCTCTCTCTCTCTCTCTCTCTCTCTCTCTCTCTCTCTCTCTCTCTCTCTCTCTCATTTACATGTATCACTCATACAGCAGAAAAACAAGATCATGTAAAATTCGGAATTTTTTCATCAACTCTCTCTCTCTCTCTCTCTCTCTCTCTCTCTCTCTCTCTCTCTCTCTCTCTCTCTCTCTCTCATTCATTTACGTGTATCATTCATACAGCACAAAAACAAGTTCATGTAAAAAATCGAGTTTTTCACCAATTCTCTCTCTCTCTCTCTCTCTCTCTCTCTCTCTCTCTCTCTCTCTCTCTCTCATTCATTTACGTGTATCATTCATACAGCACAAAAACAAGTTCATGTAAAAATCGAGTTTTCACCAATTTTCACCTCTCTCTCTCTCTCTCTCTCTCTCTCTCTCTCTCTCTCTCTCTCTCTCTCTCTCTCTCTCTCTCTTCTCATGCATCACCCATACAGCACAAAAACAAGAGAAGGTTAAAAACGAGAGTCCAAAATGTAGTTGTTCATCAGCTGGAATGCTTTTTACGACGTAATCCAATCAAACAATTCGCAAGCGAAGAGTTAGCACCGAAATAATATAACCCTCTTTTATCTTTGCAGTTCATGCTTATTCGCACAAATACAGCAACAGCTTTACTTCCTGTGTGAGCTCGGATGAAATGTTACCACCTAACTCCAATCAATTTTAGGGAAAGTTGGGGAAAGTTCGCAAGAGAAAGGAGACCCCTGAATCCGGTACGAAAAGTTTAGTCACTAGTTGAAAAATGAGAGAGTGGTGTTTTCTGTGAGACTTTATGTTACAGGTACGGCTTCCTGGAATGAAATTCAAGTTTTTAAATTCTTCCATAGGTGGGTCGAGTTATTTTTCTGTTAAGATATACTGAGCACAAACCTAATAATACCAAAATATGAAGCTCTGACAGTTTATTGTAATTATTGTTATTACTACTCAGATGATGAACCCTATTCAGGAGGAACAAGCTCATAAGGGCCACTGATTTGAAATTCAAGCTTCCAAAGAATATGGTGTTCATTTGAAAGAAGTAACAGAAGGTAATAGGGAATGCAGAAAGAAGAGATCAGTTATTAGAAATGAAAATTTAAATTAAAAAATTAATAAACAAATAGATAAAAATGTAAGTAAATTATTAAAATATGTGGAGAGTTTTTTCAAGTTTTCAGTACTTTCTTGTTTATAATTCATGGTCAGGTAATATATACAAATTAACTTTGACATTCCAGGACACCTAGGAAATATATCTCTTGTTTCCATTGTTAAGCCACCCTCCCCTACACGCCTCTCTCTCTCTCTCTCTCTCTCTCTCTCTCTCTCTCTCTCATACTGAAAAAATATAACGTTTACTACTAATGGTAAGTCTCTCTCTCCCCTACACGCTTCCCTCTCTCTCTCTCTCTCTCTCTCTCTCTCTCTCTCTCTCTCTACAACACTGCAAAAAATGGTATTTAATTTTCCTCTCCAGCAAATGCCTTCATATTTCAGCCACTTGGGCTCTCCCTTAACTTGTAACGACAGAATTTATTCATACGAACAGGAACGAGAATTAGTGATTCCATTTC
>NC_089771.1:13557883-13570383 GCF_040412425.1 Macrobrachium rosenbergii
ACTCATATAACCACCACTTTGCCAATTACCTACCGTAAACAAAATCACAGGTAATTTACTCCGTTTATAAATGGTCGTAGTTCTTGTAGTTCCTTTCTGTCGTAGCAAGTAATTTCTTTGCTGTCCCAGGTAGCAAAGAAGCCTCAGTTTAATTTCTAAGTCACTGTTTACTTTGCTTTGAAGTGATCGAAGTTGCTTTCTGTGGTATAAAGATTTTCGTATTTTGTGTTCTTCTAATCCTGCTTTGTTCGGAAATGCAGGTAGGTTTTTGTATTCCATTACCTCGTCACTTTGTAATGCCTTTGTATTATCCAGGGTTATTTGATTTTATAGAGGTGACGGGGCAAATCTTGGAGATATTTTGCCGAAATGGAAGCATTTCTTTCTATGGTTAATCTACGGGACTCATTAACATACTACTGTGCATTTCAGGACCGTGTCTAATAGACTTTCGTCGATAAAATCTTACCAAAGCATCGGATATGGGTCGTATTTTGGACATAGCTATTTGAAGCCACAGCCTAATTGGCGAAAATATGCAGTGATGTCTAATATTAATAATTAGGCACTTATCAGAGAAAATCAAAGAGATTTCAAGGGAAACTTAGCTAAGTCGAGCAGGTTCGCAGATAGAGGCTAGTAAAACGTCATTACTGAAGGCCCTCCCACTCATTGATACTGTAGCATGACGCAAGACCCAGAGAAAGAGAAGGTCTGCTCACTTCCCCCCAAATCCCCCATATAGGCGGAACTTTGTTTACCTCCTTATTGCGTCAGCAGTGAATTGCCTTCATGATCAGGTACCTCTAAGATACGTCATCGCCTACGTAGTTACCCTAGGTGGGAGGCGACTCCACCCAATTGGGTAGACCTTGTCTCTCTTGGTCTTGGTATGACGTACTTTACTAGACACCCCGCCCGTAAACTTTGTGAATGAAGACTCAGATGTTGGTAGTAGTAGTAATAGTAGTAGTATATGCAATTCTTATATTGTTTCACAAACTCAAACACCTGCCCTACATACCATCTCTCTCTCTCTCTCTCTCTCTCTCTCTCTCTCTCTCTCTCTCTCTCTCTCTCTCATCTTTTAGATGAGTCATGTCGCTAAGTAGATTACAATAAAGGAATGGGCATCAAATAAGAATATTAATTGTGTAATACAGTTCCACGGCGCAATTCCCGTTTCCTTTAACTTGAAATATGCACCAAGTCTCTGTGAAAACAACCATTGTTACCCAGGAGTTTCTGTTGCTTCTTATTGTCTCCTCAAAAGTTCCGGTTCACGTGTACCTGCTTTCCCCTGCTAAATGAATGTAACATGAGGCAAATATTCCAACCTTAACTTCCTTAATTATTTTATTTATGTGCCTCTGTGTCAGGTTTATATACGCTTGATTCATTTACTTGAAACTGACACCAACGTTTGTTGTAGGGTTGTTGAGTTGTTATCAGCGAGTCTATACATTCCCGGTTTTATCTATTTATCTATTTTTTTATTGATTTGATAGTTAATCATTCTTTCAATTTTCAGTTATTTTGATTGTTTCGTTTACATCGTTTATGATATATGCATATTTCATTTAATCATAACTACACTGTAGTGCTGAATGATACTCGTAACTCAATGTCCAAGCGCTTGGGTTATGCCCTAAATTTTATAATCCACTAATCCATTAAAATCATACTGAACTTTACTGAAATTGAAGGAAATATAAAAAAAACAAATATGGTAAAAGGATATGCTGTTGTTTGTTTAAGATGAAGCCAGCCTTGTGTGAATCAGGGTCTTGTGCTTTGAGCAAACCATAAGTGAAGAACTTTCGATGGAAATAGAGAAAATGAAATTTCGATAATTAACGCCTATCCTACTCAATGTATTGCTTATTGTACAAGAGGGTCAAATATTTGTGTTTCTATGATCATTATCATACTGAAAGGAACCCTGCTATTACGTGTGATGTAGTTTACGTCGCAGCTAGCCTCTCTCTGGGTGCTTACTACTCTGATAAGTGCCTTAATTATCCATATTAGACATCACTGAATATTTTTGCCGATTAGGCTGCGGCTTTAAATAGCTGTTTCCAAAATACAATCTATATCCGATGTTTTGGTAAGATTTTATCGACGAAAAGTAATTAGACACGGCCTTGAAATATATAATAGATAGTTCTAATCAATTTCAGGGAGTTTTATATAGATATATATACAGTATCTGTATATGTGTGTGTGTGTGTGTGTGTGTGTCCAGTGCAGCACGAAGGGACGCGTGCTTGAGAATATTATAAAATTCACGTCAGAAGGTGAGTGAAAACCGGGATTTGGAACAAGTACTTTCGTAGTTTATTCTACATTTTCAAGTTCACACTGATTGCAAAAGAAGTTGACAGAGCCTTACACACAAAAACAGAAGGGGGTTACAGTTTATTAATCTGGGCAGCGTGTTCTCTAAAAAAAAAAAACATGGACAAAGGATCAAGGGATAATCCAGGGTGGAGATTAACATTCCTGGTGGAGGTAGCTTCAATAAACACAGTTTCTGGCAGATTCCTTTTCCAATGGTCGTTGATCTTGTAGATTATCATTAACTTATCCCAGGTCATCGCATGGCCTGTCTTAAGCCAATGATCCGCATGCTATCATTTGATAAGCCTCTTGAAATGGCATATTTGTGTTGGCAGCTTCTTACTTTTAGTCTTTTAGATGTTTGACCAATATAAATTTTATTATGCTCTTTGCAAGGAATACTGTATATAATATTGTTTGAATAGGGCGGGCTATCCTTAATTAGTTTATTTCTCAAAATATTATTATATTTAAATACTGAGTTAATATCAATAGTTTTTAAAATTGGCACTGTAGGAATGAAATTAGGATGAACTGGTAAACAGAGAATATTCTCAAGTTCTTTGTTAACACTGGTTGGATTGTAATGTCTTTTTTTTTTTTTTTTTGCTTTATTTTTACAAAGTTCTAAAAAATATGGAGGGTAACATAATGAATCGCCTATTTTATCATTAATTTTAAACTCCTCTTCCAAGAATTCAGGACTACAAATTCTAGGAGCTCTAAGATACATACTGGAAAATATTGACACCTTAATTTGTTCAGCATGGTTAGAGCAAAAATTAATATATGAGGAAATTATTCGTAGATTTCCTATATACTTTAAAACAAAAATTGGTGTTATTTCTAATAAGTAAGACATCCAAAAATGGTATACAATTATTTTCCTCATATTCTATTGTGAATTTCATGGATAATACAAGATTATTAAATGTTTGCAAGAAATCAGGAATATTTACATTTTCTTTTGCTATACAAAAAAACAATCATCTACTTATCTAACCCAAAACACTTTAGAGAATAGATTTCTTGGAATAAGTCTAGACTCAAAGAATTCCACGTCAATATTAGACAAAAGTGGAGAAAGAGGGTTCCCCATAGCCATACCAAATATTTGTTCATAAAAATTACCTTCGAAAGTGAATTTACAATTTTTTATACAAAGAAATATCAAATTAATAATAACATTGGTAGGTAATTATAGGTTATACAAGTCCAAATGTTGTGATATTGAAATAAGTCTTCAATAGGAACTTTAGTAAATAAAGACGTTACATCATAACTGGTTAATTTGTCAGTACTGGATAATTCAACATGGGAAAGTCTGGTAGAGAAATCAAGAGAGTTTTGTAAATGTGAATTTGGAATGGTACCCAGAATAGTTGATAGTATTTTAACTAGATATTTAGAAAGTTTATAACTAATAGAACCGGTTGAACTGACAATGGGCCGAATAGGAAAATCTCTTTTATGGGTTTTGATTAATCCGCACATGTAAGGTAAAGATGGGCCAATCGTTAACACTTTCTCTTTTATTGAACCGAATCCCTTTAGTATAGTTTTTATTTTAGAATTGAAACTTTTTATGACATTAGCTAATGGGTCTTCCATAGTTTTTTGTAAGTGCTAGAATCAGATAATAAGTTTTCCATTTTTTCAACATAGTTGATTTTATCCATTATTACAAAACAATTGGATTTGTCGGCTTTAGTAATGTGCAAACTTTTATCTTTCTTAGTTTCGTGAACTGCATCTATAACCTTTTTGGGAAATTCACTATATTATTAGGTATTTGAAGTAAGCCAAAGAAAGAAAAAGTTTGCACATTACTAAAGCCGACAAATCCAATTGTTTTGTAACAATGGATAAAATTAGCTATGTTTAAAAAATGGAAAACTTATTATCTGATTCTAGCACTTCCAAAAAACTACAGAAAGGCCCATTAGCTAATGTCATAAAACGCTTCAATTCTGAAATAAAAATTATGCTAAAGGAATTCAGAACCAATAAAAGAGAAAGTGTCAACGATTGTCCCATCCTTACAAAAATGGAATGTCCAACATATAAGGAGTATAAGCTATTTTACACACACACATATGAATATATATATATATATATATATATATATATATATATATATATATATATATATATATATATATATATATATATATATATATATATATATATATATATATATATATATATATATATATATATATATATATATATATATATATATATATATATATATATATATATATATATATATATATATATACATATATATATATATATATATATATATATATATATATATATATATATATATATATATATATATATGTGTATATATATGGACATTCCTTGTTTGTCATTCATTGCCCAGTTTGTGTGTGTGTACAAACAAAGCCAAACATAAGACGCGGGGTGCAATAATAATAGCATTGATAACAACAACAAAATTCTTTGAATGACAGAAAACGTCATAAATTCCTACACATATGCTTTTTATTATTGCTTTACCAAACGTCATCATTTAGCAGCAAAAACTTTCTAAGGCTTTAAAGAAAACCTCTCAAAACGCACAATACAAAAATTTTAAAACTTACGAAAAAACTTTATGAGTGAGACCTCTTAAGGTAATGGAGTCTTATTGAGCTTTTCACGTATATAGCAATCAGGGAGTCCACTTATACCTATTAGGTACGAACCCACGAATGACTAACAATCTCAGTATAAAGTAAACGGTGTTATTGTAGGGTACGATGTTTCAAGTGTAGGTCGTTGGGTTTGGTATTGTATGTATATATGTATATGTGTGTATGTGTATTTGTGCTTGTGAATATATATATATATATATATATATATATATATATATATATATATATATATATATATATATATATATATATATATATATATATATATATATATATATATATATATATATATATATATAAATATCCATACATATATATATACATGTGTGTGTGTGTTTGTGTGTGTGTGTATATGCGTGTGTGTGTCCATATATACATATATAAAAATCCCCTTAACTCACACCAAAAGTTTAAGCAAAAAAACACAAACGGTACTAAACAAAACAAAACAAAAAAACAATTCAACTCTTGACCACCAAAAAACCTGGTAAGAGTCAAAACAGAGATACCCACAAGCATAAACGTATGTTTCATATGTGATACCTCTTCGGCCAAAGTGCTCTATGTATCTGTCACGTTTTGGTCAAACGATTCAAGTAGCGTTTTGTTTACAAAAGGCTGGCCGTTTCAGAGAGATTCTGAATAACGAGTTGTTACCCCTCTTTCACATGAATTCGGAGCCTGGTCCACGCTGTTGTAACAAAAGAACGATTCCAATGGTGTTTTATTATTATTATTTATTATTATTATTATTATTATTATTATTATTATTATTATTCGGAAGATGAACCTCATTCGTATGGAACAAGGCCACAAGGGCCACTGCCTTGAAATTCAAGCTGCCAATGGACACGGGTTCATTTGAAAGACTCAGCAGAAGGTAACAGGAAATACAGAAAGAAGAGATCAGTTATTAAAAAAGAAAATATAAATCAACAATTTAATAAATAAAAAGATAAAAAATGTAAGTGGATCATAAAATAAAATTAAAATTGCTTTAGGGTAGAAATGCATTGCATCTTCGCTTGAACTTTTGACGTTCCAATTCCACACCATCCCCAGGGATACTGTTCCACAGTCCAACGGTGTGAGGAATAAAGGACCTCTGGAACTGAGAAGTTCGACAGCGAGGCACATTGACCGCATGTTGGTGCTGATGTTTTTAGTGTAAACGGTATATCCAGGTACTCTATCTGAAAATTTAAGTACCTGGTCATAATACCTTGTGCTTTATACTAACGAAAATTAAATTTATATTTAGGATGATTTATTTATATCAGAAACTATAAAGTATGCTGTTTTTATTGCAGCAATCGGTACACAAATGGCTAATAATTTTCTAACACAATAACTAAGATTCTTTATCTTATAAAGAGTGTGACACAATGTTATCTAGTTAAAAACAAAGTTATATAATATGAGGTATACAGTATAATAATAAACATTTTTTTAATATGACTGAATCAGTTCCTCGTTGGATGAGTCGGTAGAGTTGTCGGCTAGCACTCTGCTAGGCCCGAGTTCGAGTCTCCGGCCAGCCAATGGAGAATTAGAGGAATTTATTTCTGGTGATAGAAATTCGTTTCTCGGTATAATGTGGTTCGGATTCCACAATAAGCTGCAGGTCCCGTTGCAAGGTAACCAATTGGTTCTTAGCCACGTAAAATAAGTCTAATCCTTCGGGCCAGCCCTCTCTAGGAGAGCTGTTAATCAGCTCAGTGTTCTGGTTAAACTAAGGTATGCTTAACTTAATATGACTGAAGTCTTTTTTTATCGGATTCAAAAGCGTATTGAGTAACCTTTACTACCGGACTCCTGATAAAATTTTCTATCCTTTAAGAACATTAAGATCTACCCACTACTTCGGCAACATATGCCCAAAAATATGGCCATTCACACAGCCCTTTTAACACTGAAGGAATTGCTGCTGATTACGGGCTGAAGGTAAGATAACGGTAAGACCTTATCACTCTCGACTTACGTATTATCTTCAATCTTGTTCCAGTAACTGAATGTTTGTCAGGAAGTGCGTGCAAGTTCTTTAGTCTCTGACATGCTATGTCCTTGGGATGGTCAATAATTGATGCGTGGATGTAATGGAGCAATTTGCAGAGGAATTAGCATTAATTATTTTTCTGTCTGTTATCCGGTTGTGGCTTTGAAAAGAAGGAGTTTTAGTGTTTTAGGTAAATTAGATGTAAATTTGTAGGAGGTTGTAAACACACATCCACATGCCATTCAGTTGTCTCTGTGATAATCATTGTAGCATACCAGTGCTATCTTACGTAATTGTAGCATACCAATACTATCCTATGTAATCTAATATCAAAATATATATTATTACATGCCATTGCTTGCCATTTACATAACTTATTCACAAATTCCTGCGAGCCAGTTTTAAAAATACAAAATTATTATAATGCTAACTTTTACGTTATAAATAACATGGATAATGACAATAATATTATACAATACTGACGTTTGCAATAATGAAAGTATACCCCCTAACCTATTTTTTGAACCAACCTTTTCCATCATCTAGATACACCCTAGACATCCCTGTCAGCTACTTAACAAGACTTTCATCACTCACTCCAACCTTTCTTCTTCAAAATAATTTTAAATTCTTATAAAAATTTCTGCAATTTAGACTGGAAGCACTAAAACAAACAGAAATTATTTTTTGCAATAATTGAAAGTTAAGTGAAATCAATAAGTGATACTAAAATGCAACCCATTAATAAAAAAGTAAATCAAGTACTGCTTATGCTCATGAAGAAGAACCTGAAGTAATGTGATTTAATGCCAGATTCTTGGACATTTCCAGTTATATTGTTAATCATGTTTAACACGCACTTAGCGTCTTTGGAAGCCTGATTCAAATTGTCGGGTACTCGTACTGGTGTAATATATTAACCCATGATCACAAATTATACAAACGAAAAGCTGCTTAGCAGTCTTGATTTAGTAGAAGATAGATCTGGTACCGATTACATGCACGCACACGTGCACCGCACATATACCTACACGCACACACACATACTAACATGCACACACACACACACACACACACACACACACACACATATACACACATATATATATATATATATATATATATATATATATATATATATATATATATATATATATATATATGTATATATATATATATATATATATATATATATATATATATATATATATATATATATATATGTATATATATATATTTTATATATATATATATATATATATATATATATATATATATATATATATATATATATATATATATATATATATATATAATAATATACATATATATGGATATATACATATATATTTATATCTATGATATATAAATATATATGTGTATATTATATATATATATATATATATATATATATATATATATATATATATATATATATATATATATATATATATATATATATATATATATACATATAACAAAATACAAACATACATTGTCTTTAGAAATAAATGAAACACACAAATTCATGAGTGTCAACAAAAACACTGAAAAAACACCACACATTATCTGTCAACCAAAGCAAACACACCTCACAACTTCATGACCTCTGACCAGCCAAAAAGATCATTAACTTTTTCTAATTCCCTCCCATTCTTCTGTGACCTTCTCCTCCTTCCTCACTGACATAGTCGTCGTATCTCGAACCACCTGGGTTGTATCATGTGACCTCTTAGGCCCGGTGTGGGTTGCAGCACCTAACAAAGTTTCTCTAAGACGATATTGCGAGGCCAGATGGCACCAGTGCCACCTGGCGAGAGCTGGTGCAACTTGTGTCTGAAGTTACGAAGGGACGCGCTTTCGAATGGCCTAGAATTTTATTTCAAAGGGGAAAATACTTGAAAGATGTTTTTATAGGTTTATAATGAGTGTTTTATTTTTATAATTAACATTTATTAATGTAGTGCAATTAGTACCTCAAAAGCTCAAGCGAAGATGCAATGCATTAATACTCTAAGACAATTATCGTACTTTAATAATTTATTTATATTTTTACCTGTTTTCTTATTAATTTATAATTTTTTTGTGATAATTTATTTCTTTTCTCTGTATTCCTATTCATCTGTAATTTCTTTCGAATGAGCGCAATATTCTTTGGAAGCTTGATTTCAAGTTAATGGCCCTTGTGGGCTTGGTCTAAATGAATAGGGTTCATCTTTTGAATAATAATAATAATAATAATGATAATAATAATAATAATAATAATAATAATAATAATAATAATAATAATAATAATAATAATAATAATACACCCGGAAAACTAAATAAAAATAACGTTAGTTTTCTAACTAAGATAAATTTTTCAGCAAAATTACATCACACTACAGAAATAACATTTCGAGTCTATTACTTATACCAAAATCTTTTTGTTTGATTATGAATCTTAGGGACACTGACTACGCTTAATTTAGATAAAAACGATAAGCCCTGTAAAAATAAATTCACTACCTCAGAAACAAAATACATCAATATATAAAATATAAAATGTTCTAAATGAGGACATTCGAAATATACAAAAGCATAAATATATAAAGAATAAAAAATGTGAATATGAGGAAATTCGAGAAATACTTTCGTCCTGGAAATGCAACGTTAATACACATAAGGACAGGCAAAAATCTGAAACACGTTTCATCTCTGTTTCAATCACGAGAGAAGTTTCTTCTTGATTAATGCAGATACCACACTTTGATGTGGGACATGCATTAAGCTCTTTACAGGAGCCACGCAAGTATTCCAAAAGTTAGTAGTTTTTGATGTTTCCCAGATTCCAGTCTGCATTCAAGGTAATGGGAACCTTTCATCCTTCTCTCTCTCTCTCTCTCTCTCTCTCTCTCTCTCTCTCTCTCTCTCTCTCTCTCTCTCTCTCAGTTGCTGGTGGAATCTACTGATTTTCCTGCCTCATTTTTTTTTTAGCTCAATAAGTTGTCATATGGACTATGTCTGTTCATATTTGATATAGAAAGCTACAATTCAGTGTAACAAATAGTAAGGCCTCCTGAATACATTTATGAATATATACAATTCAGTGATACAAGATAAATTAAGTGTAATAAAGAAAAAGTGCAGAACACTGCAAACAGAACTGGAGCTGTTTACAAGCACAGAAAATTGAGGGTCAAGTTGAATAGGGGTAAAGTCAATATGGTTAATGGAAAAAGGCTTGTTGCTCTCTCTCTCTCTCTCTCTCTCTCTCTCTCTCTCTCTCTCTCTCTCTCTCTCTCTCTCTCTCTCTCTCTCTCTCTCTCTCTCTCTCTTACGTATAAAGCTCATGTATGTGTGTGTATGCATGTAGATAACATTGTATTTCCATTAGAGTAAATTCACTATGTGAGAAATTGTCCTTTACGTTGATACTTTTAAACTATAAAATTCTCTCTCTCTCTCTCTCTCTCTCTCTCTCTCTCTCTATATATATATATATATATATATATATATATATATATATATATATATATATATATATATATATATATATATATATATATATATATATATATATATATATATATATATATATATATATATATATATATATATATATATATATATATATATATATATATATATATATATATATCTGTTGACCAACCCAGTGCTGCCTGAGAAAACTCTGAATGTCAGTTGATAAACTCTCTCTCTCTCTCTCTCTCTCTCTCTCTCTCTCTCTCTCTCTCTCTCTCTCTCTCTCTCTCTCTCTCATTCTTTCCTCTTTCCCCTCCCAACACCCTTCTACTCTCTCTCTCATTTCCTCTCCATCCGACTCTCTCTCACTCTCTCACACTCTCTCCCTTTCCTGTTAAGATAGTTGCTTCAATTACATTGCCCAGCATTTTGGACATTTTATATTTCAACCTCTCTCACCTCCTATTCCTATTGGGGCTGAACTTGGACTTAAAGGGCATTGGGAGTGGTACTATTCATCTCAGTGACCTTGAAAACTATGGAGTAGACACTAATATCTGTCATTTTTTACATTTTATTTTTCACCCCTTCTCACCCACCCTCCCCCACTTCCTATCAGGGTTGAATTTGGACTTAAAGGGTGTTGGGATTGTGACTACTCATCCCAGTGACCTCAAAAACTATGGGTTAGATGCTAATATCTGTCATTTTCGATTATTTTTAAAACTCATCCCCTTCCCACCCTTTCTCATCCCCCTTCCAAATGTGGTTGAACTTGGACTTGAATGGTATTGGGATTGTCACTATTCATCTCAGTGACCTCGAAAACCATGGATTAGATGCTAATATCTGTCATTTTCAGTTATTTTTACATGTCATCCCTTCCCACCCCTTCCCACCCCCCTTCCTATTGGAGCTAAACTTACATTTAAATGGCATCTCAGCAACCTCTAAAATTATGGATTAGGCACTAATATTTGACATTTTCGATTATTTTTACAAGTCACCCCCTTCCCACCCAGTTCTCAGCCCCCTTCCTATCGGGGCTAAACTTGTAATTAAAGGGCATCAGGGTTATCACTATTCACCTCAGCAACCTTGAAAACCATCGATTAGACACTAATATCTGTCGTTTTTGGTTATTTTTACATGTCATCCCCTTCCCACCCCTCCTCAACTCCCACTTCCTATCGGGGCTGAACTTGGACTCAAAGGACATCGGATGTGTCACTATTTATCTCAGTGACTTCAAAATTTATGAATTAGATGCTAATATCTGTCATTTTCGGTTATTTTTGCATGTCACCCCCTTCTCACCATTTCTCACTCCTCCTTCCTATCGAGGTTGAACATGGAATTATAGGGTATGGGAGTGTCACTAATCATTTCAGCGACCTCAAAAACTATGGATTAGACACTAATATCTGTCGTTTTCCATTATTTTTACATGTCACCCCTCTTCTACCCCTTTTCACCTCACCCCCCCTTCCTATCGGGGCTGAACTAGTACTTAAAGGGCATCAGGAGTGTCACTATTCATCTCAGTGACCTCAAAACCTATGGATCAGACACTAATGTATGTCATTTTCTGTTATATTTACATGTAACTCCCTTCCCACAACACCCCCCCCCTTGGGTGCCAGTGATTTGTTTTACTCCACAATATATATATATATATATATATATATATATATATATATATATATATATATATATATATATATATATATATATATATATATATATATATATATATATATATATATATATATATATATATATATATATATATATATATATATATATATATATATATATATATATATATATATATATATATATATATATATATATATATATATATATATATATATATATATATATATATATGTGTGTGTGTGTGTGTGTGTGTGTGTGTGTGTTATGTATATGTATATGTATGTGTATATACATATCGTTATGAATGCTGATTGATCTATTATTCTTACCTTGGCGTCGCTGATTCTGACTGGGGATCAACACTCACAGAGCAA
>NC_089771.1:13575383-13607883 GCF_040412425.1 Macrobrachium rosenbergii
ATATATAATGTGTATATATATGTATGCATATACAGTATATATGTTTGTTTGTATGTATGTATGTATACTGTATATATATATATATATATATATATATATATATATATATATATATATATATATATATATATATATATATATATATATATATATATATATATATATATATATATATATATCCATATATATATATATATATATATATCCATACTCATAGGATTTAAGGAGTAAAGGTAAGAATGGTTTCCCCCACTCTACATCGCACCTTCCTTTTTTATTTCCTTCAGGACTCTTCCCCATTAGGAGAATTACTGAAGCCTGACATCGCTCAAAAGGACAGGGAGAGAATCTGAGTTTCCTGAAATCCAAGAGAATTCACAGCTCCCAGAAAGGAGTCTCTGGTAGCGTCTATTTCACTTATGGCCAACTGGTTATTCGAGATAACCTTTGAAGGAGTTTTCTATATACTTTCATGGTGCTCCGTTTTTGGAGTTTTTGGTGAATGTCTTTTTACTTCTGTTGCGGAGTTTTAGAAGTCTTCAGAAAGTCAAAATAGAAAAACATAGACTGTCAAAACCAGAAAGATTTGAATTAAAAATCAAATTGCTTCCATCTTTTTTTCTGTTAATCTTCACTGAAAACCCTTGTGGACAGAGTCAACAGCCTTATACAAACCTAGGAGGGTTCTAAAGGGAATTCAGCCTGCAGGGAGAGACAAGTTCTGGGAAAAGTTGACAAAGAATCAGGTATGAGGGAATACAAAATAAAACCGATACACCTGAAATTCAGGAGACGTCAGCAGAAAGTATGAATGATTTCAGTAGACATTTCAGTAGACATCAGCTGAGAGCAGGAATGAATTCAGTAGAAATCAGCAAAGAGCAGGAGTGAAATTCAGTAGAAATCTGTAGAAACCAGGAATGAATTCAGTAGACATCAGCAGAAAGTAGGAATGAAATTCAGGAGACGTCAGCAGAAAGTAGGAATGAAATTCAGGAGACGTCAGCATTAAGTAGGAATGAATTCAGCAGACATCAGCAAAGAGCAGGAATGAAATTCAGTAGACATCAGCAGAAAGCAGGAATGAAATTGAGAAGACATCAGCAGAAAGCAGGAATGAATTCAGTAGACATCAGCAGAAAGTAGGAATGAAATTAGGAGACGTCTGCAGAAAGTAGGAATGAATTCAGCAGACACTAGCAAAGAGCAGGAATGAAATTCAGTAGACATCAGCAAAATGCAGGAATGAACTCAGTAGACATCAGCAGAAAGTAGGAATGAAATTCAGGAGACATCAGCAGAAAGTAGGAATGAATTCAGTAGACATCAGTAGAGAGCAGGAATGAAATTCTGGAGACGTTAGCAGAGCGCAGGAAAGAATTTGCTCCTCGCTTAAATATTTGGAGATCAGAGGATTCCACAACTGTCATAGGCAAGCTCTTCCCCATTTTAGTAGCAGCCAAGGTAAAAACTCCTAGCAGTTTGAAATTATAAAAAGAAAATATAGAAAAGGAAAATATTTTGTCTTTACTATTTTCTGCAATACATTAAGCTTAGGTTCCGTAAAGAAACAAAACACATACCTGAATAAATCTGTATTGAATCATATATCTCTGAAAATATGCCTCCATTCCCCTTTCTAATTTATGGCCACCTGTCAACACACCTTCCATTGGAGGTCGTGATGGCAACCCCCGGCTAAAAGACACCTGGAAGACCAATGCCTCTCGTTATAGACATGAATCACCACTCTCAACAGCACACGCCAGAGAGAATCGTACAGTCAGCACCTTTCTCGAGAGAGATAAAAGGTGAGACGATAAATTAGTCTCCTAAAGAGAGATAATTTGTCCTTATCGAAAACACGAGGAGAAGCGAAATTTAAAGCAATACGATCTATATATGTCTAGTGTATGAGAGAGAGAGAGAGAGAGAGAGAGAGAGAGAGAGAGAGAGAGAGAGAGAGAGAGAGAGAGAGACATTCTCAGCTTAATGCTCCATTGAATGTCTAAAGTGCTTTCACCAAGAAGCAAAAGGTAAAGCAATATAATCAATAAATTGAGAGAGAGAGAGAGAGAGAGAGAGAGAGAGAGAGAGAGAGAGAGAGAGAGACATTCTCAGCTCAATGCTCCATTGAATGTCTAAAGTTCTTTCCCAAGAAGCAAAAGGTAAAGCAATATAATCAATAGAAAAAGAGAGAGAGAGAGAGAGAGAGAGAGAGAGAGAGAGAGAGAGAGAGAGAGAGAGAGACATTCTCAGCTTAATGCTCCATTGAATGTCTAAAGTGCTTTCACCAAGAAGCAAAAGGTAAAGCAATATAATCAATAAATTTCGAGAGAGAGAGAGAGAGAGAGAGAGAGAGAGAGAGAGAGAGAGAGAGAGAGAGAGAGAGAGAGACATTCTCAGCTTAATGCTTCATTGAATGTCTAAAGTGCTTTCACCAAGAAGCAAAAGATAAAGCAATATAATCAATAAATTTGAGAGAGAGAGAGAGAGAGAGAGAGAGAGAGAGAGAGAGAGAGAGAGAGAGACATTCTCAGCTCAATGCTCCATTGAATGTCTAAAGTTCTTTCCCCAAGGAGCAAAAGGTAAAGCAATATAATCAATAAATTTCGAGAGAGAGAGAGAGAGAGAGAGAGAGAGAGACATTCTCAGCTCAATGCTCCATTGAATGTCTAAAGTTCTTTCCCCAAGGAGCAAAAGGTAAAGCAATATAATCAATAAATTTCGAGAGAGAGAGAGAGAGAGAGAGAGAGAGGTTTTGCCTTTCTCAGCCGTTCTCAGTTTAATGTTCCATTACGCGTCACAGCTTATCTTTCCGGAAGAATGTTAATAAACAAATTACCTGGGTAATCGCCAAATGATTTCAATTCAGTAATGGAAAGTCTCAAGTCTCTAGGTATTACTGCGTCAAGACACCATCGCCTAAGATGAGCCTGGTTCCTCTAGAGCTAATATCTGACGAATCTGATCATTATTTTGCAGGATAGTTTACGTGATGTACTACTTCAGTGATCAATAATCACGTTTTGTGTTTATAACATTTAGAAACACGCACACAAACATGCATACACACTGGTGTAAAAAAAAAAATTATACATTTTCCCTTAAAAACAAGTTTGATGTTCCAGAAATATAAGGAAATATATTGTGATACAGAAACTTCTCTTTCACATCACTTGTTAATGTTGTTTGTATACCAGTGTTGCGTTAGATACTACGTAATGCATTCAGAAATGAATTGATAAGTGCTATATGGTCAAAATATTTAGAACTTAAAAAGAAATTAAGAGAAATTTATTCAAAAAACAAAACAGTTTAGTGTAACTTAGACCAAAAAGTCACAGCTTAGTTTAGGGACCAGTTCGACATCCAAACTGGGTCAGAATGTTGCTCACAAGTGTGTATCTTTATTTTCGTTCATTTTATTTTTTTCTTCGCTCGTTGGTTGCAATGTTTCCTTTTAAAAACATGGAAAAACTGCAACAGTTGCGTGTTCTGCAGCGGTACACTGAGGAAGGCAAACAGTGCTCCGCGTAACAAAAAAAAAAAAAGAAAAAAAGAAAAAACAGTGTAGTTGTCTTTCTCTGGTTGAAATCAAAGAATTTTGTCCAAAAATAAAAAAAGAATTAATTTAAAAATCAACTATGAAATTTCTCGGTTCATCATATAAACTTTGTAACGTGACGTAATTTTCAAGATTCATCGAAGTGTTTATGTGGTATTTATTGTTGCCTGAATACGCCAAACACTTACTGGACTTTCCAAAGACTTTGTTTTACTTTGCATCTTTTTTTGTTTATGTCTATTTACTCCCCTCTTCTCAATAATACATAACCCAAAAGAATTCGCAGAACAATAAACCACAATTAGGTCTACCTAATTTTTCTTTTATTAGGCCATAATTTGGGTTCTCGGGAGGCTCGCTTAGCGCTCCTTGTCTTTATTGGGTTAGTTTTCCTCTTTCTTCAATCTGGTATAAGCATCTTGTCATCTGGAAAGACTTTGTTTGTGTGTGTGTGTGTTTGCGTGTGTATGTGCGTGTGTGTGTGTGTTTTCACACCATAATTTTTATTTTGACTTACTAATTGAGTTGATATTAAAATAAAACAGATTTATTTATCATATTTCTGTTACAAGTTCTGATAATATTTGATGCCAGTGTTCTGCAGGTTTTATATAAATTTTCATCATAAATAAATATTTTGTTTGAATTAAGAAATGAAATATAAAATTCCTTATGATTAACACCGTTTAAAAATATCTTTATGTTAAAAAAATTAGTTTTTAAAAACTCATTTTATCCTCTAGATTGTAATTGGAAAATGTCTCTCTTTTCCAGTAAAAGAATACATAAAAATCTAATTCCCATCCCTCACATCGTAATTAATCCAAAACATGTGTAATGGTGATTTCACATCATAACCAAACATTATAAGGGTAATTACGAGTAATGGATATTATACAATGTATCAAATGAGTTTTCATCGATGCTGACAATAATTATGTTTTATGATCAGTCTTAATTTCTGAAACGGAGAAAACTCTCATTTATTCGGTCATTCATAACGAAAGTCATTAGCGAATTACGTCATCGAGACAGATTTAGAAATGTTTCGGTCGTTGGTTTTCTTTACGGGTTCATATTCAAAGCTGATCTAAGTCTGTCAGGCTCTCTCTCTCTCTCTCTCTCTCTCTCTCTCTCTCTCTCTCTCTCTCTCTCTCTCTCTCTGCTAAAAATGGTTTCGAAAGAAGAAATTATTTATCTCATGAGAAAGCATTTCATATTTTTCTGGAAGCGATGCTAAGAATTAAATTTATTCCTGGAGACACAGTATATTATTCTTGCAACTCGTTGGAATACCCCTGCAGCATTGTAGCTTGATAAATACACTTATAATATTTACTTGATGAGAGCATTTAACCACATTTTAGAAAGCATGTACAGTATATATTTCTACTGGAAATGTGAACAAAGGCAGTGGTCATGCCTCATATTTATCCAGCTGAAACATATGTAACTCACAGGAGAGATTATGATTCGAAAACAATAATAAAAACAAAATCGTTATTACACTCTCTAACATATAAAATGAGTGAAAAAAAAGGCGTGTCAGTATTCATCTGACAGTCACGAAGTTGTGTACAAAATGATGTAACTTTGCTTAATTAATAATGGTAAATTTTGTTCTTTTTATGTCCTTTCCATGTAAGCCGAATTTGGCTCGGCTGAAATTTCATTAGTTTTAGCATGATTGTTGCAGGAAATGTGATGAAATGCTGAACTAATTACGTGAGATTATATTGACTAAGACAAGCAACCTAGTTTCATTTTTCTGAAATTACGTTTACGAAGAAAAAATTACCTAATTTGTTTCCCCAAAACGATTTCATTTAATAATGACGTATTTTTAGAATATCCCTTCATTGAATTTCAAGTTTTAACTTCGATATTTTATGGAAAAGGACATTAAAATTAATATCATCTGATACAGTATAGATACGGAAGTTAGTCAATAGGTGCCATATTGAATAAACAGAAATATATACAAACATGCACGTATGTACGCTCATATACACACTCGCAACCGTACACACACACACACACACACACGTATACACACGCAAGTGCACACACACCTACATACATATCTCTTAGAGATAGAGATTACGTGAATATATAAATCGCATTACTTAAAAATATTAGTAGCAAAAAAAGCTTTTCTATTATATTTAACTGTGCATAAAGAGCGATAAAGCTTATCACGTTTCATTTGAGAGTCATGAATATATTTACATAGTGATGTTGCCTCCTTTATTAAATAATGGTAAAATGCCTTATTATACGCCCCATTCCGTGTTACCTAATATGCTTGGCAGGACATTCTTCTTTTTATTTTCGTAATTAGAGCAGCAAGTATGCAAAAATAAAAAAAACTGATTACACGACATCACTCTCACGAAGAAAAGAATACAAAGTTTTTTTTTCCAAATTAACTAGGCAGTTTTATTAATTTATTCAAAAATAAACAAGAGTAAACTTTAATATCCTGGTACACGCAGCCAAGAAAGTTTGCAGATCCGAGACTCTGCAATACTTAAAAGTTTCATAATATGTGATGCTACTCAATTACTTTCGAACTTCGGAGATCAGTCGACCCTACCGAGAGTTTTATAAATCGATGCAATATTGCAAAATCACACACACACACACGCACAAGCAGAGTGAAAGTGATCCTTGATTGCAACTTGGCTCGTAGTTGAATTGATTTTGATGTAATTGGAATGTTACGTACCCTGAGAACTTTGAGGAGTGTTTATCAGAGAGCCATTCCTTTTCCATGGCAATATGAGATAGATTCTTCAAAGCAAAACATTCGTTGGTATAAGATTTTGAATTTCTCTGTAACTGGACAATCCTGTCTTATTTTCTAATAAAGCCGTGATTTCCAAGTTCGTTTCCCTTGTTAGTAGGATATGTGATTTTTTTTTATTTCTCTTGGTAGCAGGATATGTGGCTTTTTATGTTCATAGTTTTTTAAGCAAAGAGAAATTTGCTTGCGATTCATGAATGAGAGTTATCCTGAAATAATTACTTTAGTCGTTCCTGTCTCATTTACAACCATTTCAGTAACTGAATTAAGTAATATGCTCCTTCACTTTTCTATTTGTAGGTTTATTTGTGGTTTTTATAAATATTTTGTGTATATTTATCATTCTTTTGTACAATACCTCAAAAATCATTTGTGCCAGTTTTTCAGTAAATATTATCTTAATTATTTTTTATTTTAGTTAGTGAAATTTTATATATGGCCCAGTCTTCTGATCTATACCTGACAAGTCATTGCTGAGCTTCTAAACATCCTCACATCTCTTTAAAGATTTTCCTTCAAACCTAAACATTCCTGTTATGTTAGCTTATGTTGTCAGATGAAATTCAGTATCCCATCCACAAGACTCTTCAATAAGGCTCAAGTATTCATAAACCAAGTCTTGATTCCAGTCCAACCCCAATTATTGTTTCTAATCATTTACGTTTACCCTTCCAGCAAACCTCTTATGTTGCGTTGTCTCGGTCAATATCTCCTGGAAGTAAGTATTTGAAGCATAATTGGTTTCGTGGCGAATGTTTGCTTGACATAATTTACCATCTTCACCGACTGAATGGAGTTCCAGGCTTCTATGACTGCGTGTTCTGAGAGTGGATACACTTGGAGTTCCTATATGCGTTTCTTGGTCATGTTTCATAAAGGGTAAGCAAGAACATTTAGCACAGGTGACAGTGTTTAGTCTGAACGTTTTGTGGTTCTATACTGATTTATATCTTCACTGACTTCTTTCAAATGAACACCATATTCTTTGGAAGCTTGAATTTCAAGTCAGTGGCCCCTGTAGGCTAGATCCATATGAATAGGAGTTTATCTCCTGGATAATAATAATAATAATAATAATAATAATAATAATAATAATAATAATAATAATAATAATAATAATAATAATAATAATTCATTCATTCAGTCCTTGATTATGAATTTCCCTGTGATCTTTATACCAGTGGAAAATAATCGTCTTAAGAGAATGTGCATTTACATTTACAAAATCCTCAAACATATCCAATCTTACCAGTAAACAAATACATCAACGCCATCACTTTTAAACAAAATCTCAAAGTAACAATGGTTTGGAAAATTTCCTCCACTAAGGAAAAATGTACAAATACGGAAGCAGAATTACAAAACCTAAAATGTCAGTCGTTTCCCGATTCCATGAAAACAGCAGGGGGTTATTTTGATCTCGTAAGCTTCTGGGTTCCCAGAAGGATTAATTAAACCCCATTTCCTTTCGGGCTTCCTTTGTTGTTTGTAAAAGTCCTTGGAGGCTCTTGGAAAGTTCCTTCTCAAAAGGGCGCAAATTGAAGAGAATTCAGGAGCAATTGCCCAAAATAAAATTCTCATCAGCCGATGAAAAAGGTTAGGGAGTCAAACGTCAAGGAAGGAGACATAAATTATTATAAACGTTAGAGGAGGCGGTTGACCTAATTTAGGACCAGATGTTCACTTTCTTTTTGTCCAAAATTCTTTGTTACCTCATATATGTTTCTGGATCAACATATTCTACAACTATTATATCCTCTCTCTCTCTCTCTCTCTCTCTCTCTCTCTGAGAAAAAGGTTTATTATGCAATTCAACTGACAGTTGTCGTATGATCGTTTACTGTAATATGTTCTACACATAAATTCCCCATTCTTTGAGGTCGTACACTGAGCCATTTAGAAGCTGAATGTGTACAGACCAAAGAGTTGATGAAATTGCAAGTAAGATGCTGTTGTATTAAAAGTGCAATTCGGTGGCTGACCCGGGCGCTTAACGTAAGTCTGTATGAAGGAAGGCTGATAGAGGAGACTGTAAGAATCATAAGACCTTGTACATGGAAATGAACCGCTGATAATACCATTATGCCTTATAGTACTCTCATTGTTATTTATATATAGGTTGCAACAACATGTGTAATATTAAGAATGCTGTAAGTGATAATTCTATTAATTATTCACCTTCTTGTTTAAGGCTACTTCCAGAGGGCGGGGACCACTGAGACGGGCTTAGTTACAAAATTTGCAGAGTACGTCTAGTCCTTAGATGCAGCGCTTACCTGCAGGTAAGTTGATTGGCTAAATCGTCTGGTCATTCATTGTTTTTAAGTTTTGAGTATATATATATGTATATATATATATATATATATATATATATATATATATATATATATATATATATATATATATGCCTTTCCTAACCTGAGCTACTATATACTTACACGGAATGCACATCAGCAGCACGTCACACCCCATTTACACATAATGTACCATTCCCCTGTATCTTACACACACGCACGCGCACACACACGCACACACTCTCACATATTCTGGATGCTGAGGACTGTCTTCTTACCGACACCTCTGAAATATACCTCATCCCAGAATATTTATTAATAATTAGAGGTTGAAATCTTTTGAAGACACCACCTGTCAGGAGACAATTTTTGGAATAATACTGCAATGAGTATCCGCACTTTTTTCTGTCTGTAACATCGTTATTTTAGAAGAAATGAACTTTACATTTAGATAGGCCATCTTCCAACCTGGAGTCAGGCTTTCTTACCAATAGCCAAAATAAAATGTCCTCCAAAGAGTTGAGACTTGGTGTCTCAACCCTTTATTTGTTATTTATATTTATATGTTATGGGTGCATTGATTTTTTTTTTCAATATAAAATCTTAGGTTTACAAATTGAAAATATTTACAATAATTATTTAACTGACCATGGAATGAATTCAATAATAAATGAATAAAAAAAGCTTCTGTTAATGATTTCTTTTCGTCTCTCGCTTACGCCTACGAGTTAAGACGCCAAAAGAATATTGTTAACCTATAAAATGGGAGACTCAGAGTTAATTCAATTTTTGATATCACTACCATTATTTGAATAAACTAGGAAAGCAATATCCTGTTCAATACATACAGAAATAAAGTTGAAAAAATATATGATTTCGTCCTATGAACGTTAATCGTACCCTTTCCCCACCATGAAACATTACAGGAATGGTATTGTTCATATGTATTACATTTATATTTACAATTCACTGATGACTGGCATTTTATAAAGCTCTTCATTGTTTGATATGAGTTCATATTTAAGCCTCTTGAGCAACGAAACAAAAGATTTCCACATGAGCTTATCATTCGCTAGTTCGTCAACAAGTGATAGGACTATTAACCTAACGTCATAATTGTCATTTTCCGGTTACCTGTTATCCCCAGGATCATTACTCAGAACTGGTTTCGACCAGTTATATCATCAGAAAATGGAGCCCCTAGCGCCAGCTATTGGTTCCTGTGGTACCACCGGTGGAATGTGGTAATCAAACAAGAAACTATTGAGTTTTCAATAGCAGAGTGGATTAAAATTTCCATATACATAGATGCAACAACTTTAATAAAATTAAAAATTATATTATTCAGATATTAATGTCTAATTAAGACGTATTTGAAACAAAACTACAAAGTTCTCAAGGAAATTTCGACGTCGGTTCTGGCATTACGTAAAATGGTCGGGACTATGGATGAACTTGGAACTACAATTACCAACATTTTTGTAAATGCTTCACTTATAAGCATGAATTGATATACGATTATTACGAGGCCACATGGTAGGAAGACAATTTTTCTCTTAATTATAATAGTTTCAATCTCGAAAATGCTAGAAAACAACATTATTCTCGAACATAACCCATCTTTTAAAGTGTAATGGTTTGTACTCCAGAACGCCAGGGCCGCCAAGTTTAAACACTGCGATTCTTTTCAGTTTTCTCTTAGCCAAAAAATTTATAAAATAAGCACTGGGAGCTTTTACCAGTTTTTTATGGCCAGTTTATAGAAAAACAAACTATCTTATATAATCGTATTTCAAGTTTTGGAGTTAGTGATCAGGAAACTCAAGAATTTACAAAACTAATAACCTAAAAGAACGATAGACCGGAGGCGATGAGATACGATTGCTAATATTTTCGTAACCTTCCAAAAATAAGTAAAGATCTTTCTTTCATTGATGTACTGTAATCAACGCATAGTTTTATATCAAATTCGTATGGATTACGAGCGTAATAGATATGTTATTTAGTAAATGGAATGAAATACACCCTGTTGCCCAAGTAAGGAACAGAGTTGCCAATGACGACTTAGCATAAAACCTTCCAGTGTAAGGAAAATGGGACTTGTTTATCTTTACGAACAAGGCAAAAGTACTTCTGCTTATTAGTATAGTCTTGTTCATTAATGGTAAATAATTCACAGCTGCTCCCTTTTTTTATATTAATTATGCTTCAAAGATCTTAACCTTGACTGCTCTGATATACAAATACCCACCAGATTTAATTTTGGCAATTTTTTTTACGTTCCTCGTGATTTTAGGAAATTTGAGAAATATTAACTGAAACTCATTCTATTTTATGCACTGTTTTCTGTAGTTTGATTTATAGTAACAGACTCCGCAAATAAATGAGGATTTGACTAGAATGAATGTAAAAGAATCCTAATGTTTACATTCAGTGGCTATAACAAGTCAGAGATGCCAACTCTTGACAATCTTAAATTAGGGGAATTGCAGTCAATATGTTGCATCACTTCTACTTATCGAACCAAAAATCATATATGATTAAAGATAAAGTTTTATCCTTTGATTCAGTATGAGGATATCTAATTGTTATACTTTAATGACAAGTTAATGCCTCTTTTTATGTTGATAATCTTTTATTTTTCGATCTCTGTGTTACCAGGAGTGTCCCGAGTTCATTGAACACATTTAACTCCTTACCAGTGCTTCTTGACTAGGCGTCAGTGTTAGCTGAATAAATTATTGTGAAGCCTTTATATCTATCTTTTAAACATATTGATCCCAGATATATGTTTCGTCTGGACAGAAAAATCAAAGTTTCTTCTTCAGTGACCTGAATAGGTCCATAGATTCTCACACCTACCAAGAGATAACATTAGTGCATTGGCATCTAACCGTCGAATTTGCGTCGGTAGGTACTAGAAATATTTATTTACATAATTTCAAATGTCAGATTTTTGCAGCTGGATAGGAAAATGAATGTAAGCAATTAATAAGTATTTATGTGTTCTTTAATCTCCACATGTCGAAGAGTCAATAACACCATTTTTGCCTTTGACATGCTTCCTTTCTTTTATTTGATTTTTAAAAATAATAAAATCTCCACTTTCATAAGAACAGTTACCGTTTTTATTCTTAAAACAGACTATTTAGTCTCCATTCATACGTAATTTCATAACTAATGAAAATTATTCACAGGAAAACGAGCTTAAAGTAATACAGTCTCTGATTCTCACAATTTATTTCTCAACCTCTTCAAAGTTATAACAATTTTCTTGCATTCAAAAGGAGGATGATAAATATTCCACTGAATATTGAAAACCCAACTTTTATTCTAAAAGCTTCATGCTGTTGGAAATGTATTTGTCAGAGAGAAGCAATGCATCTGCTGTATTTCTGCTATGTTGCACAGAATTTCAGTCTTATGTGATTCTCTATTCATTTCGAAAAGGGAGATAGAGTGTGTCCCAAACTTTCGCCGTATATTCTTATCTGTTTAAAAGATCTGAATGTGCGTTTCATAATGTATTTTTCACAATTCATTCATTTTATAGTGTATTCTTATCAGGGATCGTGCTTCCAAATACAAAGAAATAGACATGGACTGACATTATATCGCCATTTGAAATTCGAATTGTTTTGTCAACAATTAATATATTTTCTGAAAATAAATTGAAAATACTAACTCCTAATCCTATTTATCTTGTTTTAAAACAAAATGGCAGTTTCAACAGCATTTATTTTATATAGTAAACGCTCAATTCGTCTTATCAATTGCTTTTCTTGCGCTGGGATGGTGGCAAGCAATTGTCCGATATTCATACCCGGTGGGCGAAAAAGTCGACACCCCATGAGAAGTACCTCCTACACATCACTAAACCACCGGATATGAATATCGGACAATTGCTTGCTGGAATTGCAAGCAATTGTCCGATATTCATATCCGGTGGTTTAGTGATGTGTAGGAGGTAGTAGCAAGCAATTGTCGGATATTCATATCCGGTGGTTTAGTGATGTGTAGGAGGTAGTAGCAAGCAATTGTCGGATATTCATATCCGGTGGTTTAGTGATGTGTAGGTAGTAGCAAAGCAATTGTCGGATATTCATATCCGGTGGTTTAGTGATGTGTGGAGGTAGTAAGTAAGCAATTGTCGGATATTCATATCCGGTGGTTTAGTGATGTGTAGGAGTAGTAGCAAGCAATTGTCGGATATTCATATCCGGTGGTTTAGTGATGTGTAGGAGGTAGTAGCAAGCAATTGTCGGATATTCATATCCGGTGGTTTAGTGATGTGTAGGAGGTAGTAGCAAGCAATTGTCCGATATTCATATCCGGTGGTTTAGTGATATGTAGGAAGTAGTTCTCATGGGGTGTCGACTAGTTTCGCCCTTCTCGTAGGGGCGAAACTAGTCTATGAGCTACCTCATCACTAAACCACCGGATAATATCGGACAGTACTACAACATTCCAGCGCAAGAAAAGCAATTGATAAGACGAATTGAGCGTTTACTATATAAAATAAATGCTGTCGAAACTGCCATTTTGTTTAACAAAACCTGTATTAAAGAAGGTCTTTTTTCCCTATTATTATTATTATTATTATTATTATTATTATTATTATTATTATTATTATTATTATTATTATTATTATTATTATTATTAAGAAGAAGAAGAAAAAAATTGCAGTAGCCTAGTCTTGTGAAACTGAATACAAATGATAGAGTGTAACATGTAAACAGCTCAGTTTTGATAACTATCTTGAATATGTCACAAAAACTGAATACAAAAAACTATCAGAATAAGATGAGCCAGGAAGCCTCTTGCGTGCTACATCGAAATATGCCCAAGAAGCATGACCTTTTATTTTCTTGAAGGCTTTTTCTTTGTTTTTCTTAAGAAAGGGAAAAGGTGCAGAACGTAATAACTCAGCAGGAACGAAAACAGTTGCATGTTTTGTGGCTGTTTTGCACCAATGCGCGAAAGGCACAAGTGAAGAGGAAATTTAAGAGGAAAAAGTTTCAACAACAGCATCTCTGAGCAAAACCTTCAATTCTAGTACTTCTCTTCAAATATTCTCAGTTCTTCTTTCAAAATCCAAAATTCTTTATATATATATATATATATATATATATATATATATATATATATATATATATATATATATATATATATATATATATATATATATATATATATATATATATATATATATATATATATATACACATATACACATATAAATGTGTGTGTGTGTGAGCATTAAGCTACAAATGTCCATTAATATCTACTTCGCTCTACCTCGGAAATAATATATTTTCATAGATGTTACCTGTGTGGTTTAATGCGCGTCACTGTAGTCCTGAGTTATTGTCTTCCGTGGTTCGAGCCCACGAGACGACGAACTTATTATCAACTAAAAATTCCCTTTGGGTAACATATATGAAAATATATTATTTCCGAGGTAGAACGAATTAGATATTACAGGACATTTGTAGCTTAATGCTTCTATAAGAATCACGGTGATGTGATAAATTTCATTCATATATGTGTGTGTATATATATATATATATATATATATATATATATATATATATATATATATATATATATATATATATATATATATGTATATATATATATATATATATATATATATATATATATATGTATGTATGTATGTATATACATATATTTACAGTATGTATATATATATATATATATATATATATATATATATATATATATATATATATATATATATATCAAAACCTTCCTTGCAAAACCTTGAAATAGAACATTTTTGTAATATGAGGCACGACGGAAGTAATATAACCTTTTGTAGATTCAGTAGATACGATATATAAAAAGGACTTGTACAACCGCCCAGTTTAACCCCTAAGGGTCTGAAAATGATGGCAGTACTCTCACTCTCTCTCTCTCTCGCTCTCTCTCTCTCTCTCTCTCTCTCTCTCTCTCTCTCTCTCACACACAGATAAAAATCCCACGGGACATTTACTACCGATATTTTACGATATATTTGGCAAAATGATCGATGCTCCCATTCTGGCTGAAAGGTTTTTTCAGCATTTCAGTGACAGGAAATCCCTCGTCAAACGAGGTGTCATTCCTCTCTCGCTTCCGCTGTACAGAGTTCATTGAAATATAGAGGTGGGTCGTTTTTGTCCCCCTTTCAAAACCATTCTGGAATGAGAAAGAGAGGAGGAAGTGTGAGGAGGAGGTGAGAATCCTTTCAGAAATTTATATCTGCTTACATGAATACGTAGTGAGAGAGAGAGAGAGAGAGAGAGAGAGAGAGAGAGATCAGAGAGAAGGGGGGGGAATCATTCAAATTTTACATTTGTTCATACAAATACACAGAGAGAGAGAGAGAGAGGTGGGGAGAGAGCCACTCAAATTTTATATTTTCTTACATGAATATGTAGTGGGAGAGAGAGAGAGAGGCAGAGAAAGAATATTACATAGTTTAAGACTATTTACTTAAATTTACCATAAAGGATATATAGGGTCGTGTACATGCCCACACACATACGAGGGATTCATACCTACAGAGAGAGAGAGAGATGATGGCTAACGCTACAAAATCATTTAGTGACAGAGGATGACCAGTCCCCCTCTCTATATTCTCGAAATGCACTATAATTAGACCTTGTTAGAGCTTGTTTGCAGGCATTCACTGCCCTAAAATTAGGTCGCCATTAGCCAGAAATGTTGCTACCGCATCCCTAGAATGATTTTGAATTTCTGTTTTCAAGAGACACATTTGTATGTTCACAGTTAAGTCTCGTACTTTTATTTTTTAATCATTTTGTTATTTTTTTTTTTTTCATTTTCGTTTCATTAATTTTAGCTAGGGTTAGAATCATTACATAAATTTTGCTTTTACGAAGAACTTTTTTAATAATTGTTAACTGTTAATTATAAGTTGATAACCATGTATTTGCAATATAACTTGATAACACTAGTTTTGTTGTTCTTAGATTTATATATAAGTGTATATATATATATATATATATATATATATATATATATATATATATATATATATATATATATATATATATATATATATATATATATATATATATATATATATATATATATATATATATATATATATATATATATATATATATACATATATATATATATATATATATATATATATATATATATATATATATATATATATATATATATATATATATATATATATATATATATATATATATAATATATATATATATATATGTGTGTGTGTGTGTGTGTGTATGTATAAATATGTAGGTCTGTGTGTGTGCGCGTGCACACATATGCCCAGTACGTGTTTGTGTGTAAGTTTGCACGAAGGCGCTTAGAAGAATGAAAATATGTTTCCTGGGAATTATTATTCTTTCATTAGACAGCTAATTAAAAATATAATTTCGCATTGAATTTCAAATTAACATCTTTCACTGTTATTTTATTATTTTCATTTTAAATTCCTTCTTTCTTTCCTGCTTTATTTTATCTCTCGCCCCCTAATCTCTGAAACAGAAATGATGAACCATTCACCAGGAATTTCCAAAAAAAAAATCACTCTGAAGGATAAAACTGTGAGTCGGTCGTCTGATTGGATTTTAGAAAAATCCAGTTAGAAAAAGGGAAAAAAAACTTTGTGGTTCCTATCACACTGGCTTCACAATTTTTCGCGGTAAAAAAACATCACTTCCGGTTTTCTGGTACTTCGGGGTTTTACTTAAAAAAAAGCGCGTGCGCTTTTTTCTTTATTTCGATTTGTTTAGCTGAGATGCTTTGCTTAAGGGAACAAAGCTTTTTTTTCATAGATTCCTTTTAACGTAAATAACATTACAGTTCATGAAGAACTTAACAATGCAATTATATACTCGTATATATATATATATATATATATATATATATATATATATATATATATATATATATATATATATATATATATATATATATATATATATATATATATATATACATTATATATATATATATATATATATATATATATATATATGTATGTATATATTTATATATATAAATTATATATATATATATATATATATATATATATATATATATATATATATATATATATGTGTGTGTGTATTATTATGTGTGTGTATGTATGTATATATATATGTATATATATATATATATATATATATATATATATATATATATATATATATATATATATATATTATATATATAGCATTATTTCAAAAGTTCTTCATGAATTATGATGTTATTTGCGTTAAAACGATTGTTCCATGAGCAAAAGGATCTTGACCAAACAAGACGAAATAAAGCTAGATGCACATGTATTTTTTAGCTCTTCTAAACATATTTAAGATAGTTTACAAAATTACTGCGCCCATACGTTACAGTTTATTATTCATATTAAGTATTTATAAGACTACTACTAATGTTTATGCAATAATATATAAATTTAATTAATCATTAAAGAAACTATTGTAATTATTTTCAGTAAGACCAAATATGAATCTCAGATTATTATATATAAAAGATAAGTTTATTTATATCATATTTACCCATCTAAAAAAGAAGCACTGGAAAATAAAACCAAATGTTTTCAACAAACTAGTGGCGTTCCTTCTGGTAACACATCATCCTCTAGCCATGGAAGATGTAGGATTACCAACATAAAAAGAAGGTTTCACGTGTCATTATAGATTAAAACCTAAGTATTCTGAAACTGACTCAAAGGATTGAAAGCTATTATATTATTAATGCAGGAATTTGGTTCGATAAATAGCTGTTATGTGACATATTGACTGCAATTACTCCAGTTTAAAATAGTCAGAAGTTGGCATTCCTGACTTGTCGGTGGCCACTGACAGTAGATATTAGATTCTTTTAGATTTCATTATCGTCAAACCTTCATATATTAAGAGATACTGATAATATATAACTACATTTCACATGACAGGATATTCAATAGAACGATTTTCCTAAAATCACGAGAAATGTCAAATGAATGACAAAATTAAATCTGGCGGCTATACATGCGTCAGAATAGTCGAGGTCAAGGTCTTTGAAGTACCGTAATGCAAAAGACCGCAGACCGGCTCTAAATGATTTACCATTAATGAGCAATATTATGCTATTGAATAGTTGTATTTCTCTCTGTTCGCATAGATAATGCTAGTCCCATATTTCCTCAAAATGAAAGGTTTTTATGTACACTGATATTGGTAACTCTGTTCCTTACTTCGGTAACAGAGTGTGTGTCATATTATTTACCGAATAACATACTAGTTACGCTCCTAATCAACGCGACTCTGATATAAAACTATATTCTGATTACAGTGCATCAATGAATGAAGCAAGTCCTTACTAACTTTTGGATTCTTGCGAGAACATCAGGATTCATATCTCATTGCCTCTGGTTTATCGTTCTATTTTAGGTCATTGCTTTCGTTAACATTGGCGTGTCCTGATCACTAATTCCAATATTGAAATATGATTGTATAAGAAAGTTTATGTCTTTGTTAAGTACACCATCAAACAAACTCATAACAAGCTGCCAGTGTTTGTTTTGTATATTTCTTCGGTCAAGAGAAAACTTAAAAGAATCGCTATGTTTAAACTTGGCGGTCCATGCGCTAGGGTGGACAAACCTTTACGCTGTAAAAAATGGTTTATGTGGGAGAATAATGTTGCATTCCGCTATTTTCAGGGATAAAATTAAAAGAATTGTTAGGAATTGTCTCTTTGTAATGTAGACTCGTGAGAAGCTTGTATTTATTCATCGTTATAAGTGGCTTATTCATAAATAAGTTGGTAATTGTACTTCTACGTTCACCCATGGCCCCGCCCATTTTACGTAATGCCAGAACCGACGTCGAGAATTTCTTCGGGAACGTCGTAATTTTGTTTCAAATACATCTTAGTTAGACATTAATAAATGAATAATAATATTAGTCTTTTACTAAATTTGTAGCATTTACGTTCATGGAAATTTTAGTATACTCTGCTAATAAAAACTCAATAGTTTCTTATTTGATCACCACATTCCACCAGTAATACCACAGGAACCAACAGATGGCGCTAGGGGCTCCATTTTCTGATGATATAACTGGTCGAAACCAGTTCTGAGTAATGATCCTGGGTGTAACAGGTAACCGGAAAATGACAATTACGACGTTAGGTTAATAGTCCTATCACTTGCTAACGAACTAGCGAATGATAAGCTCATATGGAAATCGTTTTGTTTCGTTGGTCAAGAGGCTTAAATATGAACTCATATCAGACAATGAAGAGCTTCATTAAGTGCTAATTCTTTACTGAGCTGTAAATATGAAAGTGTTATGAATGAACTATATCATTCCTCTAATGTTTATGTTTCATGGTGGGGAAAGGGTACGATTAACGTTTACAGGAAAAGGTCATATTTTTCAACTTAATTTTTATATGTATTGAATAGGATATTGCTTGCCTGGTTTATTCAAATAATGGCAGTGCTAATGTAGAGTAAGAAAGCTCTGAATCTACAATTTTTGGATAATGATGTCACTTTGGCGTCTTTGCCCTCAGATGTAATCGAACGACGAAGAGAAATAATCAACAAAAACTCTTTTTTATTACATAAATAATTATTTGTAAGTAAAAAAATGATCTTAACAGTTTTTATGTAAATCCAAGATAGTACTGTACATTATAATAACTAATCCACCCATAACATAAAGATAAGAATAATATATAAAGGGTCGAGACGCCAATTCCCAACTCTTAGGAGGTCATTTATCTAGAGTACTGGTAAGAGAGATTGTCCCTGGGTTGGAAGACAGCAAGTCTAAGCGTGGAATTTGTTACTTCTAAAATAACGCGTTACACACAAAAAAAGTCCTGATACTCATTGTCATTTTATGCCAAAAGTTTTCTCCTTACAGGTTGTGTCTTCAATGCTTTTTAACTTCTAACTATCAATAAATATTCTGAGATGAGTTGCTACCATATACATACATACATACACATACACATATACATACATAATATATATATATATATATATATATATATATATATATATATATATATATATATATATATATATATGTATATATATATATATATATAATCTTTAATAGTTGTGCCCGTCTCGGTTGCCCTTACCCATAGGAAATGCCCTAAAACGAGAACAAAATAAATAATTGATTTGTTATTAGTAATATTCTCTGTAACAAATAAATCACTAAGGTTGTAGCAAGCTATAATAACAACGTGAATACTATATGAGCGTAGTGCAATTATCAGCAGCTTGCATACGTATGCAAGGAATTATAATTCTGGTCAGTCACTCAATCGCATTTTCAACACTATAGCGTTATATATATATATATATATATATATATATATATATATATATATATATATATATATATATACATATGTGTGTGCGTGTATATATATATATATATATATATATATATATATATATATATATATATATATATATATATATATATATATATATATATATATACATATATATATATATATATATATATATATATATATATATATATATATATATATATATATATATTATTAGAATTACTAAAAAGGACCTCATTCATACTGGATGGTATCTAACGGATGCTTGATAATGGACTGTTTGTCCAAGATAGCCTAGTAACTTTTTCTGAATAAAAAAATCCGTTAGATGCCATCAGTTTGAATGAGTCACTTTAATAATTCTACTAATACACAGAACAATTGTGTATGTGATAAAGTTAATATATATATATATATATATATATATATATATATATATATATATATATATATATATATATATATATATATATATATATATGTATGTATGTATGTACCATAGAAAAACATTTATAATTATGATTAGCATTTATACAGCTCTGTAAGACTAAGCACAGGAATTTTGAAAATCACCGAAGGGGAAGCTTCAGTGATTAAACATCATATGCTCTTTTATATGAATTAAAAATGAGACACACATAAGAAAAAAAATCAATACATCTTTACCTTCACTGCCTCGCCAAAACGAGAGAAAATTCACAGAAAATTTCAGACGTTATTCTTCAGGAAATCAGACTTTTTTCATTTCAAATGGGGACTTCGGAGCTCATTACAGCGATCGCTAGGAGACCATGATGAAGCGGAATTAGAGTGCCAAATAGAGTCTCCTTTTAGAGGATAATCCTCTCATTGGATATGCAAATGGCCTCAGCGGAGACAGGATTATCGTGAACGAGGATGTACAGAGTTTTCGTTTTAGGAAATATTATTTATAGGGAATAGCAAGACTACTGATAAAATCTTTATTGAGTTGCATGGCTTCATGTTTCAGTGATTAAATAATAATAATAATAATAATAATAATAATAATAATAATAATAATAATAATAATAATAATAATAATAATAATAATAATAATAATAATAATAATAATGACAAAAGTACTGAAGAAGCTGGATGCTGGGTACCAACTCAAGAAAGGAGGCAGCAGAATTAACCATCTGGTGTTCATGGGCGACGTCAAGCTGTATGGTAAGAGCATCATAGAAATAGATACCCTATTCCAGACTGTAAGGATTGTATCTGGGGACATCAGGATGGAGTTTGGAATAGAAAAATGCGCCTTGGTCAACTTACAAAAAGGCAAAGTAACAAGGACTGAAGGCATAAAGCTACCAGACGGGAATACCATCAAGCACATAGCTGAGGCAGAATACAAATACCTGGGAATAATAGAAGGAGAGAATATAAAACATGATTGAAGCCATAAACACATGGGCAGTACCAGTAATCAGACACAGCGCAGGAGTAGTGGAGTGGACGAAGGCTGTACTCCACAGCATAGACCAGAAAATTAGGAAACACATGGCAATACACAAAGCATTACACCCAAGAGCAAATACAGACAGACTATACATAACACGAAAGGAAGTGGGGAGAGGTCTACTAAGCATAGAGTATTGCGTAAACATCGAGAGCAAAGCACTGGGGCAATATCTGAAAACCAGTGGAGGCGAGTGGCTAAGGAGTGCATGGGAAGAAGGACTGATAAAAGTAGATGACGACCCAGAGATATACAGAGGCAGGAGAATGAAAAACAGAACAGAGGAATGGCATAACAAACCAATGAACGGACAGTACATGAGACAGACAAAATAACTGACCAGCGATGAAAGATGGATTATACAGAGGGGAGAAATCAAGGAGAAACAGAAGGAATGCTAACACCGGCACCAGATCAGACCCTAAGAAACAGATATGTCCAAAGAACGATAGATGAAAATAACATCTCACCCATACGCAGGAAGTGCAATATGAAAGACGAGACCATAAACCACATAGCAAGCGAATGTCCGACACTTGCACAGAATCAGTACAGAAAGAGGCATGATTCAGTAGTAAAAGCGCTCCACTGGAGCCTGTGCAAGAAACATCAGCTAGCTTGCAGTAATAAGTGGTAGGAACACCAACCTGAGGGAGTGATAGAAAACGATCAGGCAAAAACCCTCTAGGACTGTGGCATCAGAACAGATAGGGTGGTACGTGTCAGTAGACCAGACGTGACGTTGATTGACAGAAACAAGAAAAAAATATCATTCATTGATGTGGCAATACCATGGGACCCCAGAGTAGATGAGAAAGAAAGAGAAAAAGTTGATAAGTATCAAGACCTGAAAATCGAAATAAGAAGGATATAGAATATGCCAGTGGAAATTGTACCCATAATCATCGGAACACTAGGCACGATCCCAAGATCCCTGAAAAAGAATCTGGAAAAACTAGATGACGAAGTAGCTCCAGGACTCATGCAGAAGAGTGTGCTACTAGAAACAGTGCACATAGTGAAAAAAGTGATGGGCTCCTAAGGAGGCAGGATGCAACCCGGAATCCCACATTATAAAAACCGCCCAGTCGAATAGGATGACTGTGATAGAACCCCCGCCCCTCAAAACACACACAAAAAACACACACACACACATATATATATATATATATATATATATATATATATATAAATATATATATATATATATATATATATATATATATATATATATATTATTAATCGGAAGATAAACCCTATTCATATGGAACAAGCCTACAGTGGCTATAGACTTGAGTTCAAGCTTCCAAAGAATATGGTGTTCATTGAAAGAACTGACATAAGATCAGAATATAAAGAAAAAAGAGATCAGTTATTAGAAAACAAAGATATATTAATAAATTAAAAATAAATAGATAAAAAGTTAAATAACTATTAAATGTACTATGAGAATTGTTTTAGGGTAGTAATGTATTAGATAAAACGATTTTTGTAATGTAACTGATGAAATCAAGAACACGGTCGCCTGTGACAATGATAGTAAGAATTTGATAAAAGCAATTTAGTGATATATATTTTGATATAGTACAAAGGAAAACATAAAGAAAAAATTGTCAGTTTAGAATATAGTTTCAATATAAAAATTTTATTTCATAAAAACCCACTATAAAGTTATGTTATTTGCCTCCGAAAGTAAACTTATGTAGGCTGTAGGAAAATGAAATAAAATTGATTTTAGAGATTTCATCTTTTTATATATATCTGAATATTAGGATTAAAAGTACCCCTATTATCATATATGATAATAGTGCCACTATTCTTGTATGATTAGAAAATTAACAACACAACACATTTTCACAGAAATTTCCATGAAAAGAAACGAATTTAGGAGAAAAACGATTAAATTGGTTACCAAACGCTACGGGAAAAATTATTCTCGAGTCTTTGAAAAAAATATATTTACCTGAAATGCATGGAAAAAATGGTTTATTTCAGTTACAATTGTCCAATAAATATCGTATATCCGTGTTTGTTGTAACCGGGTTTTTGCCTTTCTGATAACGTCCTTCAAATGCCATTGATTTTGCTGATTTTTCTCTCATGAACGGCAATATTCTTTGAACTGATTACATTTGGGTACTTATGTATGTATATATATATATATATATATTAATATATATATATATATATATATATATATATATATATATATATATATATATATATATATATGTGTGTGTGTGTGTGTGTGTGTTCTTCATATGCCATTGATTTTCCTGATTTTCCTCTCATGAACAGCAATATTCTTTTGAACTGAATTACACTTGGTACTTATGTATATATATATATATATATATATATATATATATATATATATATATATATATATATATATAAATATATATATATATATATATATATATATATATATATATATCACGCATTACCACAGGTGAAAAATAAAGAGAGACAGGCCATAGGTCCTGACCGGTTTCGACTTATTTCAAGCCATTGACGAAGGACTGATACAGAGTATTAGAAGTCACAAATATTCATACTACAGGAGCAGTACTGACGAACATACACAACCATTAGAGACTACATATCCACCCACAAGCCGGTGCCAAGGTAGGAGTGGCCTTCAAAACTCATTTGGCTAAAAAACACAATATACTCTCAGGGGACAATACTGATGAACATACCGACCATAGACGACAACAGATCCACCTGACGGGTGTCAGGAGCCAGTTTGTAAAGGCATAGCACTGCTGCCCCGTACTGCATTTACAAATATGATAATCTTATTTTCATACATCTCTACAGCTTACCTTAAAATTTAAACAATTTACAAATTTCTTTTTGATATTAAAGGATCAAAGTTTATACATTATGACTGATATTCATATTATGGCTATAACTTTCTTTTTATAAAGCTAAATTCAATGATATTTCTTTCCAATGTGTTATTAGAATATACAATCCTTTTGCCTTCCCAGTTGATAGCATGATTGTTCTCACTAACATGTACAAAAAATACCACTGTTCCCTTGTGCATATCTCACACATTGCTTATGGTGTTCTATTCTCTTTTCCAGTGCTTTACCCGTTTGGCCAATACAAAAGTTGTCACAAGACTTACAAAGAATTTTATACACACTCTGTTTAGTACTGTCAGGGGAGTTCTTGATAAGTACATATTTCATTGTTTTATTGTTCTTAAATGCGACATTAACACCAAAATTCTTAAGAAGATGGGGGATATCTTTCATATTATTATTATAAGGCAGTACAAGCAAATATTTTGTGTTATAAGGTTCTTTTTGGTTTTGATAACACAAAAAATTTGCTTGCACTGCCTTATAATAATAATATGAAAGATATCCCCTATCTTCTTAAGAATTTTGGTGTTAATGCCGCATTTTAGAACAATAAAACAATGAAACATGTACTTATCAAGAACTCCCTGATGACAGTACTAAAGAAGTGTGTATAAAATTCCTTGTAAGTCTTGTGACAACTTTTATATTAGCGAGTAAAGCACTGAAAAGAGAATAGAACACCATAAGCAATGTGAGATATGCACAAAGGGAACAGTGGTATTTTTTGTACATATTGATGAGAAACAATCATGCTATCAGTTGGGAGGGGACAAAAGGATTGTATATTCTAATAACACACTAGAAAAGGAATATCATTGAATCTAGCTTTATAAAAGAAATTTACAGCCATAATAGGAAATATCCAAGTAATGTATAAACTTGATCCTTTAATATCAAAAAAGAAATTTGTAAATTGTTTAAATTTTAAGGTAGGCCGTGAGATGTGAAAATAAGATTATCACATTTGTAAACACAGTGCGAGGGCAGAGTAGGCCTCTGACTTTTTCCAAACTCCGCTTCGTGACACCTGTCAAGGTGTGGACCTGAGGTCGCCTAAGATTCGATATGTTTATCAAGCATGTCCCCTGAGAGTATATTGTGATTTCTAGCCAAAATAATTTTTGAAGGCCACTCCTACCTAGTTGACAGCCTGTGGGTGGTGTGAGTCTCTAATGGTTGTATTTGTCAGTACTGTTCTGTAGTATATATATTTGTAACTTTCTAATATTCTGTATCAGTCCTTCTGTCAATGGCTTAAATAAAGTCGAAAACCAGTGTAATGTGTGATAAATGAATCACGTACAAAAGTGATTATAATCATATATATATATATATATATATATATATATATATATATATATATATATATATATATATATATATATGTGTGTGTGTGTGTGTGTGTGTGAGTGTGTGTGTATGTGTATGTATGTATAACTGAATCACGAAAATATGGAACGTGATGAATATACAAAATAGACAAAATCCAGGAAGGAAAGAGAAACAATGGATTGCTGCAAGGCCTTTCGACTTATAGTCCTTTACTCAGCAGACTGAAAAAACATAAAAAATAAGTTTACAAAGAAAGCCCATATAAATGACCAATGGAGATTACAAAGGAAAAATTGATCCTGTGAGAGTTTTCACCTAAATGAATGAACATAGCATAGGATGTTTGCCCAGTTTTGACAGAATACTTATGTATTAAAAGACCTAAGAAAGGGAGGCAATTGTCTTTTTGTAATTCTAAAGTAAACTTACTGGATGGTACCTGGTTATTCAAATTAGAGAGTAAATCATTTACATCAATACCAGCAGGCAAAACAGCTAAAATATCGTCAACATTTCTATACCACTTTAAAGGCGTATAAATGATATTAGGCAAATACAGTTTTTCATAGAATTCCATATACAAGTTTGAGAGGAGTGGGGATAAAGGGTTGCCCATTGCCATACCAAATATTTGTCGGTAAAATTCACCATTGAATATAAACTTACAATCACAAATGCACAACCTAGTGAATGAAATAATAAGACTTACAGGTAGAGGTAATTCATGATGGATTAGTTCATTACTAAGGTACTCTAAAATAGAATCTATAGGGACTTTAGTAAAAGGAGAGCAAACATCAAAACTAACGAATCTATCAGTGGGGCAAAAAGTGATTTTGTTTAATGTATCAGCTAAATCTAGAGAATTATATATGTGAGAATCGGAAATAATTCCAACTAACGGGGACAAGAGCTTGGTAATATATATTTCGAAAGTTTATATGATATTGAGCCAACAGTACTGATCATAGGCCGCAAAGGATTATTTTCTTTGTGCGTTTTTACTGATCCGTAAAAGTAAGGTAACGAGGGAAATTTTACTGACAACAGACCTATTAGTTCTTTTTTATCTTTAGGGATTTTTTTCACTGTGCTACTGAAGTGTTTTTACGACTTGATCAAGGGTTTTTTTTGTTGGTTTTTTGCAAGTCGTATCATCATCCAGTAGGGCTTGCATACGTGATATGTAGTCAGCTTTATCTAAAATTACAATACTATTCGGCTTATCAGCTGTAATGTGGATTGTATTGTCTTTTTTAAGATCGGTCAAACTTTTCGTGTAGGGAAATTACTTTCATGCCTAACATTGGCAGCTCCATAAACAATACCTTTAATTATGTCAACATGATTTTGAGGAAGATCACAATATTTTTCAAATATACATAGGGACGACGCAAGCGTTAAAACAGAGGGCCTATTCGATATCAAGAAGGATAAACCATATCCGAGTGCACTCACGACATTTTCACTTATTTGTTTACTTGATAAGTTTATAACTCAATCATTGCGTGCACTATTAGTCCAGTCACTGCTGTCAATAAGATTTTTTAGTTTTCTGTCGAGTTTTCTTGTTAGGGCATCTGTAATCCTACGAAGCTTTCCGTAAATTTCTTGTCGCAGCGAGTCCTTCAAATTAGCCGGGATAGAATGACTGAATGAAATTCTGGCTTTTTCTAATTCCTTAAATTCTTCCTTCTCTTACTTTGCGGCTGCTATGTGGCGTTTTAACATCATGGCACTGAATTCATTAAAAGGGTGATGGTCATATCTTCTTAAACGGCGTGGTAGCAAGAATTTAGGGAGCACTTGTTCAGACAGACACTTCTTCAGGAACTTGAGTTGAATTCTGGTCGAATGCGCAGCCGAAATGACTTGGAGAAGGTAGTGTCTACGCAACTCAAAAGAGGAAACAGGATAGAGAAAGTAAATGTGGCCCACATTATGTGTAACTGAATCACGAAAATGTGGAACGTGATGATTATATAAATAAAGACAAAATCCACGAAGGAAGGAGAAACAATGGAGTGCTGCGAGGCCTTTCGACTTATAGTCCTTTACTTAGCAGACTGAAGAAATATAAAAATAAGTTTACAAAGACAGTTCATATAAATGACAGGTGGGGATTACAAAGGAAAAAAATTTGTACCTGGGATCAACACAATATATATATTCTATGTATTCGTATATGTAATACATTTTTTTTTTTTGTAAAATTTTCATCTTGCAAAAATTGTTATTGTTTACAAAAAAAAAGAGAATTATTGAGCTGTACTTTTATAACATTTTTTGGTGGTCAGTCACCTCCTTGTACAGTCTAATCTTTTAAGTGTCCTGTCCCTGCTTCTGAACGGTTGGTCCTAATCCTTTGTGAAACCTCTTAAATATTTAACCTTGTTTTGGCAGTTCTTCTAATTCTTCAGTTGTGTTGTATTCCAGGTGCATATTTTTCCTTTGTAATCTGTCATTTATATGAGGTTTCTTTGTAAATTTATTTTTATATTTCTTCAGTCTACTAAGTAAAGGACGACAGAGTCGAAAGGCCTCACAGCACTTCTTTTCCTTCGTGGATTATGTCTTTTATATATATATATATATATATATATATATATATATATATATATATATATATATATACACACATATATATATATATATATATATATATATATATATATATATATATATATATATAATATACAACATATATATTGTACATACGTTATTTATATATATACATATATAATAAAATATATATAAAATACGAAAAATATATAATGACATATCGGTAGAATTAGATTTCGTTCTTGAGAATAAAATCCTTAAAATGTGAAAAATCAATGACATATCAGTTGAATTGTTTCAGGATCAGCTTCGTCAAGGATCAAAGTCACATGACATTTTCGTATTTATATGAAGAACACAATCAGAAAGGCAATAACCCGGTTACTAAGAAGACGGATATACGATATTTATTGGACACATGTCACTGAAATAAACAAGAATTTTGGCCAGGCATTTCTGGTAAATATATTTTTCCCAATACTTCAGAAATAATTTTCCTCTGTCATTTTGTAAGCATTTATATATTTTTTTTTAAACATCTTCGTCTCTTCATAAGAGTATCTGTGAAAATATGTTTATGTTGTCTAACTTTTTTTAATCACGCAAGTTTAATATACTGCATTAGTATACAAACTATATAAAGATAATAGGCTTTCTTTTCATCTTGATATTCAAATACTAATAAAAATTTTAATTTCCTGAAATTTGACTTTCCTACAGCCTATAGAAGCTTGCTACGGGAAGAATATGATATATTTTCCAGATTGTTACATGATCGTATATCACGAATGATTTCACACAAGTTATGGCGAGTGATTCTCAGATAACTTTTCATCGACAACATTAAATCCCGGGATTTTATTAGCAGAGAAATCCTGGGAAACCGGATGCATAAGTTCAGTTCAAAATAGCTTTTTGAGGACGTAAACTTTCTCGGTAATGGAAGAAAGAGGCTTCGTAAATATTCCAAGGAAAGGGGAATTCGAGCGTCGTTTTTCATTCCAGCAATAATTTGTCAAAATGGGAGATGGGCGGTCCTTGGTAATCTGTTTCTGATAAACTCAATTATATCTGGGTAATCCCCCCCTCCCCCACCCCTCTCGGATAGGTGACGAATACATAGTTTGAAGGTGAAATATATGAAAAGAAACAAAGTTTAATAGTATTTATATATATATATATATATATATATATATATATATATATATATATATATATATATATATATATATATATATATAATACACATACACACACACACATATATATAATTATTTCCTTTTCATATATTTTCACCTTCAAACCAGGTATTTGTCACCTAACCCCGGGGGTGGGGGGAAGGGCGAAACTACCCCAATTTAACTGACCTTATCACAAATACATTACAAAGAACCGTCCATCCCTCACTTTGACAAATTACCACTAGAATGAAAAGCTGCTGAAGGTCGAAGTTGCCTTTACGCGGAATATTTACGAAGCCTCTTTCTTCCATTAACGAGCAAGTTCACGGCGTCAAAAGCTATTTTGAACCGAACTTATGCTTCTGGGATTCCGGGATTTCTTTGCTAATAAAATCCCGGGATTTATTGTTGTCGATGAAATGTTTTCGTTGAATCACTCGCCATAACTTGTGAAATCATTCAAGAAATACGATCTTGTAAATAATCTGGAAAATATAAGTTTCTCGACTTGTTTTTTTTTTCTGTCTTTTTTTCAGTCTGGAATTCTTAAATCTATCGTATTTCTAAATTTTTATAAGTTTCCTAAGAGAGATCAATAACAAAATTGCATTTCACATGTTTCTAAAGAGATGTTTTAAATATAATAATATTAGATTTGGATCCATGTTACTTTATTTGTAGCTGATAACCAAATAATCTTTAAGTAAGATAGGTGGACAGATAGATAGATAGGCAGATAGATAGATAGATATAGTCAATACTATGGAATTTACAAAACAAGCTTCAGACAACTTATTATCTTGAAGGAAATAAACAAAATCAGAAAAGCTGGTGTCCAAAATACAACGATTTAAAGAATAATGAAAATCTTTACCCATTAAAACGATTATAATCACTCAAATAAAATCAAGATTACATCACTATTCAGATCACAACCAGCATAAGAAACAATTTAAAATATAATAAAAATCTTCACCATTTAAGAATTATAATCATTTAACTAAAATCAAGATTAAATCACAGCCACCACAAGAAACAAAAGTATAAAAAAAGTATTCTTATCAGTAACTACACTCTCTCTCTCTCTCTCTCTCTCTCTCTCTCTCTCTCTCTCAAAGGAGAAAGTGGAGAACTATTTCATCCATCAAGTGACCTTCAGGCGTCTCTTGATCTCTAAATCTCCGGCTTGAATGTCTTAAGAGTTTAAAGCACTAGAAATACCTTTTGTTTATTATGTGGGTTCTTTCTACGACTCCTGTCTCTCTTTTTACTTGCCGGATTGGAGTTTCTCTTTTTAAATCTAGGATCTATTTTTTAAAATCTTAGCTTTTTATTTTTTGGAAGTTATAAGGAGAATAATATATTTTTTGCAGATGTTAATTCATAAACTTCTCTTTTAAAATGGAATTTTGTTCAGGCCGTTAAAATGTATTGTATCAAATGGGAAAATAACATTGTCAAACATCAATGAAATACAGTCTATACAGACAGATATACATACATACATACATATGTGTATATATATATATATATATATATATATGTGTGTGTGTGTGTGTATATATATATATATATATTGTGACGAAGTGCCCAGTGTCTGATCTTCAAATTAAACCTGGTATCTATGTGCTTGATATTTGATTACCAAACTTAACATTTATCCGACAATTATAGTTACCTCACAACGGCCAGACGCCTGAACCCTCATCACAAGTACAAAACGACTGAGTTCTCTAAAGGCAACAGTGATCCCTTATAAAACTTATCAATCATGCAAGTAAGCATTAAAACAGGTGTGAGGTAAAATCAAAGGGCATCACCCAACAACACTATAAAAGTCTAAGTATTTCCTGGTTCGAGCTCAATTCAATTACTTGAAGGAAAACATCTCACTTACCACTCTATATCTAATTCAAATCAAAATTACTGTGGTCAATAAATGAAACTCTGATATAACAGTTTTAAATAGAAAAATTTATTTCTAAAGTTAAAGATTATACATGACTTTAAGAGTCTCAGGGAAATTTCTTATTACTTGAAAACAAAGCAAAATTGGATTAAGTCTGAATTAATCATCAGTCAAAATTAAATCAGAAATTAATTTATTGATTAATCAAAAATTATTCAAGTAAAATTTAAGTTGTTAAGTAATAAAAAATGATTTAAAAGAAATATAAGTAAATTAATTCTCAAGTGTTAAACAAAATAAGGCAACTAAATTAATCAAACAAAAATGTGAATGCAAAAACACAGAAATACACTTTGAGGAAAAAATATTAAAATGTAAAGCAAAGCATTAAGACAATAGTAAACACACCACACTTATATAAAAACTCTTCAAAAGGTAAAGTATAAAACATACAAAATGAAAAAGTATTAAAAAGGAAAAAAATAGAATAATTGTATATAACCACTGTAAATATTATTTTTAGTGCACTAAAAACCAGTGATTGTTACAATACCTTGGTACCAGTTTCTCCACTTTTTAGGCCTGTTACACTTATTAATAGGTGCCGTTACCTTCACTCAATAAGATACACAGACACATTTATTAAGGAATTGAACAGTTCAAAGTTACGAGTGACCATTGACTACAAAAATATTAGTTACGTTGGCAGGACATTTGAAGTCCCGAGAGAGAGAGAGAGAGAGAGAGAGAGAGAGAGAGAGAGAGAGAGAGAGAGAGAGAGAGAGAGAGAGAGAGAGAGACCCACAGATCTCCCCTTCGCACGGTTATCAGGCTCAGAAGGAATCTCTTTGTATGGGCGTCTATAGACGGCGGGGCCATTCGTCCATGCGAGTGTCTGAACGGGTCTTAGACGAAATTTTTATTTTAAAACTCTTTAGAAACGATAATTAGAAAGTGGAATTACAGCTAATAATAATATTTATTATTATACAGTTTCAGAAAGAAAAAATCTCTAGTTACTATAATAAAATGAAAAGATATCGTCTCATGGAAAATTCCAGAATGATGTTATGCAACTTTTGTGACATGATTCAC
>NC_089771.1:13612883-13630383 GCF_040412425.1 Macrobrachium rosenbergii
CCACTACTACACAAGCGCGGACTTGGCTTTGCTTACTATGGAAAGAAATTATCGATTTAGGTTTTCAGTGTAGATTTTATCGAGGCAATAAACACTTATATTAATTATTATCATAAATTATGATCAAAATTAACGTAAATTCTGATCAGAAATTGATGTTATAGGGGATTTATTGTTGTAGGTTAATCATACTTCTAGCAGTGCCAGAAGACAAGGCGCAGTGTCAGATGAAAAATGAGAATAAACTAGAAAACTGAAGAAAAAGGTGACATAAAAACGAAAATTTCACTTGTCTTGTCTGTGTTTGTATGTCTGTCACGGGGAGGGGCGGGTTTGATTTTGATTTAACAACCTTTCTGGGTTGACATAGAAGCCGTGTGCAAAATTTTGTCTGGTCTGTCAAGCGGTTTGGATTTCTATAGAAGCCAAACAAATATACAAACATTCACTTTTACACACACACACATACATATATATATATATATATATATATATATATATATATATATATATATATATATATATATATATATATATATATATATATATATATATATGTATATGTATATATGTGTATATATATATATATATATATATATATATAATATATATATATATATATATATATATAAATATATATATATTGTCAGTATGCTGCTATTAGTTTAATTTAGATAATTACTTTAATTTTTTATATTTTAAATTTCTGTTAAAGTGTTGTATTCAGGTATTCAGTATTAGCTTGTTTTTCCTCCTCACCGGTGGTTTGCTTGTTAAGCATATTATTTAACGAATGTTTTTCTTTACATGGTCCGTGGGTGTGTGTATGGCCCTCTCCCACTCTCCCCGTGTGGCAGAGGGGTTGGTGAAGCTCCTGTTGAGTATGTCAGTCTGTTTCTGGATCTTCGCCAGAGGTGCTGATTTTGCTTACTCTTGCTTCTGCTTTTTGGTTGTGACCTCCTTGCTGGTTGTGGCAGACTGAATATTTTTTTGGATCTTCCTCGCCCTGCAGTTGCAAGGATTTATTCGCCTGTTATTATTCAGCACCACTGATCCAGTATCACTGTGGGTGGGACCTCTCTTGACCACGGTAAAATATTTATTTATTGATTATTATTGTGTGATCACGGCCTCTAGTCACTGTTGACATATTTGGTGGACCCATTATTTGTCTACTACCCACATCTGCCCAAGTGGATCCTCTGATACCCCGCCACTGGGAGATTCTCCTCTGACTGAGGTTTAGTCATTTTATCTGTTTCAACTTTTGCCACTTCAGGCTTGAAAAACACTCACCAGCGTATTCTGCTTTGTTTTATAAAAAGAATCGAGAAACATTACTTTACCCAGTCAGAAAATAAAGACACAAAGAATATGAAACTTATCAATCAGGCTTAATTACTCAAAAACTGACAGAACTGTCTTTCAAAATTTATTTCTGCAGAAATGGTGGATAACTGAAGCACAAAACCAAAGCCAAAATTAGTCTGTAAAGGAAGAAATATTGGAGATGTTCGTTAATAAAAAGGAAGATCTATCTGCGGGAGTACAACGAAAAAATTCCACTGAATCGGATGAGAAATGTTTCACTCTCCGAAGGACATTGGTCTCAGGTAAGGGCTGAGTTTCCTTTACCCTGAAATATTAATTTTATGAATGATTTTTGTTTTCTTTTGTCGGAGGTTGGGGAGCGGGAGAGAGTGGCTTCCAATTTGTGTGTACAGGATGTAGAGTTTGAATAAGGACTATTTTATTTAATTAAGAATATTCAAATAGATAAACAAATATACAAAGAAATAGAGAAATATAATCTTTTTTGTTTTTTTTATTATGTATAATTCAAGTTTGATTTTAGTTTTTAATTGTGTTATTTAAATAGATAAATGGATTAAAAAACAGATAAATATGATCACTGCTTTAAAGGCAAAAACATAATCTCTCTTTTCTGCTCTTTAATCACCCAAGCCTTGTGCATTTTCCTGAAAACATCTAAATTATTCTGTGGCAAAAATGCTAAATGCCAAAATATTGGAAATTCAGATAAGTTTAAATGGTTTAAGAAATATATCATAGGATTACCACAAGTATTTCAATTTACATAATTCCAAACCCAGACTGTAGACGAAAATAACGCTTCAAAAATATAACAAACTTCAAGAACAACTTGTGTCAAGAATTAGATCAAATTCTATCTCTGCATTAAACAAGCAAGCGAGAACCAACCATTCCCTCCAAAGTTTTGCAATTGCGTAAGTTCAGCAGGAGTTTAAATTAATCTTTGATAAGTCTTCAGCGAAGGCATCAAACTTTCTTTTTTTTTTTAGTTTTGATACGAGGGCGAAGCAGAGCTCTGGGCTACAAAAAACAGGCGTAACAATTTAGTTATTCAAGTAATTTGAATCTTGAGCGCAAATTGAAACCCACGTAGTTTGGTTACAATGAAGAATAACTGGGTACATTCTCTAATTAAGATATGAGAGAGAAATAATAGTTTTCTATGTAGAAATGTAGTTCCCACATTCAGCTAACGCTTAAATAACATTATTTACGCTGTCATATGAATTTTCTGTTGGGATTTGGAGCACGTTGGCAGAAGAAAAGTAGCGACGTGTCACGAAATTCACTCTCTCTCTCTCTCTCTCTCTCTCTCTCTCTCTCTCTCTCTCTCTCTCTCTCTCTCTCTCTCTCTCTCTCTGACCAATAAGCAGCCCTAAAGGGAATTATATCGTATTGCTTGGCGCATCAGAAAATATACACAACAGGTGCTACATTCCCAAAGATTTATTTGAGCTGAGGTTTCAGTACCATTAGCTTCTGGATAATAATAATAATAATAATAATAATAATAATAATAATAATAATAATAATAATAATAATAATAATAATAATAATAATAATAATCTACAGAAACACTGAATAAAATGCAAAAGATCCTGTTACTAATTCTGACCGGTTCTCCATCACGAGTTTCAGGAAACAAAGTAAACACTGAAATCAAGAATATCACCTAAATGTTTTTTTTTCTAGGTTATCACGGATGTTGGAATTTTACTTATTTCTGCTTTTTAAATACATAAAATACACATCAGATCAATAAACATTAAATTTTTCACCTATCCCACATATTTTAAAATATTCATAAAATAATTTCAAAGTCTAACTCGACAAAAGAATGAAAATAGTAAACAAAAAAAATTATTAAAAACGTCAGTGATCGTATACTCAGTCTTACGAGACTCTAATGCTGTTTTCAATCTGCGTCTGAACAAGAAGAAGAAATTCGTAAGAGAAACAAACAACCAGATGTGCTCGTAAGTTAGGAAATGACGTGAAGAGGTTACGGTTGGGAATCTCCCTCTCACCGTTCCTCTTCCCGGCGTTTTCCGATGGATGTCGTCGATCAGAGTTCGAAAAAGGCTTCGAGGGACAATATTTCCGTTATGCTTTCGTCGTGAGACCGTTTCTGTCGTGTTTCTTGCAATGGAAGGTGATTTAGTGATATAAATTCGCTTTTGTCTCCCTAATGTACACTCATTTCCTTATCAATCTACAAAAAGGGACAGTTACACAAGCATATATATATATATATATATATATATATATATATATATATATATATATATATATATATATATATAGATATATATATATATATAGAGAGAGAGAGAGAGAGAGAGAGAGAGAGAGAGAGAGAACATTTGTCATCATAGCTCAACTTTCTTTCGTAACCTTCAACATATAAAAAGAAAAAATAACTCATTGAGAGAGAGAGAGAGAGAGAGAGAGAGAGAGAGAGAGAGAGAGAGAGAGAGAGAATTCGTCAACATATAAAAAATGAATATCGTAAAATAAATTAATGTTTGATATTAATTTTTCAACTCCAATCTTTCTCCCAGTAAAACCAATTAATGTTTACTGTTTTTTTCTTCCAGACCCGTTTGCATCTTTGCTTTTACAAAATCTTTATTTTACACTTCAAGATTCTTTTAAGAAGTCGTTTTAATCCTTCGCCAGAAGCTCCACGTGGCTATATCTGGAGGGATGTCTCTTTGTAAAGTGCATTGAACTGCATCAGTGGTTATGAACGAGAGCTTTCAGAAATGTTCGTTTGCTCTTTGTATTTTTCACCCTTTGGTTAGTGGTAGAAAGTTGGTGCATATTTGAAATAAAAGAGAGTTGAACACTCATAATGAAATGGGGAATGCAAGTAGGGTTATTATTATTATTATTATTATTATTATTATTATTATTATTATTATTATTATTATTATTATTATTATTGAACCTTGTGAAGAATTATTATTATTATTATTATTATTATTATTATTATTATTATTATTATTATTATTATTATTATTATTATTATTATTATTATTATTCACAAACATTTATAAAGAACACGACTACAAGAAAAGTAACTCATAATTCTAGCTCATAAATGCCCTTGAAACATTTAAATGCATTAAGATATATCAGAATATTACCTTTGTAATTTATCAACACGGAAATGAGACAAATGCATTCTTATTTATCAGGTACATGAATCAACAATAATTTGCGATTATGGCCATTACGTTTAATAAGGATCAAATATAACAAGGGCATTCGCTAAGGTACTGACGTTATAATGTCTAAAAATATATCAAATATACATCAGGCTCCCAAGCATTAATATTAAACTAAATATGAAACTCCACATTAGCAGCTTTTAATGGTCTAAGTTAGAAAACGCTGGTATTACGGATTAAGCCTTATCATTCATTCGGATGGAAATTATGTTATTGCAGACCCGAAGTCAGCGCTAAATTGTTCAGACTGGTCAATATCTGCGAGGCTGACCTTTGACCTTCCGTAGTTATAATTGGCGTAGTTGTATTGAGAGTTACTTTTGTCGTTTGTTAAAATAGTATTGAAAATAAGTAGATGAAGAGAAGGTATATATATATATATATATATATATATATATATATATATATATATATATATATATATATATATATATATATATATATATATATATATATATATATATATATATATATATATATATATACTTATCTTGCTCTACAAATTTAAAATACCACTCTAACAAATAACAAATAGCTCATTACAGTTGTTGCACTATAGTAAAATGTGTAAAATGATGGTTTCTTTTAAATATTGTCTCTATCATTATTATATATATATATAAGAATATATCCTATATATTATATATATATATATATATATATATATATATATATATATATATATATATATATATATATATATATATATATAATTTACATAAACTTTCCTTAAAATAGCAGACGATCAAAAAGAATGAATGATCGTGAATTAAAAAAATAAATAATAAATCAAAAATAACATTGGCAATTAAATGAGTGTACGACTATGCATCCTAGCTAATAGCAATTCATTGTGTATTTTCATAAAAAGCAGGAAATTTTAGTAATACCCTTAATTTTTAGTGATACACTTAAATTTTAGTATTAATACGCTTCAACATCCGGTATGGATTATTTGAAAATACATCCTACATGCTGAGTGAACGTACTCATAACAGATAACTCTCAATTAATCAATCAAGTTTATGCTGAAGACTCAAACTGACATCAATATAGTTTAGTTTAGTTTTGTTTTTGATACGCAATATGGAGTGCACTAAAAACTATAGTGGGTTTCCCATTATAGTTTTAGTGACGTTCATAGACAAAGCAACAAAAAATTGCTATTGAATATAAGACTCAGAGTGACGATCTAAAAGTAAATAGCTCAGTAAACAAAAATGTTATGGCATTGATAAACGTAAGTAAGACTGAATAATGAGAGGTTTTTGGGCCTAGTATTGTAACGTTATAGGAATGTGAACTGCAATAAAATGTATATATATACAGTATATATATATATATATATATATATATATATATATATATATATATATATATATATACATGTACATATATATATATATATATATATATATGTATATATATGCTCATATATACATATATATATATATATATATATATATATATATATATATATATATATATATATATATATATATATATATATATATATATATATATATATACATACACATACCCATTTTATTACAGTTCACATTCCATGACGGCATTTACATTTATCAATGCCATAACATTTCTGTTTACTGAGCTATTTACTTTTAGATCGCCACTCTGAGATTTATATTTAATAACAATTGTTTGTTGCTTTATCTATGCCGTCACTAAAGCATAATGGGAAACCCACTATAGTTTTAGTGAACTCCATATTGCGTATCAAAAACTAAAACTATAGTGGATTTCTCGTAAACTCTTTATTGAGTGTCAACGTTATGCACAGTTTCAAAATGTAGGATGCATTTCCAGGTAACCCGCCACGAATGTTTAAGTGCATTACCAAAATGTAGGTTTATTACTAAAATTTAAGTTTTTCACCAAAATTCCCTGGTTTTTTAAATGGAAATTCACAATGAATTGTTCTCATCTGGGAAATATTGTCTTATGCCACTAGTTGCTAGAGTTCTTTTTTTTTTATTTATCATTTTTTATTTTCGTTTTTTTATTCATGATCAATAATTTTTATATCCTCGGCGATTTTAAAGAAAGTTTATGTAATTTGTATTATGAGAGAAGAATCTTGATAATGAATAAGGTATAAAAAGTATATTTTTTACATATTTTAAGATCTGTAACTACTATAGTATAGTAAACTTTTTCTATTGACTCATGGCTGTTATTGTCCTCCTTTAATTTCCTCCTCTCTCTCTCTCTCTCTCTCTCTCTCTCTCTCTCTCTCTCTCTCTAAATAAATAAATAAATAAATAAATAAATAAATAAATAAATAAATAAATAAATAAAATTTTCTTTTTTGTACAAATCTTAAGATCGTGCTACAACTGTAGTGTGCTTTCTGTATTGACCCATGACAGTTATTTTTTCCCTCTCTCTCTCTCTCTCTCTCTCTCTCTCTCTCTCTCTCTCTCTCTCTCTCTCACTTGTTGCCCCAGCAGCTCATCTTTATAGCCTCATCTTCTCTGGGAAAGGTGACTGGTTCTCCAAGCTTCTTTTCCACTCCGGTTAGTCTCTCCGATAATGATTTTCCTTTTTACTTCTTCCGTAATTCTTTTCTTTGAGAGTCCCCGAACATTCGTAAAAAATAAGAAGGAACGTCATACGTAAAAAAACATATAAGAATAAACTTCCGTGGGAGTTGTTATTTATTTGTACAAAGAAATGTTTCCCAGCGATCATTCAAGAGTCGTGGAATTAAACACACGTACAGTAGAACAAGTAAAAAATGCGCTGAAGTTTCTTTGGCACAATCGAGTTTTCTGTACAGCCTCTACAGCGTATAATCAAGGCCACCGAAAACAGACCTATCTTTCGGTGGTCTCTGTATAACGCGGTCCATGAAACTTTAACCACGGCCAAGTGGTGGCCTATTGTGTACCGTGGGCAGAAGCACGACCATGGCTAACTTTAACCTTAAATAAAATAAAGATACTGAGGCTAGAGAGTTGCAATCTGGTATGTTTGATGATTTGAGGGTGGACAGAATAAAGTCCGGACGAACAAACAAAGCCGGCACAATATTTTCTTTTAAAGAAAAATAAAAATAAGACGGAACCTCTGTGGAAGCTGTTATTTATTTACGTTTCTCAAAATACTATAAATTGCTTTTGTTGGACAAAGAAATGTTTACAGGAGATTATTTAAGTCTCTTGGAACAGTGCAGTATTATTTTATTTGTGGAATCAAATATTTCTGTAAACAAATTAAATATTTCTATAAGCAAATTCCCTTATGTCACTGTCCGATTAGACTATTGTATAGTTCGTTTCTCTGAAGCGAAAGTAATATATTGATTGCTAGTATTTACCAGAAGCATGCTTATATAAATAGAGGCCTTCTTTTCTATTATTTGTTAAATGGATGCTTATATAAAAAAAGATCCTTTAATCAGCTAAGAATATTAACCTTCCATTCAAATGGTGGTTCCCTTCACGCCATCGATAAAGACCCCTGGCGTCAAAGATTTTTAGAATAGAAAAAACTATTTATTCGACACCTTCTGCCACGGACAAACAAACATCTCTCCCTTGAATCTATCGTCCACTCCGGACCTCGGGAAGATGTCATCATCATCCCATGTATCATAACTTTCTTTTTATGGATCCTTTGGAATCATGGAATAACGGCAAGAAACCCGGGATACATTTCATGTGGCTGTTTCGAATATGATACGTTTTGGAAAGGGAATGGAGATGAGTTGGATTTAGAGGGAAGGGGTGGACAAATGGTGGAGAGAGAGAGAGAGAGAGAGAGAGAGAGGACTCTATTAATTCTTATTGTTAAAAAGTAGGTCATTTCCATAAATACTCCTTACATAGACATGCTCAGTATAAATACTGTAGTGAGAGAGAGAGAGAGAGAGAGAGAGAGAGAGAGAGAGAGAGAGAGAGAGAGAGAGAGAGAGAGAGAGAGAGAGAGAGGACTTCTATTAATTCTTATTGTTAAAAAATATGTCATTTCCATAAATATTCCTTACATAGACATGCTTAGTATAAATACTGTAGTGTGTGTGTGTGTGTGTGTGTGTGTGTGAGAGAGAGAGAGAGAGAGAGAGAGAGAGAGAGAGAGAGAGAGGACTTCTATTAATTTTTATTGTTAAAAAATATGTCATTTCCATAAATATTTCTCACAGCATAAATACTGTAGTATGAGGTAGAGCCATGCCCATTGTAAATACTATTGCAAAATTAATATTGAAATGGTATAAATGACATAAATCTAATCTATAAATAGTTATCAAAATATCACAAAGGTGAGCAAATTATAATTTCCTTAGAAATTTTCCGTGAACAGAACATTATAGTATTAAAGTATATGGATTCCTAAAATCCATTTTAATAAAAGAGGAGGCAAATTTGCCTTCTAGGCAGTTATATCTATTTTCCTCTCTTATTAAAATTAACTGAAAAATATGTTAGGATACTTTCAAGGGTTTGTACCTCTATCAAACTTATTTTCACTCTAATATATGCTGCTTTATTTAATTACAAACAAATGGTGCTGTACCCTATCCTTCCCCAATGTAAACATTATGCAAAGATCACGCTCGGGTGCTCTCTCCCTAATATACTGCATCAATGAACCTTCTCTCTTTGCTGGATGGCGAGTCCCTTCAACATCAAAGAACTAATGAACTCATTACTGAAAATCAATTACGCTTTGACCAATACATTGATCACAATGTATTAAATATTGTAGCATCACTGACAGGTAGGAAGACGGTTAATGTATGTTCTCACTTTGGGAAGGGTGATTGTCCATCATGCATAGCAATTGCTTTGGGAAGCAGTCATCACGGAATGAAGCACAGATTCTTTATTTTTGTTTCTGCCCTTTTTTAAACGAAGTTGCTAGAAATACAGGCCTGTGTGACATGCCGCACGCTCATTAATATGAAATCAGGGCATGCACCCTAATAACGTTTCTGTTTGTTTACCTCTTCTTTCCAAGTCTAGAGGCTGACTGAGCTGAAACTCTTGGAGAGAAATTCGTATCATTAGATATAAATAATGAGAGAGCGTACAAGACAAACTCACATTCTATAGATAAGGACTGTCACTGTGGTTCTAGACAGAAATGACTAGAACAAGCCAAGAATGATCTTGTCCGTGGAGAGGTTGATTTTTGCAAGAATCTGAAATCCCTGAGACACTTGAAATCGACCTAACCAAAAGTTAGTCAACACCCAATCGGCTTTCGCTTGAGTTCTGTATATTTTAAACGATTTTATCATCATCATTGATGAATGGCTTGAAGCGATACTAGTGTTTACCAGCGACAGCTTGTATGTCCTGGTGGCAACTGGTAGAACTATATTTCATATAGAATATTAGTAGACAATCAGACCAAACTCATTTAACTGAAAGCCATGAAGTTGATGTATTTAGAGATACGTTTAATATACCAGCTGAAAGCGAATTAAGCGGGATATAGGATATCTAATACTGAACTTAAGTTATCCTGTTTAGGACACACGTATGTAAATTAGTCTCGAGGTAAAGTGAATTAAGTATTTCGGGGCATTTTTGGCTTAGTATTTGAAACCATTAAAAGGTTACTTGGGATTTGTGATAAAGTCATCACAGCACACGTACACACGTACATACATGCATGCATACACACACACAATATATATATATATATATATATATATATATATATATATATATATATATATATATATATATATATATATATATATGTGTGTATATATATATATATATAAATGCTATATATATATATATATATATATATATATATATATATATATATATATATATATATATATATATGTATATATATGTATATATGTTATCTGTGTATGTATATTTGTTCCCATTAAAACACTGTGTATACATCAACAAAAAGAACTACATTTTACTCGGTGTTGCAGAACATTTGATTAAAAATCCATTTCATCCTGCATGATATTGTGTAGTGGGTTCTGGTGTAGTATATCAGCTACGCACTTTTTAATCGTTTTGTTTTTGTTCTTTTAAGCGAGATTCATCTCCCATTTTGTAGGTCTTAATTAAAACTCCAAATTTAATTGTTTTTTTTTTATTCATATTGTACGTCCAATGTCCATTCACCCCAGCAATTCTCTCTTATGATGGACTTTTGTCAAAAATCCCTTTTGAATGCGAGCAGATTAATTTTTTGTAGAATACTTCGTTGTAGGTTAAAAAAAAAACCATGAATTGGCATCGTGAGGTGTACATATAGTGTATATATTCAATTACATGTCTTTTTTTGGCATTGTACTGTATTTGTGCCTGTTAAAATCCCATTTACTTTGCCTATTGCTAGTGTTTAGTTGTTTACGAAAGTTTAATTAGAGAAGACAGATTTAAAATTACTAGTCGATTTCAGACCAATAATAGATTATGATGAAATCAAATAAAAATAATACTTTTCCTTGTTCTGTTGTTGCTGGTGATTTCACCAAAATAAATCACGATAAAATAAGATAAAAAATATTTTCCTTGGTCTTTTGTTGCAGATTTCATCCAGAAATAAATTATGATAGACAAAACAAATATTGTTTCCTTTGTTTACGACACAAGTATGTGTAGATTAACCTCGAGGTAAAGTGGATTAAGTATTTCCGGGATGTTTTTGGCTTAGTATTGAAACCATGAAAAGATTACTGGGACCTGTGATAAAATAAATTATATTAAAATAAAAATATTTATTTTTCATTGTTCTGTTGTTCCTAGTGCCCGTGTTTTTGGGGAGATCAGCAGACTGTTTTTATATGCGAGGGAGAACCCCAAACCGCTGGCGTTATTCACCCACGCGAGAAAAATGACCCAGATAGGATTTTTGTACTAGGCAGGACCTGAGAGGAATTTCAATAAGACTAGGAAATATTCAGGTGGAAAATGCAAGGAACAGAACGAATCCACTTTTACATAAATGACAACAAGTGGATCGCGACAGGAAGGAACGATTGAAAAAATAAAGATGTCAGTTGAATTTTTAAGGTTTAATTTTCGGAAATTATTTAAATTTTTTTGATATAGTGTGACTTAAAATTCAAATTCAAAATTCATAAATAAGTGATTTGTGCTTTTAAGTTGGTGTTGTCAAACCAGCGCTAAATTCCAAGCTGTATTATTATTATTATTATTATTATTATTATTATTATTATTATTATTATTATTATTATTATTATTATTATTATTATTATTATTACACATATGAGAATTATATTAAACCTAAAACTTACCATAAAACAAATGCCTATCAACAGGAAGGTGACAGATATGAAAATGATTGTGTATTATCACTTTACCAATTAAGATTTGAATTTATTCTTTTTAATGGTGATATAATTCTTTCCTACGAAAATTCCAAATGGAATTTTGATTGTAACCATCACGAAAAAATATCAATAACTCTAATTCATCCGTCGTTACAAACTATATTATTTTCTAAAATGGTTTTATTTATTTTTCTCTTTGGGGTTAGTATTTGTCTTTGTCTTATCGAATGTACTAAGTTTCAGGAAAATCAGTGAATAATAATAATAATGATAATAATAATGATAATAATAATAATAATAATAATAATAATAATAATAATAATATTAATAATTATCATATTAATAATAATAATAATAATAATGTCCTGATAAATAGAATGACTGCATCATTCGATAATTTTTAATAATAATAATAATAATAATAATAATAATAATATAATAATAATAATAATAACTATTATTATTATTATTATTATTATTATTATTATTATTATTATTATTTATTATTATTATTATTATTATTATTATTATTATTTAGACACTTCAGTCCTTTCCATCTGACAGTACACAGAAGCTCGATTTGAAGGCTAGAAAATAAATTTAAAAAATAATGAAAATAGTTAAAGACAAACAAAAAAAAACTGAAAACATCAAAAGCGAAAGAAACCCTGAAAAATGAATAATGAATGAAGAATAAATGAAGAATGAATGAAGAATAAATAAAGAATGAACTTTGTGTTTCTTGGTCACAAAGGTGGTTTCGTTTTCAGAGCGAGAAAGGGAACACAAAAGAGTCGTCTCTCAAATCTCTGGTTGTTTTCAGAATGAGAACGAGGCTTGTCTTAATATTTCTCTGGTGTTTGATTCAAAACTTTTGATGTTAACTAAACAATTTGATAAGATAATTTGGGATATATAATATTTATTCCTTTAAGCAGTAATACCGTAATTGAATTTAATTCAAATATTATTACAAAGTATTATGAAATTGTAGGTCCTTTGATATGATAAATTTCTGACTCTGTTGTGATTTGTTGCTTTCATGTTTATCATTTCTCATACAGCATTATACCATTTATTAATTGCAATGGGTTTTTACAGATAGACTCCCATTAGATTTTTAATTACGGTAGAGGGGTCATATCTAATCAATGTCTTCACGATTTTAGTGAAGAGCAAATTCTAGATATGTGTCTATGAAATGAACGGAGGTACATACAATCCCAAGTACGACAATGACCATTTTGACATTTGAGGGCATGTGAGAAAAGTAATAGTATATTGACAGTGTCAGAACTACAAAACAGAAGCAGTTGTAGTGTGCAACTCAGACACAGAAGAGTATGGTCCTTTATTTTGACTGTGAAACAAAAATATAATCAACGTTGAGTCAATAAAAAAACCAGGAAGCAAATTAGCCATCACCACACCGTGACACTGACGTATCAGCCCAGTCAAGGATGTTTGCTGCGTCCTTTCGGCCCCTAGCTGCACCTGGCTTTCTTTGTGCTTCCCGGAAGCATACTTTTGTGCTGGTGCCGGATGTATCTAGCTTTCTTTGTGCTGCAGGAAGCATTGGCTCTTTTGCTCCGGCTTATGTGGCTTTCTTGCGCTGCCAAAGCATCTGGCTTACTCTCTGTGCTGCCCAGATGCACCTGGCTTTATGCCCGGAAGCATCTGGCTTTCTTTGTGGTGACCGGAAATACCTGGCTTTCTTTGTGCTGCCTGGAAGTACCTGGCTTTCTTTTGTGCTGCCTGTATCTACCTGGCTTTTGTGCTGCCTGAGGTACCTGGCTTTCTTTGTGCTGCCCAGAAGTACCTGGCTTTCTTTTTGCTGCCTGGAAGTACCTGGCTTTCTATGTGTTGCTTAGAAGCACCCATCTTTATTGTTGTGCTGCCCGGAATTACCTGTCTTTTCTTTTGTGCTGCCCGGAGGCATCTGGCGCTTGAGCCGCTCAAAGTACCTTTCTTTGTGCTGCCCAAGTACCTGGCTTACTTGTGCTTCCAAGTACTGTGGCTTTCTGGAGCAACTCAAGTAGATGACGGAAGCATCTGGCTTTCTTAGTGCTGCCGGAAATACCTGACTTTGTGCTGGCCAGAAGCATCTGGGCTGCGCCAAAGCTCTTGGTTGCCCGGAAGCACCTGGCTTTTTGTGTCACCGAGCTGCACCTTTTCTTTGTGCCTGAATCATCCGCTTTTTGCACCGTCCGGAAGCATGTGGCTTTCGTGCCGCCTGCTTTACATATTGCCCAGTACACTATTTTCTATGTGCTGTCTGCAGCTTTGTTTTTGCTGGCAAAAACCACCTGGCTTTCTTTGTGCTACTCGGAAGTCCCTGGTTTTTCGTGCTGCCTGGAAACATCAGGCTCTCTGTGCTGCCCAGAAGTACCTGGTTTTTTTGTGTGGGAAGCACCTGACTTTCTTCGTGCTACTCGGAAGGACCTGACTTTCTTTGTGCTACCAAGAAGCACCTGGCTTTCTTTTGCTGCCCGAGAGCACCTGGCTTTCTTTGTCCTGCCCAGAAGCTTACCTGGGTTTCACCTGAAGCACTGGCTTTCATTGTGCTGCCCGAAAGCACCTGGCTTTTCTTTTGTGATGCCCGGAAGCACCTGGGCTATCTCTGTACTGTCAGAAAGCACCTGGTTGTTTTGTAGAACCTGGCTTCTTTTTGTGACCAGAAGAACCTGGTTTTTTGCACGCCCAGAAGCAACTGGCTTTCTTTTGTGCTGTCCGGAAGCACCTGGCTTTCTTTGTGATGCCAGAAGCACCTGGCTTTTCTTTGTTCGAGAAGCACCTGTTCTTTTGTACTGCCCAGAGCACCTGACTTCTTTGTACTTTGGAATTATTTGCTGCCCCGGAAATTTCTTGCTGCCCAGAAGTGGCTCTTTGTGCTGCCCAGAAGCACCTGACTTTCTTTGCCTTCTTGGACAGCATCGACTTTCTTTATGCTGCCTGGAAGCACCTGGCTCTCTGGCTACCCCGAAGCACCTGGCTTTCTTTGTACTGTCCAGAGCACGGCTTTCTCTGTGCTGCACATAAAGCTTTCTTTCTTGCCCGGAAGCTTTGGCTTTCTGTGTGCTTTTGTGCTTTTTTGTGCGCCAGAAGCACCTGGCTTTTAGTGATGCCCAGAAGCACAAGGTTTTCATTGCACTGCTTGGAAGCACCTGGCTTTATTTTTGATGCCCAGAAGCACCTGGCTTTTTGTGATGCCCAGAAGCACCTGGCTTTTTTGTGATGCCCAGAAGCACCTGGCTTTTTTGATGCCCAAAAGCACCTGGCTTTTTTTTGCTGCTTAAAAAGCACCGGCTTTTTTTGTGCTGCCCATAAGCACCTTTTCTTTGTGCTGTCCAGAAGCACCTGACTTTCTCTGAGTTGCCCAGAATCACCTAGCTTTCTTTTGCCGCCCGGAAGCACTTGGCTTTTGTGCTGCCTAGAAGTACGTGGTTTTCTTTGTGCTGCCAGAGCACCTGGCTTTCTTTGTGCTACCCCGAATCACCTGGCTTCTTTTGTGCTGCCCGGAAGCTCTTGGTTTTTTTGTGCTGCCCGGTAGCACCTGGCTCTTTGCGCTGCCCAGAAACACCTGGCTTTCTTTGTGCTACCCTGAAGCACGTGGCTTCATTTTGCGAGCATAAGCACCTAGCTTTGTTTGTGTTGTTCAGAAGCACCTGGCTTTCTTTTGTGTTACCCAAAAGCACCTGGCGCATCATCTAACTCTACAAGTTTATATTATAAATGTAAAAGCTCATATATTTCTCAAGAATAATTTCATTAGCAAAGCACGATAGTGCCATAATGAAAATCAGTGAACATTAATGAATTACTGTACAAAGAATGATTACTCTTGACATTCAGAGCTGCTAATTTTTCACTGAGAAAAAATTCTCAACACTGCAATAATTTGATTATCTTTTAAATAACCCAAGACTCTGAAAACCCTTTATCAAAATTAATAATTCAGAAAGTTTTTCCCAAGGATTTTACAACACCTGTCTTGTTTTGTGACTTAGATGTTTACACATCAAAAGCTTCAGTTGCTCAGTGCTGATGAGATCTACCTGTCAACATTGGGGATGGTCCTTGAGCCTTGTGTGTTTAGTTAATTGAAGTGATCCTCCATCAAACACAGGTGTTTACCTGACTAAGATCCCGGTTGAAAGCTTGTTGTACGGAGTAGCATTGGAGTTAATGTTTATTTCGTGTTTACTTGGAAACCGACAGGAATATACTTTATGTAAAAGAAGTCAGGTACCCTGTATTTATTAGGAAATAACAAACAAAAGGATGAAATGTCATGTGACTCTATATGACATACATCGAGATAACGAAGACTTTTGATAGAATTGATATAAGCAATTTGGAGGTGGCTTGATTAAGCTGCTATTATTCCTGACACTTTGAATAATTCTTTTATTTTAAACTGACCACAAAAATTCAAGTATCTCCCCTGGTTCTGCAATTAATCAGCAACATTTTATTAATTCGTCTCTCAATTCTAAACCACTCCCGTGGAAAAATAGGAAAATTTTCAGATAAAATAAAATACATTAACAAATATATTGACAACAATTTGATCATAGACTTTCGCTTTAGAAAATTTAGAACTGACGTACTTTTCACAATTGTTGAGCAAAGACACTTTTATTCCCTTTATCCAAATGGCTCGGAATTGTAACTCCCTAAAAAATTGTACCTCAAAAGCTTTGGCCATTAACGGCAGCATAATTTCTGCGTGTTTTGAAATTTCCTCTTAATTAAAGGATAAGTTTATTTTTAATCTAGAGGAAATACGCCCTTTGATGACGATGGAAACGTGGATTTGCGAAGGAAAGATTTTATGTGCTGCACTAAACGATGTTTCTCTCTCTCTCTCTCTCTCTCTCTCTCTCTCTCTCTCTCTCTCTCTCTCAATCACTGCGTCCAAATAGCGTAAAGGCTCGTAGGACTAAATTCAGAGTAACTTTGAATCATCGAAAATTATCTAAATACTGGATAAAGTTGGCAACACCAAATGCGAAGCGATGAATTGAAGCAAAAAGAGGTAATGCTCAGAGTATTAAGTGAGATGATAAATTATGAATAATTTTTTTTTCTGTAGGTTGCTCATAAAAAAAATTTACTTATCACTAAAACCTTAGACGATTGAAGCATAAATGAAGGTTTATGACGAAGATACCAATATGGGGAATTTGTAAAAGCACTTCATATTCCCACTCAGGTGAGTAGCATGGAAATTATCACTCGGAAGCACAAAGATTCAATTGTTTTCACAAGGGAAAGGTAATAATAATAATAATAATAATAATAATAATAATAATAATAATAATAATAATAATAATAATAATAATAATAATAATAATAATAATAATAAAATAATAATAATAATAATAATAAGTAACACTTGGTTGGGTAATAATTAAAGGAGGTGCTGGATAACACTTGGTTGGTCATTTGTTACAGTGCATTGAACATCTAGCTTATGACACCTCTCAGAAGTTGACAGAACTCGTGCATTTTGAGGTGTCCCTAAGCCAGTTTCAGTCACGTGACATTAATGTTAGTTTGAAAGATGCTCTCTTATCACTGAGTCTTTGGAAAGTCCTAAAATCTTGTTTGGGTTTTTTAATTGGGGTTT
>NC_089771.1:13635383-13652883 GCF_040412425.1 Macrobrachium rosenbergii
ACACTGGGTCTTGTTTCGGTTGTACAGGATATCAAATTCCTCTGCATATTGGCGGCAGGTGTCGATGAGTCGCTGGAGACCTTGCACTGACAGGGAAATCAGAACCATATCGTCGGTGTAACAGAGGTTGTTTATAGTTGCTTAGTTGATAGCGCATCCAATTGGGAGTGAGTTCAGCTTGACATTCAGGGCATCTGTGTACACATTAAACAAGTGTGAGAGAGAATGTCCCTTGCCGGAGCCCGCTTAGGGAGCCGAAGTTGTAGACAAAACGTTACCCCATTTAACACAGAACTGCTGTGTGGAGAACCAGCAATATAAAATACCAATTCAATATAGAGGTGTGCCTCTTTGTGCAGCTTCAGGAAAGAGCTTGGGTAGTTTGCACCTATCAAATACTTTTTCTCACATCTACAAAACATAGGAAAACAAGAGAGGCTGATGATAGGTAATAGTTCAGCAATTCTTTCGGGATGTAGATGGGTGCTATTGAGTGGTTTGTTTTAAATTCGAACTGGTCGTCAGTAGGTGCAGAAAGGGGAGAAGTCTCACTAGAAGTATCTTTAACTCAATTGCAGTAATTGCAATCGGGCGATAATTGAAGGGGGGTCAGTTGCATCCTTTAGCTTGTTTTGATTAAAGGTATTAGTGAGCTAAGAGTTGTTAGTCTGGGGAGAAACTGCGAATTATGCATGCATTGAATAGGTAGTTAGCAAATGGAAATTTGGGTCACAGAATTTGAAAGTTTCTGCAGGAAACCATCGCATCCGGGCGATTTATTATTAGGGTAGGTTGTTTATGCCATCGCTGATGTCACTTGGCGTAATACGATCGGCGAAATGAAACTACATGTTATCAATAAGGAGGTTATTTACTTCCCTTCGCGAGTCTTGATCGTTTATGCAACTCAGATAGTGCTGGAAGTGATCGCCCCACATTCTTGAGATAGCCTCATCGCCAACGGCTTCTCCTCCTCTCTGTGATAGTTTCTTAGTTTTGGGATTTAGGGATTGAATTTTCTAGACATTGCATCAGCTCTTAGTTGCTTTTCATTTATTCTGCAGTGCTTAGAGCAAGTTTGAACTGCGATCTCGCCTGCCTCATTAGCAATCCAGGGTCCTTCCCTGGGCTACCATTTTGCCCCCACAGTAAAAACATTTCCTTGAACGTGTCTACGGATCTTGAACCAAGTCATTCCAGCCAGGTAAGTTAAGAGTTGCCTTGGCGAAATCTAAAGGCGTCCCTGTCGAGGGCAAGCATACCGGATATATTCGAATAGAATTATTCTTTAAGATCTCTCCTGTGGTGGTCATTTCTACATCTTCGGTTAGTGCAAAGTAAGGCGTCTGCCGGTTGAACCATTGATCTCAACCTATTTTCCGTGGTCACCCTGAAGGATCTGGTTTCCTGGTGGTTTTTAAAGTCCCATTTAACAGCAGGCAGGCGACCAGTTAGGGGTTCACGGTAGGGAGAGATGGGGTACTGAATAAAACCTGTAAGGGGATGTGATCGTAGCCTATTGCATGATCGCATTGAATGTTGCAGGTCACAATTGATTCATGAAAGTGTGGGAAAGTGATGCAGTGGTCCAGCCAGGAGGTTATAATTGAATGCGTTCTATTTTGTACATAGGTATAGGAAGGGGATTCGGGGGAGGAGCATTACATCGCTTAGTTGGATAGCGTGATTTTGACAGAAACGAATAAGTTCGTTATAAAATTGTCTTGTGGGATGATAATTAAGGTCCCCAATTATACAAATATGATCAGCAGTAGAATCGTGAATAATGCTGTGAACTTACATAGGATCATGCAGTATTGATCAAATTTATTGTTATTTTCCCAGGGGATATAAACATTAATTATTAGGATCTTGAGTCCCCTACTGTCACTTGAAGACCCAGCAATCTATCACGCCTATAGGTCACCACATTCACTATATTGTCTCAAGATTTGTGCCACAGGAAGGAAAGGTCCCATTTTGGGCGACCGGCTCAGATGTGATCTGTAACTTGCATCGATGAGGTCGAGAAAGCTCTGAAGTCTTTATGCATTGATTCGCAGATGAAAAGGTTATGTGGCCAAAGGAGCGTTTCTTGCAATGCAAGGATGCCTTTGAAGTTTTTACCTGTATTATTCCTCGAAAAAAGTATTGAAAACTAAATTCTTGATATACAAAGTGTAAAAACACATAAAAATACCTTTTGTTGAGCAAACAGTTGCATCAGAATGCAGGTAAGTTGTTGCTCTCAGTTTGAAATTGTAGAAGGGTAACTTGAACTGAAAAGGGAATGGATTAAGCGTATTGAAATTAAATAAAAAAAAGTGTATCCCACAATGACATCGGAGACACGGGCATGGAATTTAACCTGTCTTTTTTTATTGAACACTGGAGGAAAAACTTTAACCAAGAACATAACAGAAAATCAATAGAAATAATCATTTTACATGCCAAGTCCAAGGACAGCCCTCCAGGTAGGCTATTCAATCTCCTCCAAGTGTGAGGGGATCTTATCTCTGAACTATATAATTCCCATTTTATAACCTGACGACTCCCCGTTCACATGACACCCACGAGAGAGAATGGAATATATCACTTAATTAGCAAGACACGCTGTGACACTCCCACCTGCTTCGTACTATATGTAAGTCACACGATACTTGGAATAGTGTAGCCTGTAGCCGTATCGCGGACGTCTTCTATTAGATATAAATGAACAATAGCTGATACAGCAACCAGTGGTAATAGTGACAACAGCTGTGGCTTCCCTATAAATGCCACATTCATAAAGGGTTAATGACTGATGCTGGAGTCAGAGCGTCAATAGGTATTCGTCGAGGCAGTGAATGTGGCTTGCTTATTGGTCAGTATCTCTCTGTATGTCCTGTTGTTTACGAAAATTAACTGAATATTGCTTTGTATGGTCGAGACTATGACTATATTAATCTTCCGTGAAGCCTTAATTTATACTGAATGATCAGTTTATTTCCGTATATTTTTCACTGTTAAAACATTTCATATCCTACTTGTACTTCCATTAGTAAAAAAAAATATATTCTTTGCCAGACTACCTAAAGAAAGCATTTATATAAAAAAAATTATCTCATCAAATACACACAAATAAATTCAAACGGAAAAAGCACGACCGCGCGTAACACAGAACATCGGAACTGTTATAATTATCAAGTACATGTAATTATTCAAGAATAAAGTTCATTATAGCCAAATACATTATTATACTTTGCTATAAAATAATGACAAGGTAAAGAGACAATGACTTCAATGTAGTCCTGAATGGGACATTCCTACAGGTTTTACAAATCGAAAACACGAGCATGTACTGGCCACTATTATAAGTATTTAAATGTACTCATTTATGCATTAATTCGATGTTTATAGTTGCAGTGAGCCTGAAAGCAGATGTCAAGATCTGTATTGCGTAAATATACCGTCAATTAAAACTTTGAAGAACGATGATGTTTGCACTAGGTGGACGTGTTACGGTCAGAATTGCCAACCTACAAATGTTGAAAGAATAAAAAGCGGGTTCAGAATACCACTCTAAGTACCATTTAGCAAGCTAAAAAATATTGAATATTTAATTTTAGTCTCTTATCCTATTAAAGTGCCGTTGTTTACTTCTCAGTGATAACAAGTAAATGCCTCCAGTGTTGTTGGTAGTCCTGGATCTACTTGCCGGCAAATCGGGCAAAGGCATTTTTGGTGCAGATAAAACTGATCGTAATTTAAAAATATACACCCATTATATACACTGTTTCAAGTTAAAGTTTTTGCATGTATGAGGCATTCTTTTAAATGATTACTACTCTGGTGTTTCCAGTGGAATTAGATTTTCAGACAATTATAACGCTCACCTGAGACCCTTTCTCCCCCATTTATTTCAGTGCTGTGGTACAATACGTTTAGTACCCTCAGGGTACGTTTTCAGCAAAAATAAGAGGAAATAATTCTTGAGAGAGGACTGGAAAGTGACCGCATGGTCATCCGGCTTCGTACGAAGATTTAATGACAATATTGAAATATAATTTGAATAATTATGTATTTTGAGTTTTATGAGCTAGTGATGAGAAATGTCGCTTGCAAAGTGTTTGTCCATTCTACAGTAGGAGGTTAAGCTATCCATCATGATACTGATGTGATACCCCATGAATCTTTATTGATATAAACTAAGACTTTCTCACGTATGCGCATATATTGCGTCTATGTTGCAACAGCCTGTAGAGATGATTGGCCACAATTTCATCATGGCTTTGAATGTCATTGTTGCATATTCATGTGGTTTGCGGCTGGACAGGTAAAATATTAGAAGTACATCGACTAGACAAGACGCAAAATCCAACTAAGAGCCTTTTCGAAATATCTTGACAGTGTAGGATCTTGCATTATTCAATGCGAATAGATTTTAACAGTAAAGGCATGAATCGTTGCGGAACTGATTTCAGAATTAGACCCTACACAGTAAGCTTTATTTTGTTAGGATTCTGCGAAGCCATTTGTCTATGTAAGCCAAGAAGCTACCTGGCTATTCACAAGTGAGGTCAACACGATAATTAATTCAAAGGATCATGAATGCAGGTGTACATGAAGTCTTAATAGTTGAGACACGAACCTTCATGTCCAATTCTCAGCAGTGAGATATTTCCTGTAATGTACGGAATACATGGCTATAAATGAAGTTTTTTTTTTCTTTTTATAAGACCAGGCAAGAAATTCCCCACATAGGAAATTGTATATGAAATGACACCTTTTATCTTCATTTGTGAATGGGCAGTTTTGAGTGAGTAAGAGTGGGAGATAAAGGGAATAAAAATTGAACTTTGACCTTTTGCTTGTTTCTATAAGATATATCATTCACTTCATAATCAATCTTATACTCGAAATTGTCATCGCGTGAAACTTAACGCTTTCTGAGCAAAAATTAGCAATTTCCTGAAACAAATTCCTTATTATAAATAAAAACAGATTAACACCAACATTTTCTGAGAACCCTTTTTAATTTTATGTCGTTTTCAGGTACTAATTATGAAGTCTGACCAATGTCACTTGACAACATTTTCTTGACAAATATCTCAAGAGACTTTAATTTTGTTTCATGCCTCAGGTACACTATTAGCTCTGCATCTCTAGAAGTTGTCCAGTCTTGAGACGATTTTTTCGAATATATTTGATTGATCAAAGAACTTAAAATAGTGAATGAAACATATATTTGTCGTATGTATGTATGTCTGATGACATAGAACGACTCGAATATATATGGTATTTTAACTAATATATATCAGTGGATCAAGAAATCTTGATTGTAATGATAGTGGAATGAAGTATATTTATTTATGGTATGTATGTATGTATGTATGTATGTATGTATGTATGTATGTATGTATGTATGTATATATAATAGTATATATATATATATATATATATATATATATATATATATATATAAATGTAAAGAATATTTTGAAGAAGAACACACAGTGATCATCGATACTTAAAATCACATTCTTGAGTCATGGCTGACTTCATTCACTATCATTACAATCAAAATTCTTTGATCCACTGAAATTTATTCGTTAAAATACCACGCGATCTTCGAGTCGTTCTATGTCATCAGAGAAATCTGACGACAGTCTCTCACATTTTAAGTCTCTTGGTGGGAATCAAATAAGGAAAAATCGTGTCTCAAGACTGGACAACTTCTAGAGAGATACATTGAGCTAATAGTTAGTACCTGAGGCATGAAATAAAATTAAAAAGGAAGATATTTCTCAAGAAAATGTTGTAAGTGACGTGGTCAGACTTCATAATGGAGGTAAAAACGACATAAATGTGGGGGTGGTGTATTCACTATCTTGCACGGGATGTTGGCGAAACAGTTTTTTCTTTATATGGACGACATTTTGATTGCTACAGATTTTATAGAGGAACATTTAGAAGTGCTTAGGGAAGTCCTTAGGATGCCTAGAATTGCAGGTGCACGGGTTAAACTAGCCAAGTGTGATTTCTTGAAAAGACTGATTGTATATTTAGGACATGTCATTTCGAAAGAAGGTGTTCTAGTGAATGATGAGAAAGTCTAATTTGGTTCATTTTAAGATGTATTCACTAGCCTCGTAAATGTCATAGGACTACCTGTCAAACCAAAAGTCATTCCTGTAAACTCATAGTGCCCATTTGGAATGAAAAACGCTCTAAGTTTCCTACTCTCCTCACTCAGTGGTGATTGCAAAAACCCTTGCGTGAGATCAGTTGATGAATAAATATTCCTACCTCCAATCTCCACAAATAAATCTGACAAACACGCGACCGTGTACCTATCTGGAATAGTCTTCTCATTCAATTTCATAAAATCCACACATACACAGATTGAACCATCCTTCTTAGGTGCCGCCAACAACTGGAAATTAAACGGTAATGAGCTAGGCCTAATTATACTTTCCTCTCCCCACATATTAACCTCTTGCTTACCCTGCTCCCTAATCTTGAAAGGTATCCTATACGACGGGACAAAAATAGGCTTAGTCCCTTCTTCTAACTGCATCTAATGGTCTAAGAAATCTGTTAGCCCCGATTAATCCCCCTTAAAACAATAACATCTGCTTATTCAGCTAATACCTCACCTAACCCCTCCGTGTATTCTTTATGATCTGCCTCACCCAAATGACTTCTATAAATCTCCCTTCTAACCTCCATTTCAGCCAAATCTACTATATAAGTATTCCTCTGATATTTTCTACTTGAATTATTGTTGTTTAACAATTCCACCCATGTAACCACATTATTTGAAACCTTATTTCCTGAAACTGCGCTCACCACACCTTTAAGTTTCTCACTACCATCCACCAAACACACTTATTTATTTACCTTTATATCTCTCACCTTCACTTTCACCATAGCAACCTTACTTGGTTCTAAAATTATATCTTCCAATTAAATGGCTTTATATATCCTCTTCTCCTCATCACTTAGCTCAACTCCTCTTAGAACTTCCCTCATTGTCTTCGCTTATTTCACCCTTATCTCCCACGTCAGCCATACTCCCTGCATTTCCTCAGCACCTACATATGGAACAAAACCTCCAGTTTCCATAATAGTTATACATCCTTTACTAGTATATATAGAAATGCCAATTCTCTTGCGCCTTATTACCCAAATTAACACCTCTCACTACCAAAACTGGTTCCCTTATCAACTGGTTCCCCAGCAACATCCAGTTTATGAGCTTGAACATCACACACCTTCTCCTCTGAATGCCTGGGAAAACGTCCACCAAACTGACTGAAGCACCCTTATCTACAAACATCAAAATACTAAACCCAGTTACAGCTCCCTTCACCACAGGCTTCGGTTCTTGTGTATCCCCCAAAAGCCCTATATGACACACAACAGTTTATCCTTTTCCCTTTGGCTGTTCGGCCCTCCTAAAATCCCGTCTATTTCTAGACTTCCCTTGATCTCCCTCCTGAGGAGCTTTCTTATGGCTACCACAAACATTCTGAATTCCGCGCTTAACATTGCTCTGTTTGAGTGACAGGCAAAACTGCCAAAAATGCTTTGAACTCTGAACCCCCTCCCCCCACAGTATTTAACCCAGCAAAACTTCTTCATATGCCCCAGCCTATGGCAATTAAAACAGTGAAACTGGTGTTTCATCCACTGAGTTCCTATCACTTTCCACTTTGGCACAAAAACTACTAGAAGCAAAACTAGATCTTCTATCACTCTCTACTTTACCACAAGAACCAATGGCAGTAGAATTAGATTCTCTCTGCCGGAAGACCCTCTGGCCTACTGTCATGGCTTTTGGCGTGCCATTGAAAAATGTGCTATCTACCGTCGGACATTTCGACATGTGCTTTCAAGTCTGGCCAAAAATCGATGCCTCATCAGACATAGGCTCTACCTGACTGTCAAAACTGCTCACCACGGCGTCTGGAATCTCATCCAAAAGCCAAGAGAAATGTAACAATTTCTGAAAATTTCTCTAAAGATATAGAATCGCCAGATACCCAACTCGAACTTCTTAATTTCTCTACAAAGTCGGATATTACATCAAATAACTGTGAGCTAAAATCTACCATTGAACTCTGCCCCTTCCTAATCTTATAGAATGCTCTCACCTGTCCCATACACAGTTCTAAGAAACCCTTTCAGGTCGTCCCAAGTCTGATTTCTTAAACTGGAAACAACAATAGCATTGGTTAATATCCCCCATGTCCAAATCCAGAAAAGCTTTAGCTTCATTAAATGCCTCTGTTTCACATATGAATTTCTTCGTATTGAAATGGTTTGGAACAGACTCAATAAACATTTCAATAGTCTGACACAAAATGCCATCCACTAAGCCCGGAAAAGGCTGAACTGGCAAATTATAGGTAGTTACCCTATGAGTCAAAGTCTTATCACCTGACAATCTCACCGCCCGCCACTGTTCCCATCTTCTTCCTTCTTAACTGAAACTATCTTTCAAGATTTGCCCTCTCTCAAAGGCATAGTCTCATTAACGGCTTGCACAAACTCCCTCGTCGTCCAATAACCCAGCCTGATCTCAAATGCATATAATATTAAAACCTCATACAATATGGCCTAAAACAACAACAAAAAACAAGAACACAAAAGAAAAACCAAACATTATTATCCCCAATACACAATTATTCAAAAACTCTATGGGAGCAAATCCCTTCTTGTGCACGTGCAACAGCTGATCACCACATCATATGTGAGTCAAGGTTAAGTCACAAGATCCCCCAAGGAAAGAGAGAGAAGAAAGAAAGAATAATCCCCCCAAGTAAAAATTCACCCTCTGATATCACCTATGGCCTCTCACAAGCAATAAATGCTGACGTTGCAAACCCAGCAGGAAAAATCCCCATCTGATATCACCCGTGCATGTTGTCTCCACGCAAGGAAATGCTGATATGGCACCCATAAACAATAGCTGAGTTACCATGCAGAGAGCCTCCCCTCGACAGCTACGAGTGCAAATCTCTGAGATTGCAAACAAGGAGCCGCTCCATCTCCAGGCAGAGACACCACCCTTAACCCCGACTACACAAGAAATACACCACGTTCAAACGCCCCCTACCCCAATACATAAGCGAGATATAATTAAAAAACAAAGGTAAAAAAACTTGATAAAAAAATCATAAAGCGAAAGGAAAGGAAATCTTAATCTATCAGAATGAAAAAAAGAAAAAAATGAACTCACTTTGTCTCCTTAGAATAAGACCCCCCGTGTCACTTTAAACACCCCAGTAATTACAACGCCATAACCACACTTCCCATTAAAATACCCAAATACGCAACCACGTCTAAAAACACAGTAAAAACACTTGACACTCAATAATTGGCACTCCACTAAGCTACCCACTGGGATACACTGATGTCTCATATCGTTGCGTCCAGTTGTCACCCAAGATACAAAAATGCAAAGCAAGGGATTTTCTTCTATGCCCCGAAATACCAACTGCTCCGAATTAAACTCCCAGACAACGCCCTATCAAAGTGTGTATTTACAATTTGTACCTATCCTACAATCTATATCATTCATGCTCTCTCTTCGGCATGGATTCAAACATGGAAATCTATTTTTTTACCACTAGCCACCATCGTTATGCCCCTGTCAGCTCTGACAAATAGCATTTACCTGGGATCAGTTGGCACCCTGATAGTGGTAGCCGAGAGTTTCTCTCTGTCTCTCTTTCTCGGACTCAGATCCTAATTCTAAAATGCATGGTAATCAAACCCCAGTAACAAAAATAGCCATTTATTAAGTTAGCCCAACAACTCATCAAAGTAAAATGAAAATAAGCACGTTAGGTATGAAAACCCTCCAAAGCAAAAATCCCCCAGCCACTAAAAGAACATAATAAGAGGGAGCTAATTCCCATTCCCCAATCAACGTCTCCTAAGAGTTCCATAATAACACCAAGTCTCTTTCTAAGCAACTTTAAAAAGTCATTGTCTCAGTTCCTCTTATATGCCAAAAATGACTTATGGCTATCATCCATTTCATCATCATTTTCCACTATAGTTATATTATACGCATGTCCGTGCAGATGTGTGTCCACCCCAATTAACCATGGTTCCATTGAAACATTTCTGTACAAAAGAGAAGGAACCATTTCTGTTAAAAAAGTCAATTATTACCCAGATCATCAACACACCGCAACACATCATATAAATGTTAGACAATGGTACAAGAATAATCACCAAAAAATAAAAGTCTGTAAATGTTAGTCATTTTTCTAAGTCTTCTTCTCACTCTCCAGCGAATGGGAATTCTATTCCCCAATGTGTCCAACATGTCCTTCAGTCATCGTTTCACACAAAAGAATGCCAATCTATCACAAGCCTCTTTGCATCGAGCGCTTTCGTAACGCACAAACTAACTTATGTTTCCATTAACACACCCAAAAATCCGATTAGAACCAAACCAAAAAGTTTCTTGGAAACTTCCATCTTTAGACACGTGTTATGGTCTCTGGGCGCACTCCAAACAATGTTTAAGTCACCGATGATCAATTGCTGACTCCTACAGGTTACTGTACGGTGAGCACTCAATTAACATACACATATCCCCACTTGCGAGACTTGTTAAACATTGAAAGAGACCATGCGTCACAAGCATGTACACCAATTCTACTTATGCAGGTACACATTTATAGATTTATATATATATATATATATATATATATATATATATATATATATATATATATATATATATATATATATGTGTGTGTGTGTGTGTGTGTGTGTGTGTGCATACATATATGTATATATATGTATGTATTTATATATATACACTTATATATTTGTATATATATATATATATATATATATATATATATATATATATATATATATATACAAATATTTAACCATAATGTCCAGAACCCTATGAATTTTTCTGCCAAATTTGCCAGATTTTCTCATTTACCCAGGTCCTTGACTGTATGATTTACGAAGCCATTTGCTCGTCTTGTAACTAGGATTACTTTCATATCATACGGTTTCATTTTATTTATGCAACTAATCTCAAAAGGAAATATAGGTGTACATACCAAAATTTATGTCATCATATCTTCAAATTCACATTACGATCATCATTCTGATAGATTTAATTCTGCCCTAGGCTTGAAATTTCAGGTATTATTAATTTCATATCAATTCAGGTTCCACCAGCCATAGTAGTATTATCCTTTCTCATATAGTTAAATAATACTTTCATTAGTATAACATGAAGACAAAGTAAAGATTCGTTGTTTTCACTGTTGCACTAAGTGCCGCTTTTCTTTAGGATTTAAAATTTGTAAACACTAATATGCCTTATAACCCTAAACGAGACATTAATTTAGGTTTTTTATCATTTATTTGTGCCCATTTATGCATTAACGCCTTTTTCCTTAGCTTCAGGCACCAATAAGCCTTTTAATACGTGTTATTCTACCCATGTGAAGCCTCAAAGAACGATGATGTTCACACTCGGTGGACGTGTCACATGTTATTAAAAGAAGAATAACCGAGTTCATTGTACAACTTTAGGTACCATTTAGCATGGTAAAAATATTGAATATTTAGTATCCATCTCTTATACGTTTAAATTGTCCTCAGATTCGTTGTTTACTTCTCAGTGATAACAAATCCCTGCCTTTAGTTCAGTTTGTAGACCTCGATCTACTTGCCTGTAAGTCGGGCAGAGGCATTAATTGGTATTAGTGAAACTGGCCGTCACATAAGATTATAAACTCATTTTAGACATTGTTTTAAGTTAGTTTTTTACATGTAATGGACCATACTTCTATTAAAATGCTAATCTATTGTTTCCAGTGGATTTAGATTTTCAGATCGAGAAAAAAAGACAATTATATCAATTATCTGAGACCCTTTCTTCCCCACGTATTTTAGTGTTGTCGTCCAGTACGTTTAGTACCCTCAGGAAACCAATAGATGGTGTTAGTGGTGACGTTTTCTGCAAAAGTTCGTGGAAATTATTCTTGGAAAGGACTGGGTGGTACCACGTGGTCAGCCGGTTTCATACGAAAATTTAATGACAATATTGAAATATAATTGAAATTATTACGTATTTTAATACAGCTTCATGAGCTAGTGATGAGAGATCTCATTTGTAATGTATTTTACTCATTCTGCGATACGAGCTTAGGCTAATCAGTATGATACTGACATGATACACATAGATTTTTATTGATATAAACTAAGGCGTTCTTGCGTTTACGCATAAACTGTTTATGTTGCAATCATTCAAAGAGTTGATTAACAACTATTCCATCATGGGTGTGAATTTCATTGTTGCATATTCATACGTTCTGTGGCTTGGCAGGTGAAATATCAGCAGTATTTCGACTAGACACAAGAGACAAGATAAAAGGGTCTTTTCCAAGGATCTTGGTAATGCAGGATTTTGTGTTATGGTGCGTCGCAAAGGACAAGCAATTTTTTTACAGCAGAACTGCAATTACCCGTTTATAAAACATATTATATGAGTGAGGTGTATCAAATACCGAGAGCGTTTTCCAAAGTCTTATAATTATGGGACTTTGTGTTATGGCAGCCCGCAAAGAACGAGCATTTATTAAAAGCAGATATACAATCACTTGATTATAAAGCATATTGCATGTGAGTAGGGTGTTTCAAATACAGAAGACGTTGTGGTCAAATGATTATTGTCACTTATCGTTTGTCTCAGTTTTATTTTATTATTATTATTATTATTATTATTATTATTATTATTATTATTATTATTGTTGTTGTTGTTGTTATTATTATTATTATTATTATTATTATTATTATTATTATTATTATTATTATTATTATTATTATTACAATAACAAGCTGCAGCAATATTAGAAGTAACAGAGGTACTGTGTTAAAACTCGAAATTATTTACAATGTCCTTAGAAATCAGGTGCATGAATCATGAAAAATAATAATCATCAAATTATAAATAGATAGATAAATAAATGAAACCCTAATGATTTTGAGAAAGAGGCAAACCAGAGCACCAGGGATAAAAATATTCCCCTTTCAACTAATTGTCAGCAGAAATGATTCTCGATTTTCCGTGCAGTGCTGGAGGCTCTTTGGAGTATCAAAGAAATAAATAAAAATAAAAATAAAAATATTGAACCTCTCTCCCTATCAACGCAGGTATAATATTTGCAATATTGTGAGAAATGCTTCATCCAAAGCACGACTGATTTCCAATAATGAACTCATTAGTTCTTTGATGTTGAGGGGGAGTGTTCGTTTACTGTTCAGTTACCTAGGGGACAGGAGTCATCTATGCTCCATAAATGGGTAAAGGGGCATCGAAGCGCGAATAACGTAACATGTTCTTTCTGGGAAAAGACATGGGAAAGAACTTTGTGTTCCTCATTAACGTAAACGTCAGGTATTAGAGCAAATATTGAATTTGGTCAGGGTAAGAATCTTTCGAGTTCTTGCAACATTATATATTTTGGGTAGTTTGATCAAATTAAAATGTATTATTCACAAGCAGTGAATATACTTCGTTAATGTCTACAACAAACATTATTAAAGAGATACACATGATTATCGTGAATAATAGATTTAAACTTAAATTGATATAATTCAGGCATTTAATATGATTTACCAATGAGTCACCTATGTTTATTTATGTTCACTTTCTGTATTTACATTGAAAGAAGTGGAACTAAGTGAGAGAAGAATGTCAGATGGGAACAACAGAGAGAGAGAGAGAGAGAGAGAGAGAGAGAGAGAGAGAGAGAGAGAGAGGTAAAAGCTGTCATTAAGACAAAAACATTCCTAAAATGAATTAATACGCTTTATAAAATGCCACAAGCAATGTTTTAACAGCAAGAAATTTGTTGACTGCCAGAAAGACAAGGAACAGTCTTGAGGAACGACGTAACCACAGAGGTCGTAGAGGCATAATTATATTTCCTCCCTGAAATATTATCAGCTGGCTGCCCTCTATCTGTATCTAGGTCACGGGGTTATGTTCCAGATGACATGAAAATGCTTTCATAGCACCTAATCTACTACATGAATTAGAAAGGCGTGCTCTGCGCCTCCTCTACACGGGATATAAATATTTCTCTTTAATTATTCGTCAGATATGCCTTGCTTTTGACCTCACAAATATTAATTCCTGTTTAACTCCTACCCTTTCTGCCTGCTTCTTTATTCGCTTCCTCTTTGTTTTATTTTCTCTTGCTGTGTCTTCTGTGACTTATATCTTATACATTTCCTTGGCCTCTCCAGATCGGTTTATCTCATTTTATTACATTTGAGGTTTCTTGCAGATTCACTCTCTCTCTCTCTCTCTCTCTCTCTCTCTCTCTCTCTCTCTCTCTCTCTCTCTCTCAATATATATATATATATATATATATATATATATATATATATATATATATATATATATATATATATATATATATATATATATATATGTATTATATATTTCAAATATATATATATATACGTTTATAAAAGTATAGCTACAAAAAGACAAAAGTTAATATAATATATATAAAAATTATAAAAAAAGATTTATACATATATATATATAAAATGACAAGTACAAAGGATAGGAGGAGTGTTGTGTGTGTGTGTGTGTATAGACCGATGTATGTAGTATATATATATATATATATATATATATATATATGATATATCCCGAATGTCGTATATTCTATGTACAAGTCGAGAAGGATCAACTCCGTTATTTCATGATTTCAAAGTACTTTATTGCTATGGAGTTTCAAGAAAAGTATTGTCAAAGTCCGAATTATTGGCAGCTACAAAATAAGACAAAAGTTAAAATAACAAACTCGGACTAAAAATTAAGTTAAAAAAATGATTTATACAATTAATATATATAAATGACAAGTACAAAGAAAGGTGGGTGTTAAAACAAAGTTCCTCAACACTACTGGTATCCAGTGACAATTAGTAAAGCTGAACTCGATTTAGAATTTCACTCGGTCTGCTGCCTCAAATGATTTCGTCCCGAATGTCGTCATATTCTAATTTACAAGTCGTCAATATACCATTTTAGTCCGAGTTTTTTACCATGATGCCACTCAGAAATTGTTGAAACGTCGCAGCAGTTAAAACCTGAAAGTGAATAAAAGAAATATTGTCAAACTAACCGGAATTATCTAGCAAGCCTACTTGTAAATATTACAGATAATTTATCCATTATTGATCGTATTGTTTTTCAAATATCTGCTTAATAAATGTATTGCCGATTATTTATTAATGGTCCGACATACTCTCCGGAGCTAATGAAAGTTAGAGAAAGTGATAGGTGCATTTTAAACACCCAGTCTTCCTCAACACCTCTGTATCTTCACGTTAGTTTAAGTCTAATCCTTGAAACCCTTGGAAAATTGTTAATCAGGTCAGTGCCTTCAAAACTATAGTATACTTAACTCCTCCCTATCCTTTATACTTGTCATATTTATATTATTTGTATAATTTTTTAAACTTAATTTTTAATGATAAATAATAGTTTTAAGCTTGAAGAAATGGGACTTTTACAAGCTTTCTTGAAACGTCATCAGCAGTGAAAAATACAAGGACTTGAGAAAGGAATAAAATGAACTGATCCTTCTCTCAGCAAAAATACTGATATCTGAACAAGTAAATGATAAAAGGGAAGACGTTTCAATTAAAAACCAAACATAACTATATGTATAATATATAGTGAAATGTAAACAAACTATATATAAAGTAAAATATATATATATATATATGAAATTATATATAGTTGGAATACCAAATATATATCGCCATTAGAGAACACAGTTTAGCACATATAACTCTTCACTGACCGAGTCGGTAGTCTTTTGTTGAAACGACTGACCTTTTAATTCTCTCATTAAAAAGATGCGGAATTGAACAACAACTCGTCTGGTATTCAACTAGCTATCTAATGAATAGGTTAAGGGGTCGTTAAATATTTTATTTCTAGTGGTAGCTTGTATACATTTCACAGTTTTTATTTTCATATAATGTTTGTGTTTTTAATTTTCGTTATTTTATTCACTTTTAGCTGTAGGTCCGTTGTTCATTTTAAGTAATTTTTGCTGACGATTTCTTAGACCACGTTAAATTTTATTGATTCTCATCCTTTCGGGCCAGATGTGAGGTTTTATAGAAAAGCTTGTTAATCAGCTTCCAGTGGCATTTATCATTAAGTAGAAAGTAGCCCAATTACCGAGACTATAACTTTTATATATATATATATATATATATATATATATATATATATATATATATATATATATATATATATATATATATATATCATTTGACATTTGTTAGCCTACTCGCTTAAAACTGTTTTTTGTGAGTACTAAAATATAAACTTTAGGAAAGTCAGCGTAAGTTTCTGTTTATATTAATTGTAAAAACACCTTTATACATTGTAATCATTCTATAAGCCTCTGAGAGTTATATTATGAGTGGGAATTACTTAGAGCAATTTGACACAAACTGGACAAAGTTTGCGACATTTAATGTCCATTTTATGAATCGTGCATCTTATTTGTGTACTTCGAGTATTATAAAGTCGTGTCAAATGAAATTCAAGCTCTGAACTACCAAGACTATCTCTATATAAGCACCCTAAAATTACATGCCAAAAAAGAACGCCACACCTACTGTAGCTTGAGCAAGCCAGGAGACAAACAACAGGAGCAACACAAACATCAACAAAACTCGTTTCCTCCCAAGAAGAGACCCGGGCCAAGAAGCCTTCCATTTTTCAGACTGTTGGTCGAAATAGGAAGAAAAATCTCCGTGTCCCGGGACTATGTAACTACCCAGGGCAGATGCTGTGAGCCCGGAGTAAGTGATTAAGCCTCTGGAACGACGTCGGGGGATTTTCCACGAGAAATATGGTGAGTGAAGTGGAAAGGTTTTATGGGTGGTGGGAGGAGAAGGACAAGAATGTGGTGTTCACCCTTTTCCGTCTTTTTTTTTTTATCAGTGACCTTTGCACTTTAAGAGCAACCTGCCTTTAAGATGGCATTTTTCTATTTGTGAACAAGATTGTAACTGTACAGATGAAATATATTGACTTTCGCAGAATATCAGAGGTCACTATACATCTATATGTTTAATATTTTATTATTAGTGATCTGTGCACTTTAAGAGCTACTGTCTTTAAGATGCCATTTTCATCTGAGAACAGGATTGAATTATAGAGATGAAAGATATTAACTTTAACAGAATATAGAGGTTAATACTTATTTAATAGTTTATTCACTGCAAGAGCTTCTGCCTTTAAGATGGCATTTTCTGTCTAAGTATGATTTAACTATACAGGTGAAACATATTAGATTTAACAGGGTATAAGAGTTAACATTTATCTATATATTTATTTTCGTCTTGTTTCCCAGGGTCTCTAGGACTCGAAACTATGTTATTAAGTCAAAGAGAGAAAGAGTGTTTCAGTGGTTAGATTAGC
>NC_089771.1:13655383-13657883 GCF_040412425.1 Macrobrachium rosenbergii
AAACATTTTTAACGTAGGATAAAGGGTACTGAAGCAATACAATTAGATTATAATACCCTTTCAACTTGTAAAACATTATTTTCCTCAAAAAAGTCAGTTCTCCTTATACTTTTCTTTATTAGAAAAATATTGACTTTCTCGAACATATAATGGACAAAAGGCATCTAGCCTCCACGACAAAAATGTCAGTAACTATATAATAAGATAAAGTTGAAATTCTTTCTGACAAAATTTATTTATAAAGCTTTTTCGTATTACTAGACATTCTTGGAAAAGTTAATCCTAAGAAAGATTTATGACTCACAGTCAATGCTCAACAAACCATAATCGTTTTAAGAATAACCTCTCTCTCTCTCTCTCTCTCTCTCTCTCTCTCTCTCTCTCTCTCTCTCTCTCTCTCTCTCTCTCTCTCTCAAGTTCAATAAACCGTACCCAATTCAAAACAAAAATGTATGATACATGCAAATGCCACATCTGACTTACTTTCCGCTAGAATTTAAACTTTGTTGACTTTTATATTTTCTTATGTTTCTTTTTTTTTGTGTGTATTTTGATATTTGCGTTTTCTGTGCCTAAACTTTCTCAAAAAATAGGTCCTAATTTCCAAATAATCTTCCTTTAATTTTATGTCGAATAGAGACATGTGGCTGGAGAATTACTATCTGTTTTTATTCAGTCTTCAACTGAACCTTTTATAGTTTTCGTAACATTAAGAAACTTTTCATGCGTAAAAATCTCATAATAGAATGAGTCACTAAAATAGTGAAGAAATCCACAGTGGTGTAGACGTATATATATTTTAGAAATATATACAAAAGAGAGCTTTCGAGAACCTGCTCGATTCTACTTCTCAATTTGAATTGAGGTTGAGATTGAGAAGGAGAATCGAGCAGGTTCTCGAAAGCTCTCTTTGGTACATATATTTCTAAAATATATATTCACATCTACACCACTGTGGATTTCTTCACCAAACTTTTCTTATGCATCAACCCCTTTCCAAACCTCTGAAGGGATATAAGACGAACCTTCCTAAAGGGAAAACTTTCTATAGCCACTTAAAAGTCCCCTAATGAACTATTTTCTCGCCCAAAGATCCAAAACAGTATATGACTTCAGGTAACATAAATTTAAATCGTGACCATTATCCAGGAAATGACCTGAGGTAATCGTATAAGAGCTTGACTGATGGTGGCACTCCCTTCCTAATGTTTGGGATTCCTCTGTGTACAATGAACCCCGTGTTTGTCGTTAGTGGTAAGCTTCTCTTTGTCAGTATCTTATGATATAAATGACATCTCACTGAGCTGATGATCATTGGCATTACGGTGGTACGGTTTTCTATCTTGATGAAACAACGGATGTGATATGTATGTACATACTCAGACCTACACACATACATATGCATATGCATATACATATATATATATACATATATATATATATATATATATATATATATATATATATATATATATATATATATATATATATATATATATATATGAGTGTATATATATATTATATATATAATCTAGAAAACTCTGAATGACAACCGATAAACTCTCTCTCTCTCTCTGAATCTCTCTCTCTCTCTCTCTCTCTCTCTCTCTCTCTCTCTCTCTCTCTCTCTCTCTCTCTCTCTCTCTCTCTCTCTCTCCTTTTCCTGTTAAGATAGTTGCTTCAGTTACATTGCCCAACATTTTTGGAATTTTATATTTCACCCCTTCTCACACCCATTCCTATCCGGGCTGCACTTGGAGTTGAAGGGCATCGGGAGTGTCACTATTCATCTCAGTGACCTTGAAAACTATGGATTAGACACTAATATCTGTCATTTTTTACATTTTATTTTTCATCCCTTCTCACCACCGCCGCCCCCCCCCCAATTCCTATCAGGGCTGAACTTGGACTTAAAGGGTGTCGGAGTGTTACTATTCATCTCAGGAAACTTCGAAAACTATGGATTAGAAACTAATATGTGTTGTTTCGGTTATTTTTTCATATCACTCCCTTTCCACCCCTGCCCCCTTGGGTGCCAGTGATGTTTTACTCACAGTATTCTTTTCCAGATAGTAAGTCATCTGTATACTGAAATGAGGTATGATTCACCTTTAAAGTTTATTTAGTTACTAAGTCTACCAGCAGAACCAGCCCGTTTCAGGGAAGCCCTTCCCACCCCCACAACCTTTGGTGCCCTTTGGTGCTACTGATGTCTTACCCCCACCCCCAGTATTCTTTTCCAGATAGTATGTCATATGTATACCAAGTTTGGTTGAAATTGCTCATTGCGTTTCAGACATACATACATACATTCATATATATATATATATATATATATATATATATATATATATATATATATATATATATATATATATATATATATATATATATATATATATATACATACAAATACATATGTATAAATGTATATATACTGTATACTGTATATTTATGTATATATATATATACATATACATATATATATATATATATATAA
>NC_089771.1:13660383-13665383 GCF_040412425.1 Macrobrachium rosenbergii
ATTCGTTTGCCAATGATAGCAATTATTTATATTCAGAGGTCTCATGTATTCAAGGTTGGGCTTGTATTCCCTCTTGAATATACTGTAGAGGTTATTCCCTACACGCCGTTCATTACGCTGTATGTTTTTACATTAATATCTTCATTGCAGTCATGCTTATTAAGTGACAAATAATTTAAGCACGTGACAGTGATACCGTAATTAATCGATACAATAACCAAAAAACTCAAAACTTATGTGATAAGCTCATAATATCTTGTTATTATGAAGTTCATTGGAATGCTAATAACAAAATAACTTTGAAATTATGGTAAAGCAAATTATCATATAATAAATATGATCGCTATATAAGAATAGACACAAGGACAATGATAACGTCAATATCAAAGGTTAAATGGAAGCCTAATAAACACAATTCTCTAATTAAAAGCCACGTTAATTTTTTCTTGTCATTTATTCCAGCCCTACATCTCAATTCACGTTGAGAGATGAACAGCACCGCCTTTAGTAAACAGTGGTTTAAACAGACAGTTAACAATTTGCCATTATGAAGGCATAAAGAATCTTAAACTTTACCAATGACGTAATGACCTGAGATTTTACAATGCCAGATAACAGCCAATCAATCAATCAGTCCCAGTAGCCGTGTGATATAATATATCACTATGTTTAGTGATAACGATGTAACTGTTACGACACCCCCATTACACAGTAAGAAGTTTGTCAGCCAATCATGGCTCGACTGAGGTGTTGTACAAACCCCGATATGTTACTTCTGCTATTATTCGTTATCGTCGCCTAACGAACAGACAACAACAACGTACGTTTAGCTCTCCGAGAAGCTAGGCTTCCATTATTAGCACAGCGCCTTACCGTCTCCCTTACAACAGTGAGTGAGTGGATAAGGAGACAAGCTGAGACTGGGAATTTGATCGACTTGCGTAAGCAACTTTTTTTGTGAACTGCAAACCTGTGAAATAGTGGAACTCAAATCACAGTGCCTTGGTCCTGTTGAACTGGTTATTAGTAATTCTTTCTTTTTACATCTCAAATACCAAACAGCTGCCCGATAAGTAGACAGGCTATAATTGCGTTCTTAATTATCTAGGTATCTGTAGGTTATTTAAGTATTTCAGTTCGAAGACCTCCGCCACAAAGGACTACCCATCAGCGTGACAACAACACTGGACAAGCAGCAGCAGCAGAAGCAGATCCTTTTACCAATGCTGTTGCTATTCGTGAACATCTGGTGTTGAATGTTTCGGCTATGACGGTGCTAAGACGTCTGCATGAGGCAGGAATTCATCATAGAATTCCTGCCGGTAATTCTAAGCCCACTGTCCGCGGTGAGGTAGCCTATGGCAGTTGACATTTTCTATAGAACTTGACCTGCTGAACAAGAATTTCAAAGTAAAATTTTGTCGGTCGGCTAACTAAAGCGTAATTGACCCTCGAAGACTGCACACCGGTACCGTGGGTCCCCCTGCACTGGCGCATACAGCTCAGGGTAAATTACAGTTTAGCTGCAGCCGACGGCAAAATATTACCCTAAACTCATGCAAAGCAAGCAGCAACACTGAAAATGTCAACTGCCACAGGCTACCTCAACTACACACTAAACCGCTGCTCTGCCATCGGGGTGAAGAAACGAACGGTAAACAAATCCGCCATCTTGGGTTACGAACCACTAGGAGCCATAAGTTCAGCAGGGGCGGGAGCGGGGAAGGAGAGGTACTGCACAAAAAGGTACAAGTTGGTAAAGTGACGAGGACTTCGTTATGTAGAAACATGGCGGTAAATGACAATTACCCAAAAATAATAATCGCCCCTACATGAAAAGCACTAAAACCTAATAACACCAAAACACAGGTGACCTAACTACCTACCAATAAAGAAGATAGTTTAGGAACCTTACCTTAAAGGGGTGGAGGGGTACAATTCCCAGCGCCGCCTTACAAAACGCGTGGAGCCTCATCTTCGGGTCATCAAAGTGGATTTTAAAATGGGCTGCTGCCAAGTACCATTTAAGTTGTACCTCCACGCCGCACCTAGGCGTCGTCTCACTAAGTTCCTCCACCTCCTCTCAATAGTATTTGTATGCTACCAGTTACTGGGTCCACAAAGTTCATGGAGTGATTGTGATTAACTGCACGTAGCCTTCGTCCTTCAGGCAGTCATAAGCTCTCCAGCAATCAGATACAATAGTTGTCCCTGGTACAATGTAGTCCTTATAACTAAGGTAGCAATTGACACAGGTAAGAGGCAATTGCACTTGGTTACAGGCTCAGAGGAGGCGGGAGGTTCCAGGGGTGACGAGTGTCATCATGCTGGGTTGAAGAGTGAGTGAACTGTGCGGTGAACTGCACCGGAACAGGGTGGGAAGGATGAAGTTGGGGGTGTAAAAGTGTATTTCTGCTTTCAGTTTTTAGCTGGAGTCCAGGTGGCGCGCCTCTTTATCGCATTTTAAAATAATCTGGCAGGCTCGTATGCTCTGGCAAGCGGTAATATTTGCGCTGCGCGCGCCAACCACAGGGCTTACAAAATGTAAAAAGGTTTCTGTTAACGTCACTCGAGAGAAAGTGGTAGCGAAACGTCCTGCAAGACCCTTCTCCTACCCCATATACATGTACTTCAGGTGTCTGCCGATAAATGTAAATTAATTTGTAAGTTATTTATGGTAAAATCACGTTCGCGAAGAGACGTCAATATATTTTGTGAACAGAAAATTACTGGAAGAACGTTGTAGGCACAAGCTACAACGAATAGAAAACGGTTATAAAACAGTTGAGCAAAAGGAATACATGTAACTGAGTTTATGTATCCCCAAATTCCCACCTGGGTGAAATGTAATGTTGGGGTAACGTTGCAACGGGATTGGTTGGGCAGCCACCGCCAAAAACCCACCAACAACTCTCAGTTGGAGGCATTGGATGAACCGAAAGCTCCCCTGTAAGACCGCATGCGTGACATGGCCTGGAATCAGTAGTAGTGATATGAAAAGTGCCTTTGTAACGGCTCACGCTGTCCATTTATTCCCCTTATTTTTTACGCTTTTTTCGTGTTCCAAATGACGTATATAACTGGAAATACAACAATAAGTTGCCCAACCTTTTCCCAAGTTATTTACCCACCCAGAACCCCGGATTCCCAACGGGTCCCCTCACCGTGAGCTATTCTCGAAAGTGTTTTTACCCACCCAGGACCCAGATTCCCAACCGTCCCCTTACAGTCGGCTACAGTTCTAAGGTAATTTACAGCTTAATTACAGCCGAGCGACAAAATATTACTTTAAATTCTTGTTCAGCAAGTAAAGTTCTATAAAAAAATGTCAACTGCCATAACCTAGCCCACCGCGGACAGCCGGCTTAGATCTACCTTCCTGCCAAGTAGGAATTTCTCACCGAACGGTATCGTGCTGATAGGCTTTCCTTCGCTCAACAGTTTGTGGGGGAGGATATGGAATTCAGGTCTCGAGTCTTATTCACTGACGAAAAGAATTTTACCAGGACTAGTTATGGCAGCATACATAAATGGAGAGCGAATAATACGAGGTGAGTTTCTATAATCATTAATGTCAGTCAGACTGTAATAATTATAAACAAGGGTAATGTTATAATCAAAGATAATCATTTTGCCAGTAACCATCTCTTTTCCGTTAATTAAATTATATTGCCTCCAGAGTGAAAATTCAAACGCTTCATTGGTTCTACAATGGTTAGCTTTAGGCATTAAGCAAATGCATTATTAATGCTAAGAATTATCACATATACAAACTAGTAATTAGAGAGTACAGCCTGTTTACCGAATCAAAGAACACCATATCATAATGGACCATTGCATATCAAACTTAATGCTATTTTATGTATTCATCCTTGTAGATGAATAAACATTTAACTTATTCCAGGGGTTGTTAATTAGCATTTTATTTCCCCCGACTATATCATTATCATCTCTGTTACGAAAAGGAAAGCGTAAATTGTTAATAATTCTGATTTTTCCCCCCTGCAGATACCAACGAAGAAACATTTGCGAGGAGACCAGGAGTGGGCATGTCACCGCGAACGTGTGGGGCTCTGGATCTCCTTACATGGTATGGGTGATATCGCCAGGACTGATTTTAGGGAGGGAGGGAGGGAGGTTCACTGGTGAAAAACACATTGAAATTCTTCAGGATTTTCCTCCCTCACTTCAGCAGCGGAATTATCCCTCCCCACCTGGTCTCGTCGCGTCATCTTCATTCACGACCGCTGCCCCATCCATAAGGCCAGAATAGTCCAGGAGTGGTTTCGAGTTCGAGAGGATCTGCAATTGCTTGACTGGCCGAGTAAGGGCGCTGACATGAACCAAATAGAGAATATTTGGGCCAATTTGCTAAATTGTTGGGAGCCTGAGAGGGAGAGGAGACCAGATCAGCTTATGGACCACAATCCAACGAATTAGGAGCTCTTCCGCAAGTGACCACAGCTCGCCAGAAACCACGTAGCTTCTGTGCCCAACAGATTACAAGAGGTGATCTGGAAGGAAGGTGGTTGGACTTCTCATTAAGATTAAAACTAAATGTAAACATTGCGTGTGTATATTTGGATTACCCTATGACTTCCGCTGAAATTCCAGGTTGTAAGATGACTTGGCACCGCTCCAAAAATATAAAAATAAAATCATAAACATATGCGTATGGTTTAGCTCCAGGTCATGATTATCATCAATTATTTATTAGAAAGGTTAATTTGATATCTAAAGAGTTCGAAATGTAAAAGGTATTTCCGTACCCTGATTTCTTTAAAAATTCTTTAAAATGAGAACTCTGCGACAATATCATCAAATTGCATTTCTCCAAATGGTCCTTTCCACTATGGACAGGTAAATGACTGAAGGGGCTGTTTAACAATAGAGACGTCCATCTCTAAGTTATCCTCTCACGAATGATAATGATAATAGCGAAAGGAATTTCTATCTGTATGGCATTAACTTTTATTACAAAATATAAGCCAAGTAGAAAA
>NC_089771.1:13667883-13717883 GCF_040412425.1 Macrobrachium rosenbergii
TACTAGCAAAAGCCAGGCTGAGGACATCGGTACAGCAAAAGCAAGAAGCCTGTCAGTTTGAATCACACTTTGGAATTCCAAAACCTGTAAGATTGTTTAACAACAATAACTCCAATCCCTCACCCCCCCAAAAAATGTAGTTTAGCCAAGATTAGAGGGTCTTAGTGTCATATCAGAACTGCATACTTGGCACAGTGATATTTCTACATGACATCACGTCACTTTTAATTAGCTAATATGAGAGAAAGAGAGAGAGAAGTTAGGGTGTTGGACACTTTCAACACCTTCACTGGACTTTTGGGTATATTCAGTCAAGTGCTGCTGCTTCTCTTTATAGCTTCCTATTATAGTAATTGTAGGAAATGCACTGCAACCGATACTGTAAGCAGGTAACCATTTGGTTTACGTGATAGGGTTAACATATCCTGCTATGATGTTCATGATTATCGCCAATACCAAAATAACTTCAAAATTTTGATAAATTTTAGGTATTGTGTAATGAATATGACTGATATAAACTAAGAGAAACGGTGGCAATGATAACGCCATGGTCGAAAGTTAAATGGAATAAATAAATTTCTATTAAAAATGAGACTGTCATCTTAGTTACAGTGACATAACCTGTTCAGAATTCTCTCTCTCTCTCTCTCTCTCTCTCTCTCTCTCTCTCTCTCTGTGTGTGTGTGTGTTTGTCTTACTCCAACCTCCTGCCACTAAAACAATCCTAGAGGTGACTGGTGGAACTCGGGCTAAAAGAGAAGGAGTACCCCACCCTTAATAAACATTGTTACCATATAATTTTTCGAAATCTCTCACCAAGGAGTAGCAGGTGGAATTGTTCACAACTGTACATACATATGCCTGTCACTTTCAGATATATTTATCAGAGGTGGAACAGACCAGTCTTCACCATCGTAGCCAACTGGGCAATCGTTTTTATTGCTTTATAGGCTGAATTATATGAAGAATCTACTGGTCACTTTTTACCAGATACATATGTAATTGTAATAGCCGCAATGCCCTCTTAGCTTCGCGCTTTCTTGGATACGCTTGTCACTACAAAGCCGTAAGATCCAAGTGCAAGAAATAAGAAGAAATTATGATGTCTGGTAGCGGGAAACGATCCTACGTTACCATAATCAGGACGAGGTCAAGTTGCCGACCTAACCATGAGAAGGATAAAAGTCTATTGCCTCTAATACATACATATACCTGTCGTTTTCTGATATATTTATTAGAGCTGGAATAGACATACCTAAGCACCATAATTTCTTCATATTTCTTGCACTTGGATCTTAAGGCTTTGCACTGACAAGTGTATCCAAAAAAGCGCGAGGACTTCGAGAAGTTAAGAGGGCATTGCGGCTATTACAATTACATATGTATTTGGTAAAAAGTTACCAATAGATTCTACATATATATTTCAGCCTGAAGAGCAATAAAAACTATTGCCCACTTGGCTACAATGGTGAGGATGGGTCTATTACAGCTCTAATAAATATATCTGAAAACAACAGGTATATGCATGTACGAGAGGTAATAGACTTTATCCTTCTCGTAGTCAGGTCGGCAACTTGACCTCGTCCTGATTATGGTAACGCAGGTTCGTTTCCCGTTACCAGACATCGTAATTTCTTCATATTTCTTGCACTTGGATCTTAAGGCTTTGTAGTGACAAGCGTATCCAAAAAAGCACGAAGTATTCGAGAAGTTAAGAGGGCATTGTGGCTGTTACAGTTACAGATGTATCTGATAAAAAGTGACCAGCAGATACCACACACACACACACACACACACACACACACACACACACACACACACATATATATATATATATATATATATATATATATATATATATATATATATATATATATATATATATATATATATATATATTATTATTGTTACGAAATGATCAAGCACCTGGTTATTACACAAATAATAATATCAAAAGTTACCCCACATTGACCAGATACTTGAAACCTCATAACAAAGAGTTTCAATTGAATCTCTAAAGGTACAATGATCCCATAAAACTTTACTTATCACTTGAGAAAATCAATGTAACTTTATCAAGTTATGGGTGAGGCAAAAAATCATAAGTTATATCCAGACTAGTGGAAAATGGGTATCACTTCGACAAACACATAGCTGTCTCTCTAGTTTCTAGTTTACCTAGATAAGTCCCAGGTGAACAAACAGATACATTACTTACCTTTGTACACATTCATTAATGTCTCTAATTACTGGTGATCAAAATGAAATGCTGTGTTTTAAAAAACTTTAAACAAACAGGTTTATTTCTAAGTTCAAATGTTATATGCAAAGTTCACAATCTCAAAAGATTTGCTATTAATTGACAACAGTGTAAGATTTAAATATTTCTTAATCAAGTTTAATTCACAAAACTTTAATTTATTAAGAAAGCAGTCTGGTTAGGTAAGATTCAAACCACTAAATATCACTCAAGTTTTAAGCATATACCTGATTAATTAACACAAACATTCACCAAAAGGTTACTGACTGGAATCCACATAAACATTCTCTAAAATCTCAATAACAGGTAGGCACTAACAAAATGTTAAGAAATCACTAGCACAAAACTTTGAAACACAGTAATTATGAAATTATAGTAATACGATAACACAGACATATAAGAATGAAATATGCAAAAATGGAAATATACCAACCACCAAAAAATATGCTTAAAGATCATATCAATCTTTCACAAGTTACTTTACTTTAAAAAAAGAAAAAGTTAAGCTCACGTCTTTCCAAGACTTTCTCATAGACAACACTGCCAAGTCACAAAGACCTATACAAATATATATATAATTAGCAGCAAGACACATTAGAACTCACAATAAGAGATATGTTCATCTCTTATCAAAATAATAATTCTCTTTCACCTAGGACATCACTTTAACTCTTAACATAACAAAACCCAGTAATCACCACATTACCTTTTGTAAAAATGTACCATCACACACTTTACACAATATTTGTACAGCAGAAATACCTTGGATCACCTCTTATAAGACGAATACACTCCTTGGGTGAATTTAACAAAATTTTTACCAATACTATGGTAATCAACAAACAGTAATTGAGAGAGAGAGCGTGAGACAGGACCTATTGCCAGGAGCCTCTGATCCTAACTGACTGACTCTGGATCAGCACTGCACTTTTAACTCCAAACTCTCCCAGAATACTCAAGAATACATATAGGGAATTCACAGAACACTTTATTCCTTATTCTGTAGAACACACAAAGACTTCTAAGACTCAGAAGGAAATAGGCCAGGGCTCTTATCAATATGATGGACATTTCCTGTTCAGGTTACAGAACTCTGATATTTTAGACCAAATTCTTGGTCAGCTGTCCATATGTCCATCTCCAACTATCTCTCTCACTCATTTTCTCTTGCCAGATTATGAAAAGATAATCCAGGCACGAGACAGCTAACAAACAAAGGTTAGACACACATGATGAATGTATAATAGGCAACTCGTCAGAATGACAGCTCATCACAATAGGATAAGAGGGGGTCTTTTTGCCTTCCTCCCACATGACTACCTTCACACACTTGAGCAAACAGGATGTAGTGACCTGATAAGAACCTCAACCTCTCTCTCTGTTCAGCGCTAACGCTAAAAATACGCTAGAAATTTGTGGTTCATAACACTCTGTATACGTATTAACATACTAAACAAATGGAAAAACATATCAACACACTGTAAGATTACATGATGCACAATTTATCTGTAAGAAAATGTAATTTTAAAATTATATCTTCACAGCAGATGACAAATCTGCGAGCAAAACATCAAAAATTTTCACAGAGACATATGAACACTTGTAAAATGATTATATACATTATAATACCTATAATATATATATATATATATATATATATATATACATATATATATATATATATATATATATATATATATAAATAGATATATGTATATTTTATTTACCCTATAGTATGTATATATATATATATATATATATATATATATTATATATATATATATATATATATATATATATATATATATATATATAATCAATTAATATTCTTATTTATAATATATATTATTATATTATATGTATATATATATATATATATATATATAAATTAAATATATATATATTATATATATAATATAATTATATATATATGTATATATATATATATATATATATATATATATATATATATATATATATATATATATCATATATATAAGACCAAGAGAGAGGAAGACGTCCATTTAGCGGCATGCTTTATTTGTGCTTCCGTTTCCAAGACATCTGTCTCATTATCAAAGCTGAATAATAAAATATAAATATAAAATCAGACTCATAGGTAAAATTACAATCAAAATTTAAAAAGAAAATTTTTTGAAATTTTAAGTATGAGTCTGATTTTATATTTTTATTTTACTTATTCCAGCTTTGATAAAGACAGATGTTTTGAAACGTAAGAAAAATAAAGGTTGAAAATTATTATGGACGTCTTCCTCTGCCCTTGGTCCTGTTTGCCATGTGGTTGATAGCAGCCATCCCTTTCTTCAGTTATATAATATATAGATATTGAAATATATATATATATATAAATATATATATATATAAAATATATATCATGAACAAAATTTTATATATATATCCATATATATATCCTTAATATATATATATATATATAACTATATATATTAAAAAGTATAAATATATATATCCTTAACATATATAAAATATATATATATATATATATATATTTATATATATGTACCATACACATTTTTATATAATATTTTATATATATAAATATATATATATATATATATATATATATATATATATATATATACATACATATTCATATATGGGTATATATCTATATAGACACGTATATATATTCATTACAGTATATACTATAGTAATACAATATATTCATATATATGTATATATGTAAAGGCTCATGAAGGTGACCTTTGAAAAGTTGGGTCAGCTATTCCTGGTCCATTTTCACTACACTGCAGCAGATAGGAAACTGCTGAAACATCCATACCACAAGGGTCAAGAATACATATAGGACAAGACATGGGCAGAACACTTTGCTTAGCAAAGAACGTTCTAGAAGCTGAACCAGTTACAAAAGGCTTTTATAGCCGAAGGATGCTTTAATAATGTATGGTGGTACATTTCCTGACGGTCGAAGAAAAGGATATTTTGCCAAAACTTTGACCTCGAATGATGTCATACAAAATACGTTGTCATTCCAACTAATGAACACTATTTTTCTTTTTCAGATTATAAAAGAATAATAGTTTTTGACTTTGTTTAACAGAACTGTGAACACACGATGAATGTGACAGTGGAAGATGATTTCGGCAATTTTTTTTACATTTTATGATTTTAATGTGACGTTTCTTCTTTCACAGGATAAGATTTCTGTTCCACTCTCCCTATTCCTTTTACCTTCTCCCTCTTGACGAAATGGATGTGTGACATTTGAGAAGAATGTTTTCAATTGATTCTGTTCATGTTTTGACAGATGAGTTATTTTAGAAAATTGGGAGTTTATATTTTACAGCTGATTATTTCGTTAGAAGATTTTCTGATAGTTATGGAAAAACATTGATTTCACTTTGTAATTTTTAACAAGTTATTTTTCGTTACATTTTTTTCTGCTGAAAGGGTTTTAGTTTTAAAATTATATCTCATTCCATAGTCTTTAGAATTTTAGTATAGGGAAAGACATAACTTATTTTCTCACGTTACTGAACACAATGTAATAAGCGAGATCAAACTCTTTCATAACAAGAGACTTAAATATCATATAGGCTCAGAAAGACTTTACAGTTTTCTCAATAAAGTTTTTGCAAAACAAAAAAGGGGTTTTCGGATGATTCATCCAGGATGTCAGTAGTTAGGCAAACAAATTTTAAAATAATTAGGCATATTGCTTCCGAAAGACATAAATTAGTGATCCATAAACTATACAGATTTGTTCTTCAGTTGATAACACAACTTTTCTTAGCTAGTGTTTTGTGGAGAGTTCATTTCATTCATTTTCAAAATATGAAATATTGTGCACCCTTGGATATTAAGACCTGTTCTTAACACAAAGTGTTATCATTTTGGGTCGAATCTTTTTCACGTCTTTTCCTCCAAAAAAGATCGCTAGTTTTCTTCCTTCATTCAGCTTTCCTAAAACAAGTGTTGATTCGTTCCCTTGAAACATATCCATCATTATTTTTGACACATATACATATATGTATGTATGGTATATGTATATGTATATATATATATATATATTATATATATACCAGTGGTCACAAAAAGGAATGCGACAACGATAATTGGCATAAGCAATACATATACATGAGTACGCATGATCATTTTGTTACTCACTGACTGACAGACCAGGGGTGTATGAAAAGCGTTCCTGCCTGCCTGGCTTCCATAGCTATAACATTCAAGGTAATTCATTTTGCCTTGGGAATAATTTACAGCTATATAAAAATTTTAATTGATATGTGATTCTGCCCTGACCGGAATACCCACAAGTTCCCATATAACTCATTATTGTTTAGTTAATTCCCTCTGGGCGTAAGTTATTCCCAGAATAAAGCTCCATATGATATGCACAGTTTTTTGCAAATATTTCTATAAAAATGTCAAGATATGTAACGACGTCCCAAATAAAATTGTTAATTTGCTGCTGCAAAGGTTAAAGTCATTGCCATATTCACATGAGGTTCCAAGTCCTCTTGAAAATATAACCAAAAAAAAATTAAAAAGCTTTTTCTATGGCGTGTGACATTTGCTGCAACATATTTATTTAGGGAACATTAAAGTTACATTTTTGCTCAACAAGTCCTCTATACTGCAATGGAACATAGAAATGTTATTAGTCAGGAAAGTTAATACAAATCATGATATAAAGTTTCCACTCTTCCGTACTAAAGGACTCGGGAGAGAATTGATATATAATATTATATATAATATTATTTTCACGAGGAAATTTCAGCTTTAACAATTAATGTTGGCAATGCCCACCACTAACAACATTCGCTGAACTTTATAAATGGTGAAGTGTGTAAATGTGAGTTGATATAGAAATTAATGTTTTAATTTGAATCATCCTAATAAGAAGGTCTGGTAAAGACATTTTCTTGATTGTCCCAGATCATCTGAGCTCAACATCAGTTCTTTAAGCCTTAGCAGGATCCGTATGCTCAGATGCAGTCATCATGATGGTGCCAAACAGTTCAGCATTTCTATTCTTGAGGTCAAAATTTCCCATTGGTAAGCAGACTCGCTACAAGACAGTGACTATCACCTTGACTAGGTCTTGCCAGGACTTTTTATAGTACTCTAAACTGTGTGTTTTCTTTACATTAGCCACCTTTTATGGAACCTGAACGGATGTTATTTTCGACATGAAGCTAGGGAACTTGCTTACTGAGTAAATTCAGGCCATGTACTTCGATCTCCAAAAGGGGAGGGGCATTCTTTGTCAGCTCAAAAAAGACCCAAATACTACCTGTAGCTCATTTCCAATCTTGAATATTGAGGTAAGTTAACCTGATCTGCTGAGATTATTTCAAAAGGTTATGCCATGCAGTTTGCTAGGAATTGCCTAAATAGGAGAGTCTTGCTGTTTAAAATGAATCATTATCTAATATATCTAATCATTTCTACACCAGTGCTCCCAGCATCTCAAGCAATAGTGTCCAAAACATAATAATCTCGACACCAGTGTCCACAACATTTCAAGAAAAAATGTTCAAAAAGTAATAATTTCGACACTATTGCTCCAAACATCTCAAGCAAAAATTTCCAAAAAATTATGATTTCGTCACCAGTGTTCCAAACCTATCAAGGAAATAATGTCCAAAAACAATATTCCAGCCACCCGGCCGGTGTTCACGATTCACGAACCCAGCAGTTCATCTGCTAACACTTTCCCTTTGGATTCCAATTCCTGAATCTGTTTGGAAACTCAACAGCAAAGGGAGTTCAGTACCAATGAGAGCCTCTTGTACCTCTCTTTAAAAAATTTTCCTCGCTGAATGGAAGACTTGAGAGGAATCCCTTCTGGCATTGCAGTCCAGCGATGTCTTTCGTTATAAAGCAATGAGAATGAGTCAATCCAGAACAATGTATTTTGGCTTGTCAAGAATGACCCTTCCTCAGTTCAGGAATGGCGTTTTCGTTCTTGTTTTCCTGTTTTGTTTCTATTTTATTTTAATTTGTTCAGGTACTTTTTTAGTATTGTTATATACATATAGTTTATTTACTTAATATATATATATTTATGTATATATATATATATATATATAAGAGTATATATATATATATATATATATATATATATATATATATATATATATATATATATATATATATATTGTCAGTATGTTAAAATTTAACGTGAAATTAATTTGTTTTGAATAAGTCACTTGGCAGTAATTATTTTTTTTGGAATGTAATGACCCTGTTTCCTCCTCCCCGATATTTCTGACTTGCTGTATGTTTTATTTACAATGAGCTTGTTTTATTTTTCATGTGTGGTGTTGGTTTTCATCCGGAGCTGTATTCGGCGCTGTCTCGCCAGGACTGAGTCGTCAAGCTTCTGGGACCATTAAACATTGTGGGCTTGACTTATTTTGGGATTATCACTGATTACGAGATGACTTTCTTCAGTTGCTGCTGCTGTCCTCCTTGAGAGATTGTTTGTTCTACAGTTTTCCTTGGTCAAAAGTTATTTGCCAAGGACCTCTCTGCCAATTGGTAAGGTGTGATTACCTGTCGGACAGTTTGGTCCATTGATTGTCTTGCGACGTTAAAGTGATTCTTTCTTCAGTCTGTGCCTTGTCTAAAGATTTTGCTAAGGGGACCTCTCTTACGTTTGGTAAGTCTTAGGAATTTTATTATTCCCCTCGACCAGTGATTTGAAGGCTGTGTGTTGCTTCACCAGTTTTAGAGCTCAACTTAAGGGAAGCAATTTATTTTTTTTGATAAATCTTTAGTGTGTAATAAGTTAGGTTATTATGACTTTTCGACATTCTATTACTTTCAGGGCCCCTCTTTAAAGTGAATTGCATAGTCTGTCTTAATTTGGTGTAAGTGTGTTTGTTATTTGGATGTTTTCAGTGTGTGGCTGATTTTTGTGTTTATTTAATGTATTTTATAAGAGTACTCAGTGGTCATTTCTTTCTAAAACTTTGTATTAAATATTAAGGTTTTATTTTCAGTTTTTCATCCTCCTGATTCCATCTCTGTACACTCTGTTATGCCATTCCACCTATTGTGGACTTGGTTTAGTGACTTTATTTGTATTTCAAGGACTAATGTATGTTTGATGGCAACATAACATTTGGCGACATTGCTAGGATTTATCGATCCTGTAGTCACTAGAGTGTATAGAGGGATTCTGGTGTTTGCAGCGTAGTAATACCTTCTTCCTATATTTTTGTGTTGATCGGTGTTTATATTTTTTTTTTTTTTTGACAGTGGTAGGATATTTGTGTGGTTATTGTACAGTGTATTGGTTTGTTTTGGGTATATTTTAGAGATACATTTATATATTTACTGTGTGCAATTAATTTACTATAGCTGATTTGAATATCCCTGGAGTCTTTGAGTTGAGAGGGGGTGGCAGGACAGGTTGGCAGACTTGAATAAGTCTGATTTAGAGTGTAGCAGGATTTGTTGAAATTGAAAATCCTGGGTCTGTTAGAAGGGCTTGTTGCTTCTAAAGTTTATGAAAAGGTTAAGGTGATGAAGGCAGAATGTAAACCAGAGACTAGCAGGTGGAGGAAGCAGTGTCAGTAGAACTTTTAGATAGGCAGATTCAGTTGAAAAGAATGGAAATAGATCCAAAGGTTGAAGGCTGGAGAGGAGAGAGAGAGAGAGACAGCACGAACTTGCTATGCAAGCATTTGAGTAATAGGGCTCTTCTTTTCCCAACATAATGTCTGCAATGCCTTGTATTAATCTAACTGAAGTCTAAAGTTAGTCCCAAATTCTGTAAAGTCAACGTGGCAGAGTTTTTTGTTTCTTTTAAGAGGATAGCTCAAGGTTGAGGGGCTAAAGGAGTATTGACCACTTAATTCAGAGTAAATTGTTAGGTAAGGCTCAGAAAGTTTACATTACCTTGGACGAAGATCTGTCCTCAGATTATGATTCTGTGAAGGCCATAGTTTTGAAGGCTTACGAGTTGGTACTGGAAGCTATCAACAACGCCTGGGCATTTACAGAATGGAAAGAGGGCAGACTTTTGTAGAGTTCGCCAGCTAAAGAGCAGTTTGCTGGCGACTGGTTAAAGTCTGGGAGGTGACGGACTTGAGAAATTAAAAGAATTGATTTTAAGGAGGAGTTTAAAAGGTCCTGTGCCTAATGAGGTGAAGGTACACCTCGAAGAGTTAAAATTAGAAACTTTTACAGGAGGTGGTTATTGCAGTGATGAGCAATTCCTCTCTCATAAAATGTGATAGGAGCAACCCAGAAATGAGAAATCTGGTTGGGTGAGAGTTAACAGGAGTAGTAACCAGAACAGGTATAACAGGCCCAATTAATTATGGTTCTCTAAAATACTCCCTGTTACCAGCTATAGCTGCAGACCACAGATAAACCCAGAGAAGTTGAGAACTTTGACTTGTTTCTTCTGTTGCAAGAAGGGACACGTCAAGAGCATGTGTTATGCATTTAAAGGGTTACAAAGGACTGAAAGACGACCAGTAATGCACATTTGAAGGAATGAGAAACGAGTCAGTGGCTGAGAACTCTAATAATCAATGACTAGGCAGTAAGTCACTGGTCTTTTTTCGGAAATTTTTGTCTAATGAGCGAGTCCGCTCTGGGAATTTGACTGAGCAAAGAAAAAGGTTAAAATTTTGCGTGACACTGGGGCTGTCCTTTAATTTCAGAGAATCTTTACACAATTGGTCAAACCTGCTCATACTCAACTTGTTTTATTCATGGAACCAGATACTAAACAGACTACCCTTCAGAGTTTCCTTTCCACTAACCAAATGTCTTTTCAGCCAAATTTGAAAATCCTATCCTATTGACCACCAATAATTCCGCCAAGATGTGGATTTTCAGGGAAATGACTCCCTAACCACTGGGAAAGATACCAAATGTTTTACTTAAAATAGACAAATACTTTATCACTGATCGAAGGCTAAAAGTTGATTCAGCTGGAATCATGTTGACACAAACTCTTCCATCTTAAGACTACAGTATAGCTTAGTTGTAGATAGTGATGTGTTGATAATAAACTTAATTGGACTTACTAAGGAACTTTATTACAGCTCAGTAAGCAGATTTTAAAGACCTGCCAGTTGAGTCTGACGAAATTACTGATTTGACTGTCCATCGATTTCAAGATAATTAATAATATTTTTGTACAGAATAAGTAGACTTTGATGCCATTAACACAGGTTGTGAAATTGTTAAACAGATGTAGTTCCTTTGTTTATCGAAAGGAGAGCACGACATTGGCTCATGAAAATGGTTTGGCTGGTCATTTTGGTGTTTTTTAAAACCACTCAAATTGTGTGAAAGTTATTTTTGGCCCAAGATGAAGGATGATGTTAAAAACGAAATAAGCCAGTGATGCATGTCAAAAGGTCGGGAAGCCTAATCAACCAATTCCAAAGGCAGCATTACATCCTATCCCTGTTGTTTCTGGAACCTTTCAGAGAGGTAATTATTGACGTGTTGGTCCTTCTGCCGAAAACTCGTAGTGGCAATCAGCATATTTTAACAATTATGGATAGGATGTCTTGATATCCCGAGGCAATAACAATTACGAATGTAAAACTTTAAAATTCGTTGGAAGTATTAATTAATTTTTCACCAGTGGTTCGAATGCCCAAAGTTATTCAGGTCAGATTGTGGTCTAATTTTCGAGTAAATTATTTAGGAGAAGATGGCTGAATTAAAAATTAAAACATGTGACTTTTCTCCATACCATCCTGAAAGTCAAGGTGTTTTGGAACGATTTCATCAAACCATGAAGTCTATGATGAAAAAATATTGTTTGGTTAATGGTTCCGAATGGGATAAGAAACTACCTTATTTATTATTTGCATTTTGTCATGCCGAGTCAATCTAGGATTTTCACCTTCAGCCTTATTTTTGGTCATTGTAGTGCGTGGTCCATTGGATGTGGTTCGTAATCTTGGGAGTGGGGACGCCCTGATATAAATTTATTAGATTATGTTAGTAATTTCATGGATAAATTAACGTAAGGCTTGAAGTTTGCAGAAATTTATTGTGTAGCCAAAAGAAAATGAAATACTTTTGATACAGAAAGACTAAGGAGCGTAATTTTGTGTAGTGGGTGATAATGTTTTATTGCTTCCCATTCCAGGAAACCCTTTAAAAGCTTCATTTTCAGGACTGTGGAAAATTTTAAAGAAATTAAGTGATGTTAATTATTAGTTGAAACTCCTGAAAGGAGGAGACCCTACCAGCTGTGTCATATAAATATGTTAAAAGTTTATAAAGGTCAAAAGACAAAGTTATTCCCTGGCATTAGCTTGATACTAGCAAAGTGTAATGGTATTAATTCTTTTTCTTTTCCAGACGTAGCAATTTTGATGATGATTTTTTGATGGTGCTGAATGGCCTGAAGGATAATGAACAAACATTCTTTAGAAAATTTTTCAGAAATGGTTTCCGCATTTGAATTTAGTAGAACAGGATCTTTGAAAAAGTTAGTTTTTAGTTATAAGGATTTATTGATGTTCCAGACAGACCACTGTCCTTTGAACATGATGGATGTGGGTAACGCAACTCCGGTAAAACAATCCTTACAGGTTAAATCCATTTAAAAATGATGTTGTGGATAAAGAGGTTGATTATATGTTACGACATTATTGATCGAACCAGCAACAGTCCGTGATCTTCACCTGTTGTTTTGCAAAAGAAAACAGGATGGTCAATTCAGGCTTTGCTTGATTACTGCAAAGCCAACGAGGTCACAAAGTTTGATAGTTATCCCTTACCAGATAGAGGACTGTATTGACAGGATAGGGAATTGAAAAATATATAACTAAATTTGATTTGTTAAAGGGGTATTGGCAAGTTCCGCTGTCCAAACGGGCACGGGATTTGTCGTTTGTAACGCAGTTGATGGACTCACCAATGTGTAATGCCTTGGGATGAAGAATGCTGCAACCTTCAAAGGTTAATGAATACTTTGGTCCAAGGTTTAGAGGGTGTGTTGTTTATATTGATGATATTGTGATTTATAGTGATGTTTGGGACACCCATCTTAAAACGGTATTAAGGCCTATTTTCAGGTACTTAGAAAGCTGGTTTTGGTTAGAACCTCAAAGAGTGAGTTTGCCAAAGGTTGTATTTGTCACGAAGTAGGATTTGGGAAAGTGGCTCCAAAACAGGCAAACGTGTACCTATTAGGCATATTGAAATACCGAAGTGTCGCAGGGATGTCAGAAAATTCCTTGGTTTAGTATTGCATTATCGAGATTTGTTAAGAATTTTTCTTGATATCGCTGAGCCCCCTTGACTAATTTATTATACGTAAGAATGTGACTTTTGTATGGACCAATGATGCCCAAAATGCCTTTGAAAAATTAAAGCAGGTCCTAATGAATTTCCCATTTTGAAAGCCCTGATTTTGACGTTTTCTTCGCTTGCTACTGATGCGAGTGATGTTGGGGGTTGGCAGTTTTGTTGCATGAAGATGCCTGCGGAGTATCTCATCCTGTTGCTCATTTCTTCCAAAAGTTATCCTCAGCACAACGGAAATACTCAACCAGTAGAGAAAGAGACTTTTGGGATTAATTTTTAGCTGTTAATCATTTTGTATTTATCCTCTACAGGGACTCTGATTAAATATTAACGAACATAATCTGCTGATTTTCTTGAACAGGTTTAGGAATGAAAATCAACGGCTGATGCAAGCTGGAGCCTCCTTGTTTGTGAAATGGAATTTTAGCTTTTCAAAATTCCAGCAAAGTTATTGCTGTCATGATGCGCTGTCACGCATCAGTGACCGATCGATAGCTAATTTGGTGAAAACCTTTGTTCCTTTCGTTAATTATTATTTGTAAAGTTGTTTTGTATATTTATATTAATCGATTTTATTAACTTATCGAATGCCAGGTTTGCGTGTTAGTTTCAGGTGTGTTGTAATAATGTTGTGTCAGGTGTTTGTTTTGTTTTATGAAATAATTTAGGATTGGTACTTGGTGATTAAGATGTTAAATGTCGTGATTTGTAAGTGTTTTTCTATCGGTGTCGCCTTGATTACAGAGTGGTTTCGGTATTTGATGTTGGAGTATATATTTATTTAGTTGTACATATGCCTCATACAATTATATATATATATACGGGTTAATTCAGAAAGTTCAGGAAAAATTCAATATGTCTTTATTTATGAAATTCAAACATTTTTTTCTAAGTGTTACCATTGTGTGTATGTCCATTAATGATAAAATAAGGCCCAAACCCATGAGGTAAGGACGCCTCTGAAGTGTAGATAAAACTAAAACTGGGAGTGAAGTGGTAGTGAAAAGACGCTCTTGAAAACCCAAATGAGTCTGCAAAACAGTGAAAAGTTGAGGGCACGCCTTCTGAGTGAAAGAGGACACAAAGTGTTGTGAAGGGCCACAACATTAGTGTGTAGTAAACTATAGGACAGTGTGTTATGTTTTTTTTTGGTGGATTGATATGAAGTTTTTATAAATCATTAATCATACTGTTGCAGTCCCTGTTCTTTGCTTCTATGCCAATTATCCAGACACTTTTCTTTACATAGCTTAGATAGGCTCACTGGCCTACGGGTCTGTAGCACAGCACAGCCGCTTTTTTAGGCTTACAGGCTGGTGTATGAGCAGTGACTCCACCGTTTAAGCTTTGATTGAATTTTGCTAATCCTTATTTTTGATTGACTGATATTTGTTTTCCAGAACATTTCAAAACTCTGATTCATTTATTCACGGGGTCTGTAAAACTGCAAGGCTGTTCAGCTTTTATGCAGTTGGTTTATACAAATGAGTGGCAACTTGTTGAGTTACTCAAGCAAGATTTTCGATTTATATTTTGAAAATGCGGTTACCTAGGTTTAGTTTAATAATAGGTTAGTCTTGTTAATATTGCTTCATCCACTAATTCTGCCAAAGCCCAATTCTTTCATTTTTGGAGGTCGATGGTCTTACCATATTTCTTTGTCTGTTGATACCGATGTGTTATTTTTATCAATCATAAACAACTTATTTAGATGTATTAGTTTTAAGTCGTAGTATTATGTTACCAAGATTTGATAATTTTCCTGGTTTGAAAGCTTGGTAAAAACTTGATGTTTGCCACCATCTCAAAATTTTTATTTTGGTAATGTGTTATAGTATTTTCTAATCAGAGTTTTGTCATTAGACTTGAATTTTTCTTATTGTCCCTGCTTTATTTCATATAGATTGAATTACAGACAATTGTTTACTTTTGATATTGTTTTTAATATATTTCTTTAAATTCCTGAGTTGTCTTAATATTTTTTAGAAAATTTTTTGTGGAAACTTTTTTTTTTACCCAGTGATATATTGTCAGTATGTGTTTAATTTAACGTAAATTAATTTGTTTGAATAAGCCACTTTGGCAGTAATTATTTTTTTTGGAACGTAATGACCCTGTTTCCTCCTCCCGACATTTCTGACTTGTTGTTTTTAGTTTTATTTACAATGAGCTTGTTTTATTTTTCATGTGTGGTTTTGGCTTTCTCGTCCGGAGCTGTATTCGGCGCTGTCTCGCGAGGACTGAGAGAGTTGTTTTTGGACGATTCATTGTGAGAGCCTGCCTGATCTTTGGATTAACTCTAGATTACGATACCTACCTTTCTTCAGCTGCTGCTGCTGTCCTCCTTGGGAGATTGATTTATTCATCAGGCTACGCGTTGGTCCAGCAATTTTGCCAAGGGGGACCTCTTCTTGCCAACTGGTAAGGTGTGATTGCCTTTCGGACGGCTGTGTCCGTTGATTGTCTTGCGACGTTAAAAGTGATTATTTCTTCAGTCTGCGCCCGCTGTCCAGTTGTTTCCTTGCCAAGGGGACCTCTCTTACGTTTGGTAAGGTCTCAAGAGAATTTATATTATCCCTCGACCCGTGATTTGAAGGCTGCGTTAGCCACTACCACTGTTTCAGAGCTCACTTAAAGGGAAGCAGTTTATTTTTTTATGGTTTATTTAGTGTGTAATGAGTTAGTTATTCTGTCTTTTCGACATCCCTTTTACTGAGGACCCTCTCTTTAAAGTGTAATTGTATAGTCTATCTTAATTTGGTGTAAGTGTGTTTGTTATTCGATGTTTTTCAGTGTGTGGTTGATTTTGTGTTTATTTAATGTATTTTTGTAAGAGGCTCAGTGGTCATTTCTTTCTAAAAGTTTGTATTAAATATTGAGTTTTATTTTCAGTTTTTGTTTATCCCCCTTGATTCATCTCTGTACACTCTTTGCGGCCATTCCACCTATTGTGGACTTGGTCGTTAGTGACTTTATTTGTATTTTAAGAGACTAATATGTTTGATATGTGGGCCTATAACAATATATATAGTTATATATATATATATATATATATATATATATATATATATATATATATATATATATATATATATATATATATATATATATACATACATATATATATATATATATATATATATATATATATACATATACATACATATTATATATATATAAGCATATATATATATAATGATGATTATTATCACTTCCAAGGTGACTATTTATCACACAGATTACTTCACAGGTGAAAAATAGCAGATAGTGGTTCTGCCTGAAAAGCTTCAATTTAGACTGAGCCATTGACGAAGGACTGATACAGAGTATAAGAAGTCACAAATGTATATACTACAAGAACAGTACTGACGAACATACACAACCGTGGCCGGTGTCGAGGTAGGAGTAGCCTTCAAAACTCATTTGGCTAAAAATCACAATATACTCTCAGGGGACAATACTGATAAACATACCTACCTTAGGTGACCTCAGATCCACACCTGACAGGTGTCAGGGAGGCGGAGTTTGGAAACTCATTAGCACTACTGCCCCTGTACTGTGTTTATAAATATGATAATCCTATATTCATACATCTCTACTGCCTGCCTTAAAATTTAAACAATTTACAAATTTCTTTTGATATTAAAGGGTCAAGTTTATACATCCCTTGACTGATATTCATATTATGGATGTAACTTTCTTTTTATAAAGCTAGATTCAATGATATTCCTTTCCAGTGCATTATTAGAATATGCAATCCTTTTTGCGCCTTCCCAGTTGATAGCATGATTGTTCTCACTAACATGTACCAAAAATACCACTGTTCCTTTGTGCATATCTCACACATTGCTTATGCTGTTCTATTCTCTTTTCCAGTGCTTTACCCGTTTGGCCAATATTAAAGTTGTCACAAGACTTACAAGGAATTTTATATACACACCCTTTAGTATTGTCAGGGGAGTTCTTGATAAGTACATGTTTCATTGTTTTATTGTTCTTAAATGCGACATTAATTTTTAAAATCCATAAGAAGATAGGGGATATCTTTCATATTATTATTATTATAAGGCAGTACAAGCAAATTTTTTGTGTTGTAAGGTATTTTTGTACATGTTAGTGAGAACAATCATGCTATCAACTGGGAAGGGGCAAAAAGGATTGTATATTCTAATAATGCACTAGAAAGGAATATCATTGAATCTAGCTTTTTGTTTAGAAAGTTACGCATAATATGAATATCAGTCAACTGGATGTATTTTTATTTGGTTATTTTAATATCAAAAGAAATTTGTAAATTGTTTTTTTTTTTAAGGCAGGTAGAGATTCATGCATATAATTATTATTTGTTTTAACGCAGTAGTTTTAATGAGTTTTAATTCTGCCCCCTGACACCCGTCAGGAAAATGCTGATCTGAGGTCGTCGGTGTGCAAAATTTATCAGTATTTATCCCCTGAGAGTATATTGGATTTTAAATATTTCATTTATTTTACATGTTCAATAGTTTTTTAAAATTGAGTTTTTGACTGAAATCTTGAATGTTTTTAACAGTATTTTATTACAAAAGTATATACATTTTATCTTTAATTTTATCTTGTTGTTTCTTTTAACAGGCTTGAAATAAACTTTCTATGAAACTATCCGTAAATGGTAACCAAATCTTATTTCTTTAAACCTGTGGCAAAAAATACGAAAAATATATATATATATATTTATTTACTTTTATTTCTATATTTTTTATATTTTTTTATTTGTTTATATATTTTTATTTGTTTTATTATAGTTTAAAATTATATTTATTTTTATTTATTTTATTTTTTCAAATTATTTTTTTATTTATTTTATTATTTTATTATTTTTACTGTATATACATATGAATTATTTTTATATATTTATTATATATATATATATTTTGATATATATTTTTATATACTTCATATTTATTTACAGGTGGCTTTATTTATATTTTTATTCGAAATATTAATTTATTGGTATTTCAATTTTTTATTTATATTTATTTTTATTTTATTTTATTATTTATTTATTTTGTTTATAAAATTTATTTTAAATCATTCTTTACTTTAAAATTTACAATCAAAATTTAAAAAATTTATTGAAAAGAAAGATTTGTTTAACTATTTTTGTTTTGTATTGAATAAAAAGCAGTATTTATTTTATTTCCTTTGGGTAAACTTATTTCAGTACAGAGCTGTTATTTATTTATTTTAATCTAATTTTGTTTAATAAAAAAGAATTTAGTTTTATTTATTTATTTATTTTTTTTATTCATGAACTCTTTATTATTTATTTTACTCCATTTTTATATACACCCCTATTTTTTATGTTATTTATTTATTTTTATTGGATTTATTTTGAATTATTTAAATAATTTACGATATATTTATTTATTTAATTTTCTTTATTCACTGGAATAATGATTTGATTTATTTATTGACCGGATTTATTTGAGCCATTTATTTATTTGTTGAAATTCAAAGTATTTAAATTTTTATCGTGATTTATTTTTATTGAAGAAATTTCATCTTAGGAACTTTAGGTATATACCTAAATTACAAATATTACAGTTCCTAAGATGACATTTTTCGCCAGTCTCCTTGATCCACGATAAGTTTTTTTACAACACTTTGAATAACCTAATTCAACAGTATGCATTGCCATTAATTGTAAATTGATTCTCTTAATATCAAATCATTATTGTGTTTATTTATGACATCAAGCATCGTCTATTTATTTGCGTGCCCCTGATTTATTCTGTTTTATTTATTTACTGAAAGTTTGAATTTATTTTTATTTGCACTATTTATTTTATTTATTTTTATTTATTTTTTATTATTTTTATTATTTTTTATTTTTATTTAAGAATACGCCATTTTATTTAAACAGATTTTTATTTTCTTTTATTTAAAACATTTATTTCCAAAGTTAGTTATTTTTATTTTCATTTCTTGAATCTTTTTTTATTAAACTACTATATTTATATTGAATTTTATTAAACTCATTTATTTTTTTATTTTATTTTTTATTTATTTATTTTATTCTCATTTACTTATTTTTATTTTCATTAATTAATAACTATTCTTCACTCAAATTTTTCTTTTAGAGAATTTTTTTATATTTTATTTATTTTTATTTATATTTATTTATTTTCATGCCTTACTTATTTATTTTATGAGACAGTTGTCTTTTTATTTACAAATTTATTTACTTTTTATGGACGTCTTATTTAATTTGGTCCTATATATATTTTTATTTATCTATTTATATTATTATTTATTTATTTTATTTTATTTATTTATTTATTTATTTATTTATTTTTATATATATTTGATATATTTTATTTATATAGAATATATATATTTTTTTATTTTGTTTTTTATTTTATTTATTTGTACCTATTTATTTGATTTATATATTTATTTATTTATTTTCATTTATTTTTAATTTTATATTTTTATCATTTATTTTTATGTATATATTTATTTTTATTTAACAATTTTAGGCATTTTTATTTATATATATATATGGAATTATATTTAGTTTTATTTTTTTACTTTATTTATTATTATATATTTTTATTGATTTCATACCCCAAATTTATTTTATTTATTTCAGAAACCCTTTTTATAATTTTTATTTTTATTTCTATTTTCTTTATTTTAAAAATTTTTATCTTTTTTAAAGTTTATTTATTTATTGACATTTATTTTATTTATTTTTTAATTTATATTTTTAAAATGAAATTAAAGTTACTTTTTTTTTTTTTAGTTAGCTTTATTTTTATTAAAAAATATACTTAGTTATTACAGGTTATTTATTTTATTTATTAAATTTGTTTTGCCCCTTCGAATTCATTTTTTATTTGTTTATCAGCATTCATTTTGTTAATAACTTTTTTATTTATTTTTATTTATTTATTTTCTGAAATTCTTTCTATTTATTTTTATTAATTTTATTTATCAATCCCCTCAATTATTTTATTTTTTATATTGATTTTTTTAATTATTTACACATTTAGCTTTATTGACACTTGCAGATTTATTTTAATTTATTTATTATTTATCTTTTTATTTTTTATTCACACAGAGAACAATGAGTTTTCATCATTATTTACTTAACTATGAACAGAGAGAGAGAGACTTAGCTTATTTGTCCTTTTTAAGAGTTGAAATTATTTATCATTTTTTACAGATATTTAGGAGAGATAGAGAGAGATTAGAGTTTATTTATTTTCTTTTTATTTATTTATTTATATTTATTGATTTTATTTAGTTTTTTATTTATTTCATGAGATTTATTTTAGAGTTGTTTATTTAATAGAGTGAAATTTTTTATTTATTTATTTTCTTTTCATTTACTTATTTAGAGAGATTGAGAGAGAGAGAGATTTTAATAGAGAATTTATAGAAACCCTTGATATTTTTAATATATTATTTTTTATTATTACATTTTTATTTATTTATTGCCTTAGTTTTACTAGAAGACAAGGGAGATTTTGTTTGTTTTATTCACATAATATTTATCTAGTTTTATTATTATTATTATTTATTATTATTATTATTATTTTATTATTATTATTATATTTATTATTATTATTATTATTTTATTTTATATATTTATTATTATTATTTTGTTTGTTTATTATTTGTTTTTTATTTACTTTATTTTTATTTAAAATTTATTTTCTTTTAACTAAAACATTTATTTATTTAATTACTTCCAGTAAAATTTTATTTATCTCAGTAAAGAGGACTTTAGAGATTAATTATTATTTATTATTTAATGTTTTTAATTCTACACATAAAAGCTTCTGAAAACTTATAAATTACATAAAAATTTAAACATAAACACTTCTGCAGGCTTTCTACAACATCACAAATGTTGTATGTTCAGAAAACTCATATGGATAAATTAGTTAGGGTTCTAATGAAAGTTCCAGATGCCTAGAATTTACAACCTGAATCAAGAAGTTCAAAGTAGTATTACTTGTATATATATATATATATATATATATATATATAGTTAAAGAGTATATATATATATATATATATATATATATATATATACATATATATATATACATGTGTGTGTGTGTGTGTATACAGTATATATAATATACATATTTATATATAGATAAATGTATAATGTTTGTGCATGTGTGCATTTGTGTGTCTGTAAGTAATGCTATGCGTTAGCGCATTAGCTCTTTGTGTTAAATATAACTTAAGGTATGTCAGTATAGAAAAAATGTAGAGAGGAATAATATCTATTTTGCATAAAATTACAAATTCACGACAATGACATCTTCCATTCTGATTGAAAATCTGCGGAATGTCAATTTTTTTAGACATAATTCAATAAACTTTTATGGAATAATTTCATGCAAAATTTTTATAATAAAGCTCAAAAATATTTTTCATGTTCATATAAAAAGATATCAGTTCAAATGAAATGTTATCTCCATATGAACAATGAACCGTGAATGCTGACCTCATGAAAGCAATATCAGTTCCTCTCTGGCCAAAATGGAAAGTAATAAGGACCAGCAGTAAATAAGATCCCAAATGCACATGTTGACGAAAATGTTCATTCAGGGCATACCAGAAATTCCCAAGGGTGGAATGGGGTAGGGGTGGGGGGAATGAGGGGATGGGGGACTCAAAGGTCCCAATAGAAGGAAAGGAGAGGAACCACATTAAATTAATTCTGTTATGTCTCGGAGACTTCCTCTCTTCGCCCGCAATCTCGTATGAAATCGGAGTCCCATCGCAAATACTTTCGAAGGCTGAGCTCGAAAACATGACTGAGAGACAAAGAGAAAAGAGAGAGAGAGAGAGAGAGAGAGAGAGAGAGAGAGAGAGAGAGAGAGAGAGAGAGAGAGAGAGAGAGGTAGGAAAATGGTAGAAAGGAAATCCTTTAATGACTGAAATAGAGATATATTGAAGCTTTTAACCGACTGAAGTGTGTGTGTGTGTGTGAGAGAGAGAGAGAGAGAGAGAGAGAGAGAGAGAGAGAGAGAGAGAGAGAGAGAGAGAGAGAGAGAGAGAGGTTAGGAAAACGATGCAAAAAGGAAATCCTGTATTTGACTAAAGTGATGGAGAAAGATATATTGTAGGCAAGTCAAACTGCAAAGAAGCTTTTAGCTGACTGAACTGAGAGAGAGAGAGAGAGAGAGAGAGAGAGAGAGAGAGAGAGAGAGAGAGAGAGAGAGAGAGAGAGAGAGAGATTTTATGTCTTTTGAAATAAAGATGGATTAAATGGTTCCAGCATAAGCCCTCTTTGAGGTAAAATTGCATTTATTATCAATATCATACTGTAAAATTTTTCCCCCTCTGATTTTCCTCATCAAACATTTTTGTGGCTGTGAAGCTTAAAAACACCCTTTTCAAATCATAATATTATTTTTTCCATAATTACAGCAAAGAGAGAGAGAGAGAGAGAGAGAGAGAGAGAGAGAGAGAGAGAGAGAGAGAGAGAGAGAGAGAGAGAGAGAGAGCCGTCTCGTATTTATGTCCTCATCAAATGCTAATTCCATTTCAGGTAATTTGCATACTCACAGTCATGCAAACGAAATTTTTTTATATTATCATTAGCATAATAGCAGCCTATGTCGAAATATTAGAACCTTTAGTTACAGTGAAAATAAATTTTTTCATGCAATAAACGAATGTATGACAGGAACCATTACGTTGAAATTTAATAGAAATATGAATGAGTTTTATTTATGTGAATGTAAGTTCGTTTACAAAATATGATATATTACATTATTTTTAAGTTCTGGAAAATATTTGAATGTCAAATAGAATTCTTATTATTTCTTATACTGTTTATAAAAGATGTATTGTTTTTTATTAATCTCTGGAAAATATTAGAATATACCAAAAAAGATACATTCACAAAAGATATATCATTTTTGTTGTTAATTTCCGGAAAATTTTTTAACATGTCAAATGAAATTCTTTTTACTTCTTAAACTCTTCATAAAAGACTGTTTTTTATGGATTTCTGAGAAATATCGTAATATGCCAACGAGAAGTCTTTGTATTTCTTAAGCTGTTTACAAAATATATATTATTGTACTGGTTAATTTCCGAAAAACGTTGGATTATATCAAAAAGAATTATTTTTAATTTCTTGAAATATATAGACAAATGTACTTTTCTTAATAGTTCCTTTTGACTCATTCGACAGGATATTAAGGACAGACTTTTTAAAATATGATAACTGTGATCTGACTTCAAGAGAAAAAGCAGATTTCCGAATCATGCTACTCAGCATTCGAGTATTACTTAAAGGTGAAGTATCAGTTACGCTTCACTTTACATTGTACATCAATTTTGTTGGAAAAATACTTGCATGCTGCAGGTTTCGGCAAAACCTTTTATCATTTTTCGTTTGAATAAAACGCACCCAGCAATGAAATAGTCCATAATAAAAAACTCGCTTAAGATATACTGAAATTCCTGCGTAGACACTTTAATTATATATTACTCTTGCATTAAATTTTTGCATGAAATTGTAATTCGGGAATATTGATGTATGCGTGTGTATGTATATATGTAGGTATGCATATGTATGTATGTGTTTGTGTTATATATATATATATATATATATATATATATATATATATATATATATATATATATATATATATATATATATATATATATATATATATATATATATATATATATATATATATATATATATATATATATATATATATATATTATATTTATAATGTTTATATATATATATATATATATATATATATATATATATATATTTATATATATATATATATATATTATATATATATATGTAACGGCCATTTATATTTAAGTCTCTGTTTTATGAACAGAGGTTTGATCTCACTTATCCCGAGACATTATATAGTAACGTGAGCCGGCATCGTAAGTTATATCACTAACTAAAATCTAAGGACTACTGGAATGAGATACTAAGTACAAAACTAAAACCCTTTATTGACAAAAATCAACGAAAAAATAATTAAAATTACGAAGCATGAAATCCATATTTCACATAACTATCAGAAAATCAAATAATCCAAAATATTACAGAAAATAACTCATCAAAATATACGTCAATATAAATACCACTCTCATCCTCGTAGGAGGGAGAGGAAAAAAAGAATAGGAATGGAGTGGAACAGAAATACCTGTGAAAAAGAAACGTCACATTAAAATCATATGTAGAAATACATCTTCACTGTCATGTATATATATGAATTCTTACTATCCACAAGTCCTCTATCCATGTGAATACTCCCATCTTCAGACACACATGAATCGGATATACAAGTCCAATTGAACAACAGTTCCTCCCATTATATTCATTATGTAACGCACGAACGAACGTACTTTTTGTATGACATCATTAGGTCAAAGTTCGGCAAGACACGCCTCTGTACTTTGAGGCGTCACAGAACTACACGTACACACCATACATTATTAGAAGCATCCTTCAAAAACCGGATAACTGGTTCAGCTTTAACGTTCTTTCTGGACAACAGTTTCCTATCTGCTGCGTATAGTGATATGTGATGACCATATATATATATATGTTTATAATGTCAGTGGCTATACGGCATTATGTATGTATGGTATATAAATGCAGATTCTGTTGGACAACAGTGACATTGTGATGACCTGTCAGTGGCTCTCACGGCAGGTGCAGTTGATGCTGACATTTGATTTGATCAATACAAGAGAACTATTTGATCATGGTCCAAGCACATGGAATTGCATGAGAGGACATTGAACTGATGCGACGCAAGTGCCCAGATTCCGGGGGAGGTATGTGTGTGTGTGTGTGCGATCTCCCATATGATATTTATGAGAGGAACAGTTTTCTCACGGGGGAGACGTGTTTTAGCCTGGTGTAGTGTTTAAAGAAACCGCCAGTATGAAGATACGTTATTTACGGCCACAGGACATGAGTAAGAAAAGAACATCCAGTGACATTGATATCTCTTCCAGACTTTAAAGGGAAAACCCCCGGTTGAGAAGCAATGAACCCGAACGATGTCTACATAATGAAATTGTCCATTTGTGCATTTTTTTCTGTCTTGAATATGTACATTAATTTCAGGTTTTAATATAATGATGTATTTCTTTCTACAGGAATTCGAACATTGTCCTGGGGGAGGGACGAATATTTGGAAGTGGTGTTTTTACCTACACATATGATATGACTTTTATTGTGGTCTTTATGACCTTATTACTTTGCTTGATGACCAGGGTGTTATTCTCTAGTGTTGCTTGGCATAGAATAATGGCTATGCTTGTCTGTGAAACAGTATTTCCTCTAGTTATGTTTTCTACTGATAGGGGGTGTGAATCACCCCACTACATGACCATAGCTTTTGCTGAATTACTTTCGTTAAATTTGTCAATAAAGTATAGTTTTGTATATTAGTGTATCATTTCAGTAGGCCTTTGTGTAAAGATAGGTCTAGGAGAGAAGTTTTGACAAAAAGAGAAGGGATCTGCTGACCCAAGGAAGAGCCACGGCTACCAGAGACATCTCAAGAAAAGTGAGATGCTTGATTCTGTTCTTAAAACAGATACACCTCAATAAAGATGGCCCTGAACCCGGGCCATTAATATATATATATATATATATATATATATATATATATATATATATATATATATATATATATATATATATATATATATATATATATATATATATATATATATATATATATATATATATATATATATATATATATATATATATATATTTATATATATATATATATATATATATATATATATATATATATATATATATATATATAACATGTATAAACATATATATATACTGCAAATTCCACTGCAAAAACATGTAACCTATTCTACAGTTTCTCACATAACTGATGAACTCCTCTTACATTCCTTCTACCAATTCAGAATGAAAAAAAATAAAAGCATTCTTTATATCCAATCCTTTATCTGTTCGATTTTTGGTTTATTTTTGTTTACCAGAACGAGCCCTTTGAAACGGCAGAAAGTTAGTCAAAAATAAGCCAAGGGAAAGAAGAAATAAACAAATCACTGGGACTCAGATTTGTTTGGGGGATTTTCCTAATTTTTTTTAGCTTACTTTACATGTGCACGTATATCATTGGCTGTAAAAATGATGTTCATCAATAGATGGTTTCAATTACATATGCTTAATTACACATAGACGAGTGTTCATATAAAAGTCATTTTTTATTCTTCATAAATATTGCAAGAAGGGATGATCTTTTGAATAGAATTGCCCTTAGGCAACATAAAAGCAAGGCCGTGGATGCTATAATTCAATATTTTTTTATTATTTTTATTATTTTTTTAACTTTTCTTATTATTTGCATTGGTAAACATCAACCAATACAATGCAATTTCGACATGACGGTAACCCAAAATAAATAATTTAATTTTCACTAATAACACAAGAATAATATTATGGTTTAAATTCTCAGCAAGCAAAAGTTTTGTGTCAGTCCCAGCATGTTTCAAAGAAAAAATTAAATCTATCTTGTCAAGATGATTACTTTGCAGAGACCAATTTCAAGTCCTGCTTTGCCTAGGGACATTTTTCTTCATTTTAAACTTAGCTAGAAAGGAAAACATTCGATTGTGTATAGGTGTATGTTTATCAATAAACTGTGAGGGGGATAAGACACAATCATTTTATGATAAATGTTCATTTCTTGTGCCTGGCACACACAGGGTTGAGAGAGAGAGAGAGAGAGAGAGAGAGAGAGAGAGAGAGAGAGAGAGAGAGAGAGAGAGAGGTTTTAATAATAAGATATACGTTCAATAAGAATCTTTCAAATGTACACGGTAACTAAATTTCCAACATATGTAACACTAACTTTCATCTCTCTCTCTCTCTCTCTCTCTCTCTCTCTCTCTCTCTCTCTCTCTGTCTGTGTGTGTGTGTGTGTGTGTGTGTGTTAGGTAACAAACAAAAAAATGAACATTCATCATGAAATAATTGCCTCTTACCTCCTTCCCAGTTTATTGACATTCAGGGCGGCGTTTCTTCATCGTCATTGGCTCTCCAATATTGTCTGGAGAGGTCGAGTTGAAAGGTTTCTCCACAAAACCTAATCTAATGGCAACCCGTAGAAGGTTTCCTACGGTAAGGTAATGCTAGATAGAGAGAGAGAGAGAGAGAGAGAGAGAGAGAGAGAGAGAGAGAGAGAGAGAGAGAGAGAGAATGTCTTTACTTATGTTTTTTGCTAATTTTTTCTTAGGGATTATCATCTAAAATAGCCTCCTATATAATATTTACACTTTATTCTCTTCAATTTTGCATTCTGAGAATTCTCTTCGGATTCATTTGGATAGAGACAATCTCTTCTTTGCCTTCGTTTTGCGAAAGGAACAAGTCCTAGGACATACACATCTTTGGAAACAGTTCTTTTTTATCTTATTTACCTTTCTTATGATCATCATTTACATCCTGCGGTGATAACTCTTTATCTTTTTATGTTCTTTCAACTTTTAAATTAAGCAAAGCTCTCTTGGCACTGACCTTCTTTCATTTCCCTCGAGAAAGCAAACGAAGACATACATACTGTACATACATACATCAAGCTACGTAAAGCTCTCTCTCGAGCGCATACAGCAATACTTTTTATTTTTATTTTTTTTTTTTTTTTTGCATTGTTGCGAAACTCCACCAGACTCACTCACAAAAGCCTTCAGTTCCTTGGCATAATTTCAGGACAATGCTTCTCACTTTGATGTTCCTTTCTTTTGTGAAGCTTCTTGGAGGTCTTACCCTGAAGACCAGATGGTATCCTGTTTCTTCTTGCTGTTGAATTATGTGTGTGTGTATGTTATCGTATGTCGCTTTGTCTGTCTGTCTGTATTGGCATAATCAATATGGATACCCCGCAGCCCACCTTTGAAAGGTCAATCAATTTCACTAGGTATATGTGAATAATAGGTCACGTTGAACTCATAATCACTCGATTTCTTGTCATCCCCCAATGCTCTCAGCTCAGGCCTTAAATCCAGGTAAAATATTGACAAAGAAACTTTTTAAGCATATAAAGCACATGTCAGATCCAAAACAAGTAGTAAAATTACTGGCGAGAAATCATAAGAATGGAATAGAAGGAGGAACGTAAGAAGAGAGTGGAACCCAAAAGTCCCAGCTATCTATGGGACATGTAATAGGCGGAATTGGATCAATAGTCAAAGGAAATGGAAACGAAAGCCCAAGCTATTCTGTTAAAATCAATGAGACGTTTAATATAATTCTTCTCTTTCATTTCAGAGACACAAATCTATATTTTACGAGATCATTTTAATCCCAAGTCGCTTGGAACATAAACATAAAACCTAGAACCGATAATAAACACCATATTTCCACGAACAATGAAGATAGGAGGCCATTTGAATGATGGTCCTTTGTGTACAAGGAACGCGTCGACGAGGGGAAAAAAAGACGAAGGGAAAAATAGACAAAGGTAAAAAAAAAAGATGGAGGTAAAAAATGAGGTAAACCTTAAGTAGGTAAGGCTTCAGGAGTTCCATTCTCTGACTCCCTTTGTTGGGTCATAGTTGACGTTGTAAATGGTACGATGTGGCATTATGTAGAGGAGGGCAAGGAGGAGAAGACCCTAGGTCAGCCAGGGAACGACCCTTAATGAACATCAGCTTCAACAACAACAAAAAAAAAAAAGAGGACCAGTGACGTTGGGGAAGGTTAACGAGAAAATAAAGGGCAAAAGTGACGTGGACTTTTTTCATTTTTGTTTTATGTTTTCATCATAATTTTGCTGAGAGGAATGAATAGCGTTGGGAAGGGTTGGTTGTACAAGGTAGAGGGAAAATAAGGGAAATTTTTGTACTGGATATTGGGTGAAAATATTCATCGTGGTACAAAAGTAAAAAATAAAATTCATAGGTTATCCATGTCGTCTTAACATGAATAATTGGTCTAATTATACTGAATTTCTTACACAATTTCTCAGAGCCTTATGAAGGCATATATTTAGACATGAGATACGGTACTACTATCTCGAATGCTGTCTTGGAATTCATATTTATAGAACTGCATCAGATAGGAAATCCCATAATGTTAATTACTGGTTATCATTTCCAATACATAAACATCTGGCTCTTTTTTCCGTATAGACTAATTCACACACTTTACGATTTTCTAGTTGTATATATTTTTTATCAGATGAAATAAAACATTGATAATAATTTTATACTCATGCCTAGACTAACAACCCTTGTGCTATTATTCGGTAAATGGTTATACATTGTCACATCTTGTTACATTAGGTATAATTTTTATCTATGAGTAGAACTATTTTCAATGTTTTGATTGACAGCATCATGCATTTACTTTCATATAACGATAAATCTTTGGTAATGCAGAGTAAAAGTGCCTGAATTATTCTTATAAGTAATACTCTTGTATAACTTTTCAATATGGCAAATGCACATCAGTCCGAAAATCAATGCAATACAAATGAGAACTCTCAATTTAAGGTAACCAACGAAGGCATTTCCATGGCGATGCCTAATCACGCAGCATGAAACAAGGAGAACAAGGGTTAGGTGACGACCAAAAAAGGACTTGAACCACCTCCTCTGAATCTTCATTTTTAGAGAAGAGGCCGAAGATTTTCCAATGGAGATTAGTGGCGGTACAAAGGGGGCAAAGATCTTTTGACTCAGGGTGCCAAAGCCTTGAAACGGAGCGCAATACGATAGTGTCGAAAATTGAAAGAGAAAGTTGGGGGCGAATTGAAGGTACAAAATTTCAGGGATAGGGTGGAGGAAAGAGGGGATAAAAAGACGAAACAAAGAAAGAGAAGAGGGAAAGGAATCGCTTTATCTGGGACCAGGTTCTACCAACGACCATCTCAAAGGTACAGCAGAGACTTGTGTGTGGAAGAAGGACTTTGCTTTCAAATGGTTTTCGGTTGGAACCCTTAATAGATTGGCAGGGAGGAGGATGAGCAAATTCTTCTAGGATTTAAGCCTTTTGGATTATATCATTAAACTATAGCTTTAAATGTTAACACCTTAGTCAACAGTTAACCTATCAAGAGACATTAGTGTAAGAAGGTCCCAACCTGGAAATTAATTGCATGCAATATATTTTTTAATTGTTATAATCTTTAATGTCCTTTTTTACTTTTATTCTCAATATTAGTACTGTCATTACCTTTATTATGAATGCTATTTTTTCTACTTCTTCAGCAACTGCGTGGATATTGCCAATTATCATTTTTTTTATCGTGTTATCTCATGTATCTAGAATGTGTGTATGTTATTGCCTCTACTTTGTATATTCCATGTAGCCTATGTGGCCTTGAGCTGAAGTGAAATTTATTATTATTATTATTATTATTATTATTATTATTATTATTATTATTATTATTATTATTATTATTATTACTCTCGTTTGGCACTCTTAATGCAGTTGGCAGGGTGGAGTAGAATAAATCTTTCTAGGATTATAATACCTCAAAAAACATACATGAAATCACAGCTTTAACTGTCAAAACCTCAATCACCGGTTAAACTAACCAAATACACAAATGCACTTAGGATAAAATAACAATGTTAAAGAAAACAGGTAAATTTTAGAGGCAGAGAGCTATGCAGAGGTCCACTTGCAAACAAATCCCCCTCTGAAAGGCGAAAGGAATTCCTATGAAGGGTTTAAGGATACCAGCTAGGAGTTAGAAATTCGTTAGCACTAAAAGTTCGGAAAAGTTCTGAGAAATCTGGTGTCTGAAAGAGGCGTTTGAGCAAAGGACTCACTTCGAGTTGTTTGAGCCGGAATTGGGAATCACAAAAGTAACTTTATGAAGATGATAAAGTTATGGACTTATATACGTATATAATTTTTCATTAATATTTACCCCCTTCTCTAGTTTATTTTATTTTTATTTTTATTTTACATTTTAGTGATTTATATATGTTATAAATATGTTTAATTGTCCGCTACAGAAAAATTACAGTGACACAAGACGATCTCTCACAGAAAATAAGAATATTGTCTGTGGGTAAAAGATATGGAATTGTCAAAAAAGTATCTAGTAAGATGTTATACAGTAATGAATTATTTCATACATTAATGAATTATTTTAATACGTGACATTTACACATATAATCTCTACGTTTAGAGATTTCATAGTCCTTCTCTATCTTTTATGGAATTTCGTTATAAAGAACATATTTTGGGACACGGGAATATCGAAAAATATGGTAAGAAACTTCTTCTTTGCAGGAGGAAGAAGACAAGAGCAGAAAGACATGCTGCACAAATTGTAGAAGACAAAACACAAAAACCTACAGCATCCCAGAAAAGAGAACTGGGAAACTCGAGAGGTGCCGATACAAAGGCAATACCTCCGAACTGCACTGAACTGAGAGCAGCGCTTGCCACAACTTAACATTCAGCCCGGACTCCTTCTTCTTCTTCTTCTTCTTCTTCTTCTTCTTCTTCTTCTTCTTCTTCTTCTTCTTCTTCTTCTTCTTCTTCTTCTCCTTGGTAAGGCGGCGGGAAGAAAGAGCACAGCAGCTCCACCTCTTCTTCAACTTTCACGGTTCGTTAGCTCTCTCTTCTGTACTTCAGTCTCGTCATAAGTTTCTGCCTGGGATCTTCGAAGACGTATCTAGCATTTCTTTAAACTTTGATATTATTTAGACTATTATTTTTTGCCTTGATAGTTTATTTACGATGTCGAAAGAACGTTCCTTCATTGTCGATTAAAAGTTTCAGAGTTATGTTCAAAGTTTTATGAGGAATTCGCTCTTCCTTAAGAGACTTTCACTGGGATATCTTAGTAATATTCTTAAATTTAATGACGTACCCATGATTGAAAACTTTCTATTTTGAATTCTCTGAGGACTATATTAGTAGAAGTTTTAGAGAATTTTCTTAGAGAATTTATCTCCACTCAAAGGTTACTAAAGCTAATGAAGACTCTTTTAGACATGAAATATATGAAAACTTCCATTTTGAGATTTATATATATATATATATATATATATATATATATATATATATATATATATATATATATATATATATATATATATATATATATATATATATATATATATATATATATATATATATATATATATATATATATATATATATATATATATATATATATATATATATATATATATATATATATATATATATATATATATATATATATATATATATATATATATATATATATATATATATATATATATATATATATATATAGATATATATATATATATATATATAAACATATATATTTATAATTTATATATAATATATATATATATATATATATATATATATATATATATATATATATATATATATATGTGTATATATATATATATATATATATATATATATATATATATATATATATATATATATATATATATATATATATATATATTCATACATACTGTAAATACATACATACAAATAATATGTCTAATTCAGCCGACAAATAATTGTGCAAGATACTAAAGGTGATATTAAACACATACAAATTTTTTGTGATAACTGAAGTAATTAAACAGAATAAACGTAACTCAAACTTTCATAACAAGTGACACGCCGGAAAATTTACCTTACGAGAGAGAGAGAGAGAGAGAGAGAGAGAGAGAGAGAGAGAGAGAGAGAGAGAGAGAGAGAGAGAGAGAGTATAAAAACTTCAATCTGTCTTCTACGAAACGAAGGACTATAAGCTCAAACCAGAAGAATTCTCTTGAGAGAGAGAGAGAGAGAGAGAGAGAGAGAGAGAGAGAGAGAGAGAGAGAGAGAGAGAGAGAGTTTCATCTGTCTTCTATGAGACGAAGGGCCATAAACTCAAATTCTTTCCAGCCGCCCAGCAGCCAAGTCAGAGGCGACCAAGTGAACGAACGAACAAAGGCGAATTCTGTGTTGCCCAAAACTGTGTCGCTGCTATGCCCAATCTACTGCATATTAATGAAAGTTCGGCCCAGGCTTCTGCAATAACAAAATGAATTACAGGATCCATTTGCGTGAGAGCAAGTGGAAATGGACGGCCGCCGATCGCTTTGAGGAATATTTAGGCTGCACCTGCAATTTGTGAATACAGGTAGGATTTAAATTATTTATATATTTGTTGTTTTTATATGCATGGCAGAGAGTATTAAATTCAGAAAACTATTTACAATAACGAGTATGAAAACAAAGCACAAGGAACACGTGAACGTGTAAAGACAGTTCGTTAGGCCACCATTACAAAGTTCCTTATTCACGAGATGGTGATTCAGAGTGGTACAAAGAACTGTCATTGAAGGAGGGGGCGTTATATCGGTGATTCTTAGCTAAGGGAAAACGGGCCTGTTCATGGCAGGTGTTGCATAGAGGGACCTAACTGGCCAAGAACGACGAAACATTGAAAACTGACTCACGTCGCTAATGGACACCAGATGGACACCAGATCGTTAGCAAGTGATAAGACACGGTCCCAAGCAACATATTAGTGGAGAACAGTGAGGCGACGTTTTGGTATAGAGGTGATTAATCCAGTGGTTCTTAACCAGGGGAGCGAAGCCGGTTCCTAAGGGGTGCGAGGATGCCTATGAATAATTGAACCAAAATATATTTTTATTGACGCATGTTATTTTTTTTTTTTTTTTGTAAAAAAATAAGAATAAAATAAAATTGTAAGCTTTGTGAATGAAGAATAAAAAATATGTTGTTTTGTTATTGATAAACATCATATCAACTTTGTAGTTTAGCTTTCCTTTTATTTTTTTTTTTTCAGCAATTTAAGCGGTGCGAGAACTGACTCCTGATTTGTAAGGGGTGCATACACTGAAAAAGATTAAGAACCGCTGGACTAATCGAACGATAAATCTACACACGAAGTTTGCTGAAACAGAGTAAATTACGTGAAATCACAGAAAAAAATATGAAATCTGGCCTCAGTTAGACAGGGGGACAGATCCTTACAAGCAGGAGTTGGAGCCAGAGAACAGCAGAGAAGCAGAGAACAGACAGTCGCGTGTTTGTGTCAGTTAACTGACACGCCCACCGTTGGCGAACGAACTTACACTATTCACCTTTCTCGAAATCAACTTAGTTCTGGGTACAAGTCCCAGGCCCGGACTTAGCAAATAACCCCCAAATGCAGCTGTAAGGAAAAGGTGGAACATTTATAAATGTGAAGAAGTGAAATTAAGGAGAAAGACCCTGCGACGATCATTATTTTTGTTATTATAGGCCAAACGGCAGAGAGATCAATAATTACTTCTGTGTTACATTAACGCAAGAATACGCAAGTATATATACTTATAAACAGGAAGGTTTTTTCACCTGAAATTTAAAATAGAGGTGAGATTTAAGTAATTCAAGTAATTGTTGTAGTGAATACTTTATTGTTTTAGCTGATTTGCTTTATCTTTTTCACAAACTTTTATCTGTCACGTGTCATACTAGGTCCCCGTTAATTGTGTTCTGAACCGATTCGTACAGAGAGGTGCCCTGTGTTTGTTAATGACGGATCAGCCTTCAACACATAAAAATTCTGCACTTCACTTAATTAATACCAAAGATAAATTAATTGCAATCCTTCCCACATATGAAGCATTTAAGGTAAAGCTCATTTTTGTAATGAAAGTTTTACGAAGAGGTTAATTATCACGTCCTCCAAATTTTAAAAAAATTGTTTTAAAGCCACAAAAGTGTAGCTCAATTTAAACTATGAAGTTAGACTTGATACTCGATATATGTTGGGAGGAAGGTCATATCAAGTCTACAATAATAAAACTGTACGAGAAAATGGATCACTAATGAATATGCAAACAAACCATTCAGGCGGTCCAGAGAAAAATAAACTTGATAAAATAAAATTAATAAAGATACAAATAAAAAAAAGTGTAAGTTGGAGACTTGAATGTCAATCTCGACGTTAAAAAGAGGACACTGAGGTTACGTAAAATAAGTCTTAAATAAAGTATTATTAGCACACCAAGTGATATGGCTATATAGAATGATAAAGAAAGTTGCAACATCTCAGAGGCAATAAGGGAAACAAGCAAAAGGTTACTGAAAAGAAAAGCGTCACAGTAAAACTAACTGTAAAGGTTAACTTTTGGGGCTCAGGGAAATTACACTGAAGTAAAATAAAGTAAATTCAGTTTTACTGGCTCAAATTCCATTGGACTTTTCGTAAGAATATGAAAAATATAATCTGAAAATGAAATATTGGAGAAAGGGGCCTTTGTACATATTGTCAGGAAAATGTCTATATTTAAAGGAGTGGGCAGATATTGCTTCCCAAGAGAGAACATTTTCAGATAAGGTATTTCAGATGATAAAGCAAAGACGACTCACACATCTTATCTCCAGCTACCTAAAAGTCATTCTGGATTGATGGAATGGGCAAAGTTTTGCGGTATAAAAACCCCTCATAACTTTGGGTACACAAAACTATCCGAAAACCGAAGGAGATTACGTGGTATATTAAAAAGTATTGACCCAGTTGAGCTTTTTTTCATTAATATGCAAAGTAACTGATGTTCTAAAAGATGCACTTGTATCATCTGGCCGTATAGACTGGATTTAGGTTAATGTACAGTATGCAGCACATCCTTAATATTTTTTCTAAGAATTCTACGAAAGGAGAGGAAAAGATTCCAAATTTATCCGTAGTAAAAATATAAAAGAAACATTGCTGTTCCTAATCGCTGAAATATATGCTGCTGCATATCTTGATTATTTTCGAAAGGATTCGACATGAGGAAAGAGAACACTCTAAATTTATCCGTAGTAAAAGTAAACAAGTAAAAAAATGTCCCGAAGTTTCTTCGGCGCAATCGAGTTTTCTGTACAGCTTATAATGCTGTATGAGCAGCGGCCCATGAAGCTTTCAGCCACGGCCCGGTGGTGTCCTGTCCTTTAGCGTTGCCAGACGCACGATCATGGCTAACTTTAACCTTAAACAAAATAAAAACTACTGAGGCTAGAGGGACTGCAATTTGGTATGTTGGATGATTGAGGGGTGGATGATCAACATACCATTTTGCAGCCCTCTAGCCTCAGTAGTTTTCAAGATCTGAGGGCGGACAGAAAAAGTGCGGACGGATAGACAAAGCGTCTCAATAATTCTCTTTTACAGAAAACTAAAATGGAATCTTACTGCTTCTAGTTTCAGATGATAATATAGTCTTAAAAGTAATTAACAGCTGCTATTGAGAATTATCTATTATTGGTATTTGAAGGATAATAGCCACATTAACTTTAGTATATTTACAGCATTTATGAATACACACACACACACACACACACACACACACACACACACACACACACATATATATATATATATATATATATATATATATATATATATATATATATATATATATATATATATATTATAATACGGCTATCATAACAGATTGTCTTCGCTACAACCACGTAATAACAAACTCTTTACCTTGACGTATGTTTCCTTTCTCAACTCTGCTCATGAACATTATTTTTGTAAACCATGCATGTAATACAATCAATCATTTAAATCTACCTAATAAGCCATCTCTATTTTTCATCAGCTTTTGCATTTAAGTTACCTAGCACAATCACCCTCTTTCTTTGGCAATTTACAGGATATTTCTAGTGTCAATCTCTCACATATTCTCATTGTTAAACCTAGGTCATAAGGAACGGTTGTTAAACATTACAACCCAGTTTAAATAGCCGAATATTATGCAGCTGAAACTTCGAGGTTATCATCATAATTCTCAAGGCAACGCTGTTAGTAAAAGCCATCTAAGTCTATGCTATTGTTGACAAATATAAGTATTATTATAGTATATACAGCAATATACAGTAATACACCTCTAAACTATTATTTCCTAAAGCCATTTTGGGAAACCACAATCTAATGTTTTATAAAGCAACCTTGACGTTAAACTTCATATCCCAGTGATCTCCCAACATCAGTTCTCGACGTATATAATTATGCAAAATGCATTCCACGAAAAGTTCGTTTGTTGATGCAGAGAAAGGAATTGTTTACTTAATGCCCCCCAGCAGATACCATTTCTCTCTCTCTCTCTCTCTCTCTCTCTCTCTCTCTACGGATTACTTGTTTCTCTTTCTAATATTAGCCCTATTTTTGCACCATATATCTTAGAATCTGTGGCTCTTTTTTACACACACATACACATATATACAGTATATATATATATATATATATATATATATATATATATATATATATATATATATATATATATATGTGTGTGTGTGTGTGTGTGTGTATGTGTGTGCATATATATATATATATATATATATATATATATATATATATATATATATATATTAACCAGTTTTATCAGTCTACATTTCCATTCACACCCATGTGTGAAAATCTCTAATTACGCTGTTTCATCAGTCATTTTTAATCTCAAAAATATTAAAAGGATATTCAGAATCAGTCAGACCCTATAGTGAATAGAACCAGCGTGAAGTAACAGCTCTATTTCAGTACCTGAAAGCAATTGGCAATTCTCTTCTCAAGACGCACTTATTTGTTTATTTGCACACCTAAAAATATAAAACTCCTTAATATAGACATCATTACCTGAACTGGATTGGGTGAATACTCGGAAGCCACTTGACTTCACTATCCCCTCGAAGGAGTCTGTCTGGCTTGTTGCAGATGGCTCACCAACGTTATAATCTTCGTTTTCAATTTCATATTAACTGTATGGCTTTCTATTTTCTTGGTATTTTATTGGTGATATTGTTATATATATATATATATATATATATATATATATATATATATATATATATATATATATATATATATATATATATATATATATATATATATATATATATATATATATATATATATATATATATATATATATATATATATATATATATATATATATATATATATATATATATATATATATATATATATATATATATATATATATATATATATATATATATATATATATATATATATATATATATATATATATATATATATATATATATATATATATATATATATATATATATATATATATATATATATATATTATGTGTGTATATATATAATATATATCTATATTTATTACTATATTTACATATGTGTATATATGTGTATTTATTTATATAACCACAATACCTTTAACTCTTTACCAAGTCGTAAAGTATTTTTAATAACCTTAATCCTGAATTCTTCACACTTCTTGGATACGCTCGTTATAATTCATTTGAATACATCTTAGGTTTTAATCAACTCTAGTTTTCATATGAGAATTTAGAAGCGTTATAATTCACTTTGCAGAATATGATTAAAAGGCTGCATTTTTCCCAAGATTGTTATAGAAAGGAAAAATAAGGAAGGCAAATAATTAGCGTAATGCAAGAAACTCGACTTAATTTAGTAATACGCCAAAATATGCAAATAACAATGACCCAATCTTGAAAGAGCGGTAAAAACACGTAACCAGTAGTTCTTAGAAGTGATTAAAAGTTTACATGTAATTTCAGTGAAACTGATAAAGATTTTGTTCTAAATCAAGTGACATTTTGCTGAATACAGACTGAAATTAAATCTGAAAGTTAGATTTAGGAGAAAAGGATATATTTTCAATATTATATTAACCTGAAGTGTGATTTTAGAAGAAAAATGTTTAACTATCCATAAAATGGGATTTCCACATTACGAAATGATGAGGCTTTTGAATAAGAGTACCCAAAATAGTTAAATTGACGAAATATCAGTTATTGTCTCCATTTCTAAAGTAGGTTCCCCAAAACGCGTTTAAAACGCTTTCAAAAGATGAAAAACAACAACAACAACAACAGTATTCCTTTTTTTAAAAAAAAATCGGCGTTTTCTCTAAAGGCGTCATTCCTATGCACCGGACGCTGAGTCATTCAAAGCCCCAAGAAAAAAAATAAAATTCCTCGAAGGAATTTCCGTTCCAAAAATACCGAGAGAGCCTTGAGACTTCGTAACTTCCTCGAGCTTTGTTTATTATGAAGCAGATGACACTTACTTATAAAGGCTGATTCTCGAGACTTTGCGAAATTCTTCTTCTTCTGCAATTTTTCTTTCCTGAGGAGAAGCGAGCGAGAGAGAGGTCCTTCCTGTCTGAGGTGAATAAAATGTGTTCTTTATACAAAGTTGCATCTACTTTTCTATGTTAGAAATTAGGTTTTGTGAAGATGATAAATTTCACTGTTATAAATAAATATAGACATTTTATTTAGCTTATAAAATACTAAAGAATATTTCCCGTTGCGTGTCTATTTTATATTTTGCTGGAAAAAGATGTGGAGAAAAATTTATTTTCCATGAAAGCTATGAATAGGTTCACAGACATATTTAATGTTATAAAAAAACCTACAGAATGGTATAACAAAAGTCTATTTAATGGTAAAACAAAAACTTTTAATGGTATAACAAAAGCATATATAATGGTACAACAAAAGTTTATCTAAAGATATAACAAAATCCTATGTAATGATATAACAAAACCCTATTTAACAGTAGAACAAAAGCCTATTTCCTCTCAGTAATCTCGTCCCAGAATGCTTTAAGTTTCATTCTGGGACACAATCTTAGGTCAACCTTCCGAGGCTTCATCAGAATTAAACCCTAAATAACAGTCTCTCTCTCTCTCTCTCTCTCTCTCTCTCTCTCTCTCTCTCTCTCTCTCTCTCTCTCTCTCTCTTTGCTTTGAGATTTTTTAGGCCTGAGCCGTAAATATTCCTCTACATTTTCCGAACCTGTGGGAGGGATAAAGAACTTTTCCTGGATTCCAGATTAAAAAAGATTCGCTTTTGGATGCCACTCATTTTATCAGTGATATTTATTTATTTATGTTATCACAGTGCCGTATATTCATTTAGTCCGTTTATTACCTAATAATTCTACCGGAATGATGCCTTTTTGCAAAAATATTCATTCTCGTTATACGAAAACTGAAACGGTAATATTTATAAAAGATTAAAAATGATAATTTCATGACCATAAATTATCTCGGAAACAAGAACAGGTTCTTCCCAGGAAAGGTATCTAAAGTCTCGACGTTGTAGAACGGAATAGACAGAGTTGAAAGAGGGAAGAATATTGAAAGTAGACACAGGAGGAAGAGCAAAATTGAAGCAAAGGGGGAAGGGGAGATTTGGAAGTACTCTGTTTTGGACCCAGGGTCGGCTGAATAACATTCCCCAACGCTGAAGCACAAAATTCGAAATCAAAGTGAAAGCAGACAATGGGGGGAAAGTGAATTTCTTTGCAGCGCTCCATAGGAAGGGCAGAGGGATGGATAAACCCTTCTAGGATGTCAGTCGCAGTCTAGAACTTGTGTTCATTCGTAGCTGTTAACGTAAAGGCGTTATTAAAAGGTAAAATGAAGAACTAGAAAGGTAATGCATCAATCATTTAACGATGCTGAAAAAATTATGAGTGACAACAGACCACAAGGAAATTGGGGCATGATTTTTGTCCAGTTCAATTCTTTGTTATATTTCCCTGCAATAATTGAAATTTCTAAAGAGATTGTGTATCAAACGAAATTTGTAGACTGCATTAATATATTATATAATATATATATATATATATATATATATATATATATATATATATATATATATATATATATATATATATATATATATATATATATATATATATATTTATTCATTTATTTATTTATATAGAATATTTCGACAATTCTTTTATAAACATCAAGCTATAGCAGCTATTTAGCATCACATATATCTAAATCGCAAGTGTAAGCAAGTGAATTCTAGCTCAGAAAACTTACAAAAGGCATTACTTGAATAAGAAGGAAAGCAATTCATCCTCTCTCTCACTTACACATTTATCCTCAACCAGGTTTTTCTTCGGCCGAGAGTTTAAAAAAAAAAAATCCACTTTCAAAACAACTTAAAATTTCAATGACGTAATACCAGGCCAATTGAAATGCAATTTTCATGAAAATTAAGTGTCACCGTCATCACGACTGATAAAAAAAAACATTAAGCTTGACAAAAGCTGCTAATGGATTGTTGTCAGAAATATATTTTTGGGAACTGCATAAAAGCTTACGGGGGAAAATAATGTAGTTGTTTTAGCTAGGGGAGAAAATATGCGGGAAAGAATATTTATGTTATTTTGCTGTTGGTGTCGAGGACTCCATTAATTTAACTAGTGGTCGTTTCTAGTTTTTTTTTTATTCTACATGCGGTTCTCTAGTTTTTAATCTGTTGCATAAAATGAAACTCGCCTTGGTCATAGCTATTAATCTATTGACTGTTCTTGGAAACGTAGAGAAAACCTACGTATTAAATGTCTTTTTCAACCTCATTTTTCCTACTAATAAACACAAAATTAATTTAACATTATTGCGAGTGAACGCAACAAAATGCTAGTCCATATTTCTTACACAGAAAACAATTTCTTTTATATTCAGTTTCTCTGACAACTTTGTGAAACAGGTTCTGTAACTTATTTGGTTAAAGTCTTCATAAAATCTAGGCAGAATCCTTCACAATGAAACCGGGATTTCTTGTGGCTATGTCAGTAAGATATTTTTGTATAGATAATATTCACTGGATAAATCCGAGTACACAACTGCTACCATCATGAAAACGGGAAACATTTCGCAACAGGCTTTGTGCTGTAGTATGGACAGTCTCATTCAGTTCCCTTTTGACAAAATCTTTGACTGCGATGTAGAAATTTGCTTAACATATGGTGGATGAATCGGAACAATGTTCTTTGGTGTTATACTATGTAGGTGACCAAATAATGTGTATGAATAGTTAAATTGTCATGCTATCTTTTAAAGGATAAGATATATCTCTCTCTCTCTCTCTCTCTCTCTCTCTCTCTCTCTCTCTATCTCCTTGTTAGCTGGGGGTCGCGTCTCTACTGCAGAAGTTGCAGGAAAGGCACCATCTGCGTCTTCAGCAATATTGCAGATAAACTTTGCTGTGAGGCTTAACACTGATTTTTTTTTCATTTTCATTTTCTCAAAGGAAGTTATATAAATTACGAAGTTACCTCGATAGTTTATTATAGGCTGCAAGGAAGTGACGAAAGTGATTTATCATAATCTTAGCCACGGTTGAAGTAATGAGAGAGAGAGAGAGAGAGAGAGAGAGAGAGAGAGAGAGAGAGAGAGAGAGAGAGAGAGAGAGAGAGAGAGAGAGAGAGATTAAACATTCCTGGATCCAAACCACTAAGCATAATATTTCCTCTCCTCACATTCATAAAACTTATAAAATCTTCAGGTTTGGTTGGGGAGAGAGAGAGAAGCCGAGTTGACGTCACTGGCTTTGCTACGATTTCTTTTCAGTTAATCGTTGTAATAAAAATAATAGGCTTAGCAAATTCTAAGTACCTAGGATAAGAGAGAGAGAGAGAGAGAGAGAGAGAGAGAGAGAGAGAGAGAGAGACAGGCCGAGTTGACGTCACTGGCTTTTACTGATTTCTTTTCAGTTAATCGTTGTAATAAAAATAATAGGCTTAGCAAATTCTAAGTACCTAGGATAAGAGAGAGAGAGAGAGAGAGAGAGAGAGAGAGAGAGAGAGAGAGAAGCCGAGTTGACGTCACTGGCTTTGCTACGATTTCTTTTCAGTTAATCGTTGTAATAAAAATAATGATCAGCAAATTCTAAGTACCTAGATAAGAGAGAGAGAGAGAGAGAGAGAGAGAGAGAGAGAGAGAGAGAGAGAGAAGCCGAGTTGACGTCATTGGCTTTGCTACGATTTCTTTTCAGTTAATCGTTGTAGTAAAGATAATAGGCTTAAAATTCTAAGTACCCAGGAGAGAGGAGAGAGAGAGAGAGAGAGAGAGAGAGAGAGAGAGAGAGGAGGCCAATAAGGCACTGAAAAATCAGTACATAGTGGGATTAAAAACTAGTACATGGAAATTTAACGATTACCAGCGGTATCGTTTTTATTTGTATATTTTCTTATTATGCGTCTTGCAATAATTAAGATACCCTTTCATTTTTATTTCAAGTAAATGAAATAAATGATCAATAAAAGCACTCCCGACTCATTTATTTAGCTCTATATAATTTACGGCAATACTGTTCCCTCGTTCGCTCTCTTAGGACAGAATCATTCCGCTGTATTGCCTATTACGGCTGATTGACGTTCATTTTATAGCAGCAGTAATCGGGGCTCCGAAGTAATAAGTCATAAATTCCTCTCTCTCCCTCTCCTCTCTCTCTCTCTCTCTCTCTCTCTCTCTCTCAAACACCACCCGCCCCCCACACAGATATGCGCTTCCTCTCTTCCTTCTCCATCCCACATCTTGCAAATCTTCTCTCTCTCTCTCTCTCTCTCTCTCTCTCTCTCTCTCTCTCTCTCTCTCTCTCTCTCTCTCTCTCTCCCCACGCAAACACACAGAGATATGCGCTTCTTCCTTCTCCATCCCACGTCTTGCAAATCTTCTCTCTCTCTCTCTCTCTCTCTCTCTCTCTCTCTCTCTCTCTCTCTCATCCATCCCCAACACACGAATATGCGCTTCCTCTCTTCCTTCTCCATCCCACGTCTTGCAAATCTCTCTCTCTCTCTCTCTCTCTCTCTCTCTCTCTCTCTCTCTCTCTCTCTCTCTCTCTCTCACCATACTCAAACCCACACACATACACACACGAATATGCACTTCCTCTCTTCCCTCTCCATCCCACGTCTTGCAAATCTTCTCTCTCTCTCTCTCTCTCTCTCTCTCTCTCTCTCTCTCCATACTCACTCCCAGCACACATACAGATATGCGCTTCCTCTCTTCCTTTCCAGCCCACATCTTGCAAATCTTCTCTCTCTCTCGCTCTCTCAATGCACACACACACACACAAACACACACAAGCTGCTCCATCTTTCTTCTTTCACAGCAAATATCTCATTACCACATATGCATATTATCCACCACTGCTTCTGCGAGAGAGAGAGAGAGAGAGAGAGAGAGAGAGAGAGAGAGAGAGAGAGTTCATTTCCTGTTAAAGTTACCCACACTCAGTGGCAAAATAAAAAAGGCAAGAACTTTTTGAGCCCTGTGCTCTTTGCACCAGCTGCAAAATGACCATTCTTCCCCTCTTTGATGAGAGAATTTTGTCTGCTTACGAGGCTTCAAACAAAAATGTGTCCCCTTTTTATGGCCGCAAGGAAACGTTTCCTAATCCCGGGCGTGTCGTATACAGTGCAGAAACGTTCATGTAATTTTTTTTTTTTATTTGGTGATGGGTTTAACTAGGAGAGCCATAATCTAAAGATTATTGCTTTCGTTCGTCTGTATGATATAGTGGAAAATTGCTTCACAAAATAAGTTTGTTTAATGTAGTAATGGTAATTCACATGACGTTGTGTATTCACATAATTAAGGTACTTTTTCGCTTCATATAATTAAGATAACACTAAAATTCCTCGGGCATGGGCTATAAAAAAAAACCTAGTTTCTTCTCCCAAGGGGGTAGTACTTCAACTATCAAAACGAGGTTTTTCTAAAGCATTCTAATTTTTTTCTACTTTTCATTCTTTATGAATACATAATATAAAACAGGTTAGATTATGGATATTTCCAAATCATTCATCCGTTTAGAAACTTTATATACTACTCCTGTAATTGTAGTCCGTGTTTTTTCTTATTGCCCTCGTTGTTTTAACTACCCTATTAAGGTGTTTAAGTCCTTAAAACACAGCTACTTAACGGAAGGACAGTCAATTTACTAAAACTGGTCCAAAAATTAATTCAGTGAAGAAGATTTTTCCGCAAGAATAAATCCTCGCACTCAGGTTCAAACTAACTCATTAGGAGGTGATAAATCGCCTGGCACATTGGCTGAAACTACATATTATTTTTCTTTGAAAGGTAAGATCCCAATTTCCTCGTGAAAGCCAGGCTATTACTGGAAGTAGGAAGAGAAGGATTAAGGAATTATTCATAATTAGAGGCCAGTAATTCATTCCCCTCACAATTTGGTTTAAATTATCCCCTGATTCTTGATATGGTTGGCCGGATACTCACAAATTATTTTTTTAACTCTAATTCTCTTTATAGAAAATTACTTTTGAGTTTGGGAGTTTGGTTTTATGTTATTTTCTTATATATTTCTTTGTAATATAGACTTGATTCACTGCTTAGTTTTACTTTTAATATAATCATTACCATAAATATTAAAGTAAAAATGTAGGTCAGCTTAATGTCCTTGAAGATGATATTATTTATGTGTGTGAGTATATATGCATATATATATATATATATATATATATATATATATATATATATATATATATATGTGTGTGTGTGTGTGTGTGTGTGTGTGTGTGTGTGTGTGTGTGTATGTGTGTACTAGATTATTCCCTCTTTCAGATTTTCATTAAAGTTAAGAATATGATGAGCAGTGGAAGTAAAATTAACAAGAATCATTGTTTTCAGTAAACGATAAATTATAATAAAATCAACTTCCTTGCAGTATTGAACACTACCTTTATAGTGTAAAGGGAACATTAATTACCTTATAGCATAGCGAAGACTAGCTTTACATTCTATAATTAATATACAGTTTATTTTTTAATGAGCTTGTAAGTTTTTATCTTAAAACCAACAGAGCTTGTAAGCTTTTATCTTAAAACCAACAAAATTCTTACGTAACTTCAAGCCACGTCACTGTAAGACTTATCCGACAAATAAAAAATCCCACGTCAATCTACAGTTTATTGTTTAATCATTTTTTTAAATTTTAGTATTTCAAAACTAACATAATTGTTACATAACTTCAGTCACGTCACTGCAAGACCTGCCGGCGGCCCTCCCCAAAAAAACACTCCCATTTCAATCTACTGTTCATTATTTAATCATTTTGTATCCTAAAATCAATATATTTCTTACAGAACAACGAATGCCGTCGCAGCAAGACCTGCCCAAAAAATAAAAATAAACTCCCACGTCACAACCCACTCGGAACGCTTAAATTATTACTTCATTAAACGCCGGCGTTTAATTTCCATTCGATCTCGCATTTCCGGCGGAACTCCAACGAAAACAGATTCACCGAGGAGCGCTCTAATCCGGCAACTAATTAAGACGATTCCTCCCGCCCACGAAACTCGTTAATCCGGTGGAGATTAAACCATTAGAAGGACTGACGCCCCCAACAGCTTGTGGTCATATCCGAATCGGCAGTCAGGAAGAGAGGTAAGTGATTTTTTAAAGTATTGGTTAGTTGGGGAAATGTAGCCTATAGGTGAAATCTGGTTATTATTATTATTATTATTATTATTATTATTATTATTATTATTATTATTATTTAGGTAGTAGACCTTCTTTCAAACCCGTAGCATTGAAAGTTAAAGCTGCATCAGCTACATTTAATTTATATCTTTTATTATTATTATTATTATTATTATTATTATTATTATTATTATTATTAATTCCTCTTTTGTACCATTTGATTACCTTACGTGAGTTCAAACATATACATATATATATATATATATATATATATATATATATATATATATATATATATATATATATATATATATATATTATATATATATATCTTCTTCTTCTTTATCTTCAGCTTTTCCCATCTTTATTTGGGGTCGCTAGTTGTTATTAGTCTTCTCCATCTTCTGCGATCATGCAGCATTACCTCACTCACGTTCTTCTCCTGCATGTCCCTGTTAATTGTGTCTCTCCATCTCATTCTTGGTCTACCTCTCCTCCTTGTTCCAGGCACTTCCATATTCATGGTTCTTTTACATACAGAATCCCTCCTCTCTTCTCATAACATGTCCAAACCATTGTAATCGTCTCTGTTGCAGTTTCTTTGATATTTCTGTAACTTTCACTTTCCCTCTTATGAAGTCATTCCTTATCCTGTCTCTTCTTGTCACTCCGCACATCCAACGCAGCATTCTCATTTCTGCCACTTCCATCTTTCTCTCTTGTGCTTTCTTCATAGGCCATGTTTCACAACTATACATCAACGCAGGTCTGACAATGCTCTTGTACATTTTTCCCTTCATCTTTACATTAAATCTTTTGTCACATAACACACCTGATGTTTTCCTCCAATTGCACCAAGCTGATTGTATTCTGTGATTCACTTCCTCCTCCATCCCTCCACAATCAGTGACACACGACCCAAGGTACTTAAAGGATGTAGCTCTTTTACTTCTGCCTACTCTAATTTGATGCTTCCTCTTGGTCTCCTCCATTCATCCACATATATTCCGTTTTGCTCTGCTTATCTTTAGCCTCTGTCCTCCAATGCACTTCTCCACACCTCCAATTTCCTGTCTGCTTCTTCCTTACTGGTGGTCACTAGCACTATGTCATCTGCAAAGAGTACACTCCAAGGCACCTGATCTTTCACTCCAGACACTATCACATCCATTACCATATAAAAAATATAGGGACTCATGGCAGAACCTTGGTGGAGTCCCACTTTCACCTCAAACTTGTCTGTTGTACCCACTGAGCTTTTTACCTGTGTTGTTGCTTCTCTATACATATCATTTACAATCCTCACATATTTTCTGAGACACCTTTTCCCTCATGTACCTCCACACTTCTTGCCTAGGCACTCGATCATATGCTTTCTCAAGATCTATAAATACAAGATGTAGTTCCTTTCCTTTTTCTCTATATTTTTCCATAATATATATATTATATATATTATATATATTAGCTGGCCAACCCGGTGCTGCCCAGAAAAACTCTGAATGACATTCGATAAACTATCTCTCTCTCTCCCCCACTTTCTCTTCTCTGACACCCCCAAGTTTACCTGTCATTTTTCTGTTAGTTCATCATAACTGCTGTTAAAACCTACGTGTAGACAACACTGTGGGCAGAGACAGTCCATTCACCAGAATGGATGAACTGATGGTATTACCTAAATATCTTCTGACTGACTGATAGGTAACTGCACGTGTGGACAGGTTAGCGCCAATTTCTTGACAGTTTGCCGCTGTATTTCATCTGTGAAGCATTTCAGGCGCTCTGATCAGAATATGAATAAATTATGTATAGGTTTATTCATTTCACTGTTAAACCCTTCAGCGCTTTTTGTAGGCCATTATAAGTCCAAATCATACAATAAAATTCTAAAACAATATTTCCATGTGATATAGACAATTTAGTACAGGCCTAGGTCAATGATGTCTTATTATGATATGTGTTACTATAATGAAAGTAAATTTCACTGACCAATTCATAAAAAACTTAACCAACTCTTCAGTTTTAATTTAAACTTATTGGATCATGTCAAGATTAGCGAACCCAACATCTCCTTGTCAAGAACAGCGAACCCAATGATCCCCATGTAAAGAATGGCCAATCCTTTCTGGTCCGAACTCCAATTCCACATGAGGGCTAGTACTAAACACGGCGAAACAGTGATTCATCTACACTGTTTCGGCGTGTGTAGTACTAGCCCCTAGGGGGTCAAATGTATTTCGCCTTGTTTAGTACTTGCCCCTGGGGGATCAAATGTCTGGTACTGAAGTGTTCATGTCTAGAACAGAGAACGCGATTATTCCCATATAAAGAATAATGAACCCAATAATCTTCGTGTAAAGAATAGTGAACCCTGTTGCGAGTGGGTTCGCTAATCTTGACATGATCAAACTCATTCAATAATGTCGTTTGAGAATAGGCATCTGTTTTTAATATGAAATATTTAGTCCATGCTCTGTTACGCCTTTTTACTTCTTTCCTGTTATGAAGTGAATTGCCACAAAAGTTATCCTTCCACCCCTCATCATATTAAGAAAAAAAGTGGCAAAACACTTGGGTGGTTTGCAGTTTATGTTGACTCCATGTAACGCCGTTTGTCCCGTCCGCCAAGGTATCCGCCAAGGTAAGTAGTTCCAAACACGAAACGCCATGTCCTCTATCTTTCTGGGGTTGTCGAGGGTGGGGGGCGAAGTCCCCCGGCTAGGTAAGGGCACGCTGCACTAGGTTAGGTTAGGTTGGTTAGTTATGGTTTCGTCATTTTAGTACCGATTTCGTATGTTGGTATTCCTCCTCGACTAGAAAACTGGCAGACGGCACCCGCGTCAACGTAAACTGCAGGCGCTCCAAACACTTCCCAATCGGCTTACTTCAATTCGTGATACTTACTTTTTATATTGGTTTTAGGGACGTTGTTAACATAACATAATAAATTACAACTCATTATCTTTACAATGACATCAAATTCCTTAACGTAGAATTGTGTATAAAGTTACACGCACGGCATCTATAAATTTGGTTAGTTCGTACAATACCGTAATCATGAATCAAACAAAGTCTTTCCCTTCTTGGAGGAGTGTTAGGCAATCGGTATTTATTGTTTTGAATACACCAAAGTTAAACCGATATAGGTTTT
>NC_089771.1:13722883-13732883 GCF_040412425.1 Macrobrachium rosenbergii
ACCTGACTCCCAGTACGACCATTTTTCACCTGACTCCCAGTATGAACGTTTTTGAACTTGCTCCATTTGACTCCTAGTATGAACGTTTTCCAACTGAATCCAGCTGGCTTCCAGTGGGAACATTTTCCGACTGGCTCCCTCTGACTCCTAGTATGAACATTTGCCAAACTGACTCCAACTGGTTCCCAGTATGAATGTTTTCTAACTAACCCCAGTATGAACATTTTCCAACTGACTCCACTTGACTCCAAGTATGAACGTTTTCCAGCTGACTCTATATGAATGTTTTCCAGCTGAATCCAGCTGACCCACAGTATGAACGTTTTCTAACTGATTCCAGTATGAACGTTTTCCACCTGACTCCAGCTGACCCCCAGTAAGAACGTTTTTAAACTGACTCCAGCTGAGTCCCAATATGAAGTTTGAACGTTTTCCAACTTTCTCCATTTTACTCCTGGTATGAACGCTTCCCAACCCACTCCAGCTGGCTCCCAGTATGAATGTTTTTCAACTGACTCCAGCTGACTCCCAATATCAACGTTTTTCAACTGAATTCAGCTGGCTCCCAAAATGAACGTTTTCTAACTGAATCCAGTATGAACGTTTTCCAACTGACACCAGCTGACTCCCAGTATGAACGTTTTCCAACTGACTACACCGGACTCTCAGTATGAACATTTTCCACCTGACTCCCAGTATGAACGTTTTCCACCTGACTCCCAGTCTGAACGTTTTTAAACTGATTCCAGCTGTCTCCCAGTATAAACGTTTTCCAACTTGCTCCATTTGATTCCTAGTATGAAAGTTTTCCAACTTGCTCCATTTGATTCCCAGTATGAACGTTTTCCAACTGACTCCAGCTGACTCCCGGTATGAACGTTTTCCAGCTTGCTGCATTTGACTCCAAGTATGAATGTTTTCCAACTGACTCCACCTGGCTTCCAGTATGAACGTTTTACAGCTGACTCCAGCTGTCTCCCAGTATGAACGTTTTCTAACTTGCTCCATTTGATTCGTAGTATGAACATTTTCCAACTGACTTCTGCTGACTACCAGTATGAACGTTATCCAACTTATTGTATTCAACTCCAAGAATGAATGTTTTCCAACTGACTCCACTTGTCTTCCAGTATGAACATTTTACAACTGACTCCACCTTACTCCCATTATGAACGTTTTCCATCTGACTCTCTGTATGAACGTTTTCTGACTGACTTAAACTGACTCCCAGTATGAACGTTTTCTAACTGATTCCAAGTGGCTCTCAGTATGAACTTTTTCCAGCAGATTCCGCCTGACTCCCAAAATGAACGTTTTTCAACGACTCCAGCTGGCTCCCAGTATGAACGTTTTCTAACTGACTCCACCTGACTCTCAGAATAAACTTTTTTCGCCTGACTCCCAGTAAGAACGTTTTCCCGCTGACTCACACTATGAACGTTTTTCAACTGAATCCAGTTGACTTCCAGTATGAATGTTTTCCAGCTTTCTCCATTTGACTCCTAGTATGAATGTTTTCCAACTGACTCCAGCTGGCTCCCAGTATGAACGTTTTCCAGCTTACTCCAGCTGACTCCCGGTATGAGCGTTTTCCAGCTTACTCCAGCTGACTTCCAGTATGAATGTTTTCCAACTGACTCCGGTACGAACGTTTTCCAACTAACTCCAGCTGACCCCAAGTATGAACGTTTTCTAACTGACTCCGATACGAACGTTTTCCAATTGACTCCACCTGACTCCCATTATGAACGTTTTCCAACTGACTCCATCTGACTCCCATTATGAACGTTTTCCAGCTGACTCCAGCTGAATTAAGCTGACTCCTAGTATGAATACTTTCCAACTGACTCCAGCTGACCCCCAGTAAGAAAGTTTTGCATCTGGCTCCAGCTGACTCTCAGTATCAACGTTTTCCAACTTACTCCCAGTATGAACGTTTTCCAGTTGATTCCCAGTAAGTAATTTAGAATTCACAACAAATCAGTCTTATTAGCATATATAACATAAATGTTTAGCGCCTTACTGAAATTGATCAAAATGAAAATAAAAATCTAAATTATTCCTTCAATACAATACTGATCTAATACTGGTATTTAAAGCACAATGGTCATTATTATTTTCAATAAACATCAAAGAAATATCATACCTTATCAAAAAAGGGATCCTTGGTTGTTAAAACCTAGCCAATACAGACAGCCGTGACCACACAGACGTATCGTAAAAAAGCCAAATCGTTTTCCTCGGGAAATAAGGTATCCGAAGATTCATGAATACAAATTGCAGGAATTTCCTTGGACGGCAATTCTGGACGCCGTGAAGTGGATTTCATAAACAGTCATTAATATGCAAGGACATGCAAGCATAGCTTCAATTAGTCTGGTCAAATCGCCGTTCCCAGGAGAGCATTAACACACCAGGGTGTTTGCGGGCGATCTGAATGTCCTCTTCGGGATGGAAAATTTGGTATGAAACGAGTAATAAGAATTTCTGTCGTTATGGATATTTAATTCCTATTTTGGCTTCCAGGTTATCTGCAATTACGCAATTTCGAACTGACTGAAGTTTTAGTCAAATTATAATTTGTATTTAATGCTTCCTTATCTAATATTTTTGCTTAGGAATAACATGATTGTGATTATGTCCTTCTCTTAAACTGTTAGAAAGTCTGAGAATTCATGAATTCTGACAATTTACAAACTGTGAGAATTTATGAATTCTGAGAATTTATGAATTCTGAGAATTTATAAATTCTGAGAATCTATGAATTCTGAGAATGTATAAATTCTGAGAATTTATGAATTCTGAGAACTTATAAATTCTAAGAATTTATAAATTTTGATAATTTATATATTTTGACAATATAAGTTCTGAGAATTTGTGAATTCTGAGATTTATAAAATTCTGAGAATTTGCGAATTCTGATAATACATAAATTCTGAGAATTTATAAATTCTCAGAATATATAAGTTCTAGAAGTTTATAAATTCTGAAAAGTTATAAATTCTGAGAAATTATAAATTCTGAGTATTTATAAATTCTGGAAGTTTATGAATTTTGAGAATTTATAAATTCTGGAAGTTTATATATTCTGAGAATTCAAAACGTCTTTAACGTAAGCACTTTCCAAACGTCTGCCCTGTCCAGTTTGTCTCTTACTGATGGATATCATATTCCGACGCCTATTAACGTGTTAAGTTCTGCACCGAGAGAGAGAGAGAGAGAGAGAGAGAGAGAGAGAGAGAGAGAGATGGTTCGTACAAACCATGATGGAAATATATTTGTCACATTTTAATTCCTTTTGCGAGTCATCGTCATATATTTTGGGGATTGCGATATTAATGAACGTAATGATAAGGTTTCCCCAAATTAAAATATAATTTGTCACTGCATCAAAAATAATCATTTCCGCTCATATTTTTCTGACCATCTTGAACGTAACAATTATTATTATTATTATTATTATTATTATTATTATTATTATTATTATTATTATTATTATTATTATTATTATTATTATTATTACCTAAAACCATGAAGTAGAATAAGCTTGATGCTTAAATAAAAACACTGTGTAAAGACTATTCCTCAAAATACGTCTGAGCCAAAGTCTTGTCGAAAGGGAAAACACTTGTATAGGACCCTCTAACTTAAAGGCCCCCAGTTTAACCTCTAATCTTACTCTGTTCCAGTTGGTCATCGTAACGAATACGTTCTTCATTGCTACCCTAGTGAGGATTCCTTTTATACTTCTGAAGGCTTTTTTCAAAACGTGAGGGCTATATTGTATAACCTTATGATTCTAATTGTTGTTTACTGGTTTTAAACATACGTTTTTGTGCGTGTATGTGTTTGTGTGTGTGTGGCCTACTTCAACATGAATTAATATTTTGTAATTTTGTGTATATAAACATTTCGTCATTTAGAGAGGTTTAGGAGAGTTCCCATTAAATACAGAATAGGGTTACTTTTTCATAAGTTCATATGTTCTTGCCGGTTACAACCAGAATGAATTTATCACATGGTAAAGTTTTAAGTAACCACTTTTTATTTATTAACCAGATAAGTAACATATCCTGCAACCTATTCTGACGAATTTAAAAGTCAAACTATTTCAGCAATTTCATCTGAATCTTGCGCACACGCGCGCGTCTGTGTGGGTGTGCTTTGCATCACATGCAAGAAAACACTCAGAGATTGTCGAGAGATTGACATCTGCGCTGGCGTCTCGTGAATACCAAATGTGCTTGAAAGCATCTTTGAAGTCGCTTGCCAGATCTTTGTCTGTCAGTTGAAATAAAATGGTAGAGCCATTTTACTGAGCTTGCCTCTTCAAGGTTAAATTTTCAAGGGGCTGCAGCTGGTATAAATATAGTGTGCTATATTGCAATGTAAATTAGAGGACATATCTGATTAAAATGTAATATGTTCTTTCAAATACTAGTAGTTGGACTTTGTCAGAGTTATATAGTTTGAAAATTCTAAAGCAAGTTCCTGCTTTTTTTCAAGTTAGTTTTGTTTGAATTCCTAATCCTTAACAGAATTAGAAACAAAATTGCCTACGAATAAATTACTATTCTTCTTGAGTTATTCCTACAAGGCAGAAGTATTACCAACAGGTAAGACACAAAATGCCACCTCATGGTTGCGAAAAAGAGAGGACATGGAAGAGATGAAGGAACAGACAGTGGCGGGATGAATAGCTTTTGATTTCATCCTACGAACCACAAGTTTAATGTAGACTGGAAAACAGTAATTTTCAATAAAACAGGAAGACCAGAATATTGTTCCACCAGAACACCAAAATCACTTGGAAAATGTTCGTTACAAACAGTGACCAAGATTATGTTTTAATCTAACAAGAAGACTTGAGAAATAGGAGCTTTGACTTGGAAAAACTGAATGGGAATTGTACTTACAGATTATATTTATTTGAGATTGATTTTGAGGATACGAGGATAGAAAAAATCGTCAAGATGTTTTGTAAAAAGCCGTATGTTATACAAGTGAAATTTCTATGAACTAATAAAAAAATAAAACAATCTCCAGTGTTTTAAATGTGACAATAATCATCAAGACCTCTTGTTCAGTATATTTATATATTTCCTCAGTGTCTAAATCCATAAATTTTGAGACAAGTTGACTGGGAACGAAAAGGTCTGAAGAAAAACAGAAAAGAACTGAGTCTAGAGTCATCTTTGGAGAGAGCTCTAACAGGAGAGAAGGAAGTGGTCTCTCACGTGTTATGTCAAAATGTAGGTAGCTGAGAAGCATGGCCCCTTTCATTTTCTTTTAGACATTCTCTTTGTTTCCGGATCTTTGTCTCTCTCTCTTTTTTTTTCTTTAGTCTTCTGGTGAAGAAAACACAAATTTAGAACGTAATAGCACCGGAGACAAGCAGATGCTTACATGTTCTCTGGAGCGGTAGGAGAAACGTCTAGCTGAGTAAGAGTAATACACGGAGAGCAGTTGCAAGTTTTATTTGTTTGTATAAGACCCAGAATTTATCAAAGAGTTTAAAATTTTTTAAGAATTCTTCTAGGGACTCTTGATATAAAAATTGTGCTAACAAAACATAAGTACTATCGAACTATTATACACAATCCTGAATCCAGAGCTGAGCTTTCTTCACCGGCGTAAACCAAAAAAGATTAAAACGACAGCTTCCACTAATCAAACGCGGCTCTGAGCGCCATCTAGTAAGATAATGCTGAAGAAGTGCAAAGGCAGAAAGAGAAAGAAAAAAGAGGATATTTAGGGTACAAAAAGGGTGAAACTAAATTACAGAGTTGAATTATTATTACGAGACTCTTGCACACACACTTCCCAGTGTACCCTGCATGAAGCTGACAAATATACTAAGCGGGGAAATGAATGAGATTCGTAGTGTCGGCCAAACAAAATCGTTTTGAGCGAGATAAACGATGCTGAGACTGAGAGAAATAAAAGAGGAAGATTAAGGGTTTTGGGGCTTTTCGAAGAAGCACTTATTGCTGTCCTCTGCATTGGAGATAATGCTTTGCTTCCTGCAAGCAAGACTTGATGGTAGAGGCTAAATATACTTTATGTTTATGGGAAATATATGGGATATTGAAGAAATTTAATGGCAGGTAATCGTTGTATTCGTACCAGTGGACTAAAACTACGGAGTCATCTAAATTATATATATATATATATATATATATATATATATATATATATATATATATATATATTATATATATATATATATTATATATATATATATATATATATATATATATATATATATATATATATATATATATATATATATATATATATATATATATATATATTATAAATATATATATATATATCATATTATATATATATATATATATATATATATATATATATATATATATATATATATATATATAAATATAAATATATATATATATATATATATATATATATATATATATAAATTTATATATATTCAAGTGCCAGCATTCATTCTTAACAAATGGATCCACGTATATAACGTAAACATTTTGGTGGAGGCGGTCATGTTGTCCCGTGGGGAATGATTGCCCATTTTTAGTTTTCACTTGATTCAAGGCCTTTTTCTAGGGGGTGCCAATCCCCCAGGGGCCCCCAAATAGGGCGACTCGGAAGAGTGCTGTAAATGATTGAGTAATACCACTTTTTACGGGTTTTGAGGGTCACTGAGTTCAATAGTAATGTTATTTTTACATTTTAAGGTCAGTGTAAACGGCTAAGGTCCTAGGCCATGGATAATGTGTGGCCACTATCACTAAAATAGGAGTTTTTTATTTTAGATTTTTATTTTTATTATTTATTTATCTAACTGTTTCTTGTTTATTTATTTATTTTTTTATTTTATTTTACTTATTTATTTATTTGTTTCTTATTATTTTTTTGAGACTGAATATCTAGAACAAGGTCCAGGTTAAACTGACAACATCGGAAAACATTTTCAGACTTCAAAGACATTTGTATTAGTTTCAATCAAGATTGCACTCTCATAAAAAAAACTAATGACACCTAAGCTACCTTAATTTGCAGTATACAATTAAGAGATTAATCATCAGCATCCTCATCCTTGCACACCTTGCATCTTTCAGAGGAGTTATTGCATTGCTTTCCAAAACACTTACACAGCTCGGTACACACGAACACCTTGCGCAACACTTTTTACAGTTACAAATAATGAGGCCTAGGACAGCACAGAATGGGCATTAGCAAGTCCTTATTCCCTACTCTCAGTACCTCCCAACTACCTCCCTCTGACTGAGGTAGATTTGGGACAGGTGAGGCGTAGGATTTACTACGACGAGACATGTAGTCGGCACGCACAATGTGAGGAATCAGGGTCACTCTAGTGGGTGGTAACTTTTCTCCTCCCACGCTTCGAACTCTGAAGAGATACCATCTGACCGCTGCTATTTCAGCTTCCCCCCCTGTGTTGTATATTGAGCATACAAATCTCTCTAAGGCACTAACAATATATGGATACTTGTCACCATCGACCAAGAGCTCCTTTAGATTAAGAGTGCTACTGAGCTGGTTGAAGATCATGATAATTGGATTGTCATCTGGCAGCTTAAGGTAGACGTCAGTCTATATCTTTTGCGAGATACCCACAAATTTGCCTCCTCAGTCAACACCAGTGAAATTGTGGAACCCAAGAAGTCCTTGACTCTTTGCTCGACCTAAAGCAGCAACCTTTCCAAGGATATCAATCATCCGATGCTTAACTCCCTTGCCAGTGACGAAAGTTAGCTTGGTCATTGCTCGCAGATGGTCTCGTGAAGCAATGTTCATCAAAAGAATAAGTGCATCTGTGTCTGGGTACCACACATGGATGTCACTCACAGTACACTCTGCAATGGGATCAAGGACGTGGAGTGGTATCAGTGTGTCTGCCTCCTCATGTTCATGGCATTCACTGTGTCAGATACGAAGTGAGGCAGAGCTGCTCGAGCCTGATTGCAGTACACAAGTAGAGCCTGTGCAAGATACTCAGCAAGACTTTTTTTCATCTTGTTTGAGCTCAGCAGTTCCTGGAGTGAGATCTTAGCCAATACCATGTCATAATGGATAATGAAGTGATTTGAAGCAGCTACCTCTGATACCTGCTCTCTTTGCACGAGTTCTGGATTTCAAGGGGTTTTCCAGGTACCGATCAAATATGACACAGGTTTCTTGATATAGGTTTGACATTTGCCTGATTTGTTTGACAAAGGCATCTCTGAAGTCTAGCATCTTCTTCATTCCAGGTGTTTTATTCATGCTTTGGACTACCCCCGTTGCATCAGTGATCATGACCTTGGTACTGCTCTCCAAAATATCTTCACCAACATGAGCTCCTACACATGCAGTTGGGTCATCTCCATCATCTACACATGCATGTTTAGTGCTTTCCAGAGCATGCATTACGCTGGATTTGTCCATAGGTATCAGTAGAGATCCACCAGGGCTGAACATAGATCGAGGTGCCACAGCGAGCTCAAAGTCTCCAATAATCATTTCAAGTGGGGGAAGTGAATCTCTACTAGATTTTTGTATTAGTAGTATCCGTTGAAGCAGGTTACACTCTTCACGTTGTTTTCAGATTCATTTTTTTCACTGGGTCCCACACCAATACTTCATAACCTTTGAAAAGTCACTCCCTGACAGACTTATGGAATTCAGTTTTTCCTTTCTGGTCCCTTTGTAAAATGTCAGTCTTTGCCTCATCTGGCACAATCAAGGCTGATACAATGCTCTTCAGCAGTGCTGGTGACATAGGGATTGCCCTGGTAGTGTGCAACGATATTCTTGAAGCTGCAATGCATTGGGGGTGGAGCAAACCACTATGTCACCCTTGAGCTGATAGTGTTCTTTCGTTTGGTTTGGACAGTTTGGCGGCAAGCAATCAGTAAAGCTTTTCAAGAGTCAAGCTAGATGAGGTGCAACGAGCAACATGCAACCCAGGGCTACAGGAGTCTGGGTCAAGCCGAGTAGGCCTCCACTACTCTTGAGCACCTTGATGTGCTGCTCTAGGTTATGGTCACTGAACAGGTTTGTGAAAGGGATGCCAGATTTCTTCACTGTGAAACCACCATTTTTTTAGAGACTCCCAGGTAAGGGATCTTCAGTTTTCAGTTTTTTTCATCTCACTGGTGTGAACAGGCATCATTCTAGCACAATGTAGTAGGTCGTGTGCAAAAAGGTACTTAATCTGGTTCTCTGAGGCTGCTAGATAACCTTTCCAGTCGCTGCTTTTTGTGCTAGTGATAAAGTGAAGCAGACTCTCGACCTGGGAGATGTAGCTATCAAAAAAACTTGCAAGATCTCCCATCTTCCCTATCTCGGCCATGTATGGCACAAGTTTTTCAACATATAATCCTTTCAGGTCATCAAATATTGTTTGAAGCTTTTCATCTCACTTATGAAGTGCCATTTTGAATGTCTGACACTGGTCCATGAGTTGGCCTGGATGGGTTTCTAGTACAGCCACAAATTTGAGGTAAAGGCATGCAAGTGCAGAAGTGAGATGATATTCGAGACCTCGTTTGTATGCCTTGCCATTAAAGAATTGCCTTAGTGTGGCAGGGGAGTAGACTACGAGCTCTACTAAGTAGGTGTCAGGGCCACTACCCTCAATGTATTTTCTGAGTGAGTGCAGTGCACAAAAACACTAAGTGTAATTCACCAGGCCACAGGACCCAATTTGAGTTTACAACTGACTGCTCACTCACATAAATCCATGTCAAGTGTGATCACTATGCAATGCTCTGACCTAACAACAATAGCCAATATTTCTTGGGTTAAGCAAAGAATCGTATATAGAGTACTGTAGTCTGTTGGAGATGACTTGAATAATGGAACAACTACCTCACTGTTTGTCTTTTTGTCATTCTGTTGAGATTTCTGAGATAGAAGGAGAGACTTTGTAGCTGCCCAAGTTGGCACAACTCTTTTTCAATTCCTTGCTTTTTTGGTCAGCTACACAAAGAAAGTTAAGTATACCTAC
>NC_089771.1:13740383-13767883 GCF_040412425.1 Macrobrachium rosenbergii
TCCCCACACGTGGTCCTCACAAATGTATGATTATTTGGACGTCAGCACAGGTTGAAGCCAACAATGCAAATGTGGTAATACAAAGCAGGGTCAAAAGTTGCTAGTCACGATTATCTTGCCCAATTGCATGGTTTAATTTCTGGGCCTACAAGGTATGATTGTTTACTGATATTTCTTGGGTCAGCCCGGCCCAGTGTGTGATTATTTTAACACAATGCACAAGTAACGACTACAAATGCAAAAGTGCGATCATTTTACCCGCCAAAATTCAATCCCAAATTCCAGCATTAGATGTGGAAAATAAATAATTAAATACGTTCAGAAGACCAAATAGCACTAAACTGAACTTGCCATTTCGATTGTTCCTGGCAGTTTCCCAAAGTTGACTCAGGCAGACCCCTTCAGGAGGACTTCTAACCGGCAGTAATTTACCGTGTTTTCAGTTAATTTTCCCTTTGACCTTGGTATCCTATCAAATTCCTATTTTTTATATCCTCTTCCTTTCAGGAAACTTGGGGTAGTGAACAAACCTCTGCTCCGAATTACTTCTCTCTTTTTGTTTGTGTTTATATCTCTCTGGGTATCTTACAAGGCCATTTTCGAGTAAAGTAATAATTGTGTTTATGTTTATTTTTTACATTTTTGAATAGATAAACATTATAAAATTGTTGCCGTATCTTACCCATGGGACAGTGAAACGCTGTTCATCCTGTCTTTTCCCTCTGTTGTTTGTGTTGCAATTTGTGAAATCAGCAATTGCTCAGCTAAGCTGGATGAGACAGATTGCTGTAGACCTTTGAACTAAGCCAGCGCAACTCAGGCCAGTGAAATTCTCCAGTGGAAAACTGTGTTTATTTAGCGTTCAGATATGCAGTGTAAACAAATCTTGACTAGACTAGGACGATTTTTTATAGTGGGGCGTATGTAGGGTCTAAACTCCTGGAGAAAAGATTCGCCATAAACTTATTTTGTGCTAGCCTTTCCTCAGGCCTGTTGCCACGACCAGTAGGTTACTCAGGTGATAACCTGGTTGTGGCTGTGTGTTATTGGTCCTGTTAACCAGTGATTTCGGAAACCGGTCATTAGATAGGCGCAGACCTCGAACGTATACGCCTGTTGCAAGTCAGACTAGCATCGCTGACGCATTTTACCCTCTCTCATCTCGTTTTATAAATAGATAAATTGGATATATTATTTAGAGATACACGAACAAATGGGTCAATGGCCGTTGTCTCTCAGTTCAAGGAAGTCCCGGGTGTTTACGTCAAGTTCATTCATTTTAGCGCAAACGGCGTTGACCATCCATTCCATGGCCCAGTTAAAACAAACATTTGTTTGTTTGATTTGCTTCAGGACTCTACCAAATTGTTTTGCTTTCTTTGGGGGTTTGTAGATTATACAGTTCTGTGTGGTTTTTTTACATGTGTTTGTTTGTGCTCTCTACTCGGCTGCGTGTGTTGCCTATCTGTTGTGATTGTCTCTGGCCCCCACCTCTCTGCCCTTGATGAATAGAATACTCCCTAAGTCATTAAAACTAGAATTTCGCTGATCAGAGTTCGTCTCTGGGAAATTCCCAGGCGCCTATATTTTTATTCTTGTCTAGTATAAAAATGTCGTCAGTCCGTTGCTTAATTCATTTCCATATCAGTCCCCAAAATGAGCCCGTTTCGTATATAATTATATATACCTAAATATATATATATATCAGTCCCCAAAGTAAGCCCGTTTTGTCGGTGTGTAGGAGTGTGTGTCCTGTATGTGCATGTCAGCCGTTTTCGTTAATATTGGGAGACCTCATTCTTATTCATCGTCCCCAATCAGCCCGACTTCGTCGGAAGACCATATCGTTATAGACCAAAATGCTAATTCATCGTCCATAAATAAGCCTCACTCCGTCTTTCAGGGATGGGCCAATGTGTCCCATAGGAATTCATCGTCCCCAATCAGAAAGCTGTTTTCAGGTAAACTTAACCAATTATTGCTAATTCATGCGTCCCCAATCAGCCCAGCTTCTCAGGTAAACCGGGAACCAATCTCTGCCCTCACCTTTTTCTCATCCCAATCGACCCGCTCCGTCAGTAAGCCTGGGGACCAATCCTTCAATTCATCGTCAAATCAGCCCGCTTCTCGGTAAATCAGTTCACCAATTATTGCCTAATTCATTGATCCCCAATCTGCCCGATTCGTCGGTAAATCAGGAGACCAATCATTGCTAATTTGGACCAATCAGCCCGGCTGGACACTGCCCAGGGTAGCTCAATCATTGCTAAGGTTGTGTGTGTCCCCAATCAGCCAGCTCCATCGGTAAATGCTGATAATCATCGCTAATTCATCGTCCCCAATCAGCCCGCTTGATATCAGTAAATAGAACCAATCATCAGCTAATTCATCGTCCCCAGTCAAATCTACTATCGTCAGTAAATCAGGAGACCAATCATTGCTAGTCATCGTCCCCAATCAGCCGCTCCGTCAGTAAATCATTGAGCTAATTGCTAATTCATCGTTAGTCCAATCAGCCCGCTCCGTCGGTAAATCAGGAGACCAATCATTTGCTAATTCATCTGTTCCCAGTTCAGCCCGCTCCGTCGGTAAATCGGGAGACCAATCATACGTCCTTTGGAATGGCCAGTACCGTAATTGTGATTTTGTTGTCAATTCACTCAATCATTTAATTCTGGGTTACTAGCAGTCCAGTCCGCCTGCAAAATGTCGACACGGTTCTCAATTATAAATGATAATTTACTGTTAAGTTCTTCATGTCTTGGGAAGGAATCGGCCTTTCCTTGCATTTCTTTAGTTTACTGGGCTTATGAGGTTTTGTGTGGCAAGATTACTAAAGACAAGGCTCAGGTCAGACTCATAACCCATAACAGTGTGGTGATGTTGCAGGATGTTGCTAATTAATGGGAGTAGATTAGGCTCAGGAGAAATCACCTGAAGCAGCAGAGAGAAGTTTAACAAGGGACAAGCAGCGTGCCCATTTAATTCTTCAAATGCTGAAAGCAGGTGGCCCTTCGCCTGTGGTTTAGGATGAGTGCCTTCTGCCAGGCTCGCCTGCATGTGAGTGAAGCAGGCCACATTTGGGTGTGGCTCGATTAGCGCCGAGACAGTTCATTCAGAGAAAAACAATGAGTGCTAGCATCTTGGTGTTGGCATCCATGGAAAGGCCAATCCTCAAGCCCTCCCACAGAGGTGCAGGACAAATTCCATGTGTCACCAGACCATTCACTTGGTAGTGCAGAGTTTAACCCCTTAGAGCTGGAGGTTTTGCTCTGCATAGGGCAAAGTGATGTATTTGCCAATTAGGACCTGGCGCAGACTGTGATCATGACCAGTTCCACGTCAAGAGAAAGTGTGCAATTCTCCTGTTTGTTGCAACCTTATTCGTGCAATCGCTGTGATAAAAGTCTCAGCACGTGTAGTCTACACCCCTCCGGCCCTCGCCGCACGTCGCCGAGAGGAGCCTTTGTGCTGGCATGGTGGATATGCTGTCATTCTTCCTGCACAAGTTTTGATATCACTGTTAGGGTTCCTTTATGCTCGTACAATTTAGTGCTCCCAAGCGCCTTATTATTACTCCACCTGCCTTCTTTCGGGAAGCCCCTCCAAAAACGAATGGGCACCCCAGAAACCCGTTTGTGTTGGCCAATTGCAAGAAAACGGGGCAAAAACACAGTGCAAAGAAAAAAGAGTTCCTCTCTCTCCAAATGCCCAATAACTCGCCGTAGAAAAAATCATACAAAATTTTCTGTGACGTCCTCCTGGGAAGTTTACGGTGAATATTGACAACCATTACAGGGTCCCCATTCCCCAATAAATCACTCTTTTCAAGCGCCTAATAAAAATATGTATTTGCCCAAGGCCTCAGCCAGATTTTTATCTAATAGTCTCGGCCTTTACTCCTCTGTAATTTTGTAAATTTTAACTGAGCGGTGCCAGTATCCGTCAGATCCAGACAAAATGAGACCAAACCACAGTATATTTATTGTAAAATAGTGCCAATTTAGTGCCTGAGCTGGTCACACACTGCACATCTTTCGACCCCGAATTATACATTTTTATCTCTTTCTTTGCACTTTGTAAAATTACAATTATTCTGCCCCGCCTTCCTAAAGATATGAACTAAACCAACTGCGCCTAGGTAATGTCGAGATGGTAAACAAGATTCCTGGGTCAGTTGGCGGTAGCATGACCCCAGATGGCATCTCAAGGCCCTTTGGCCTGATCTATGTCTCGTCCCCGCAACGGTCCCAGCTAAATTCATCAGTTACCTCAGGTGAGTGCAATACTAATATTCATAAGAGGAGCTCTTCTGGCATTCGTGCAGCACTTGTTATAGAGGTTCCTCATCTGATCATCTCTTCAACGTTTGAGCACCTAGTCATTCTGGATTTGAAATAAGGCCAAACGTTATCTTCTTCCTTTCTTTTGGATTCATTCATCACTTTACTCTATCGATCTTTCCTTCACACCCAACCACCGCAAGGGCAGTTAACATATTAACTCTGCTATCCCTTTATTACCCACCAATCATTTTGTCTTTATTTATTTCATTTGAGAGAGATTTCTTATTTAAGTATTCCTTATTTACCCATCATCAGGTGTGTCATCTTAACCTGCATAAGGGTTGATTCAGTTATGACCATTTCTTTTCCCCGTCATTGGGCTGAGAGTTAACAAACCTCAGTTTTACATGACAGAAGTTAATCTCTAATTACGTTTTTATTAAAGCTACCTCCTCTGTTAGTGTTAATTTTCTACGTATGTGCTTTATTTTTGCATTTTAATCTTTTGCTGAAAGTTAGCAAACCCATTCAGTGTACTATGCAGCATTATATTTTAATTTCCCAGTCTTTTAATCACCCAACTGGGAACTTTACATGACCATCTTCGTTTATTGTTCTAACAATGCTCTTTTTTTTTTTTTATATTTTTTTGTTGTTCCCTGTGGAGAATGTCATTCTTGTCCATTTTCCCACTACATTTGTTTAATTTCCCATTCAACTGAACAACACTATTTGCTCCTGTACACCCATTGTAAGCTGCAGAGGTAAGTTAAGCGTCGTTTAAGTTATTTCAAACCGTGCAATAATCTCTTTTGCCTCCCTTAGCCATCATCGTGGGAGTTCTTGTATCTTTAACAGTACTTATTTGCACATATTTGTTAGGTTCTGCAGCTTATGAACTAGAGTCGATTGAATGAAGAATTGAATTCTATTTTACAATTTTGGGGTATGTTGCAGTGATATTATTTGCACATGGTTTAGATATCAAGTTCATGAATATACTTTCAATAATAATAAAATCCATTTAATTATGCACAGGAAATCAGTGGGTTTACATGTGCTATATTTTAAATAATGCCTTGTATGTTTATATATATTTGTTGTTATTGTTTTATATATTTAAGTGTTCTTTATATTCATAGGTGACTGAGCGCCTTAATACTGACGAATTGTTAAAATCCAAAGAGTTAACACCCACCCTCTAAAAATGCTCATAATTGCCTATGTAATAAGTTTTCAATACAAATGTATATTCCAAACTAGCATCTGCATCAAATATACCTTTAATTATTATCCTATCATTATGTTAATCTTTGCAAATGATATTACAGTAACAGTTGGCAGCAAAGTAGAAGAACATTAAAGTCAAAAATTTATACAATTTTTGCATACTTCAATAACCCACCCGTTTAAGGTGTGAATATTATCTTGCCAGAGGGCTGTAAAGAGAGAAAGAAAAGAGAGAGAGAGAGGGGCACGTTCCTGCTTTGTTAGCTGATAAGCATAACTTTGGCCCTTGTTTTCAGTATCTGGACCATCTGTAGGCAACATTACTCCCCTTCTGGATCAATATGAACCAGTGAAATTAATTGTATAAGGGCTCCAGGAATATACTCTTGGGGGGACAGTAATCTGGCTTTGCATCGTTTTCTTTGGTACAGAAAGATGCAAATGATTTTCAATAATTTACTAATGCCCTGGGTCAGGACATTGGCCCCCTACCCCTGTCAGAATTAATAACAAAGTAACATCAGGTTTATCACCTACGGGCCAAGTAGGGCAAAACAAATAAACATATGTTACTTATACAATAAAATCTAACAAGCAGCCCTTTCTCACACGCGGTCGCTAGTTTAAGCCGAGAGTCAAGTCTCGGAGGAGAGAGAGATGAAGTACTGTTTTTCCGCTCGTTTAGATTAGATGAGAGAGTGCCCCGTGTTCCATTCCCGTGGATTTTTCAGTATCATTTGTTAGTTTCTCCAAACGCGAGCGGTACTCAAGGGCCGTTCCATCATTTGCGCCCAGATTAATCTACCCGGAAGAAATCCTGGGAGGAGGAGGGCCCTCTGGAAAAGACGTGGAAAAGAATTTATATTCATCCTAAAATCTTACTAATTCACTATATTTTCTTTAAACGAATTGATACGATTTTGCTGCCGTTTGCATTTATTAATTAATATTTGTCTTGTGTTCCTGAGTTTTGGTTCAAGCCAAAACAAGCGTAAACGCAGCTTCTTTATTCATGAGTCATCTCCAGTAAGCCTCGAGGAGGTCCTTGGCGCCTTCAGCAATTATTGAGTTTATCAATCCCCAAATTACCCAGCCTTAGATTGTAACCTGGGTCCAAATATCGTTTCAGAAGGGACGCCTGTATCATAAAATTATCCTTGGTCCGTGTTCCTGGCATTAGTGAATGGGTGAGTTTCCCCCATTTCGGGAGGACTTCACAGCAATTTACCGTGTTTTAATTAATTTTCCCTTTGATCTTGTTTGTCATACATCAAAATATAACTATTTTTATATCCATGTGTTTCATGCACTCCCCTTTGAGAACGAGCCCTAGCTCCGGTATACTTCATTTACTTGTTTTATATGTACCTGGGTATCTTACAAAGGCCATTGTAGAAGTAATATAGATCAAGAATTACCTGCACCAGGAGTCATATAAGATCCACCTGCAGTGATTCTCGTGAAGAAACATATAAAAAAATCAAATTATAGCTATATATAATATATATATATATATATATATATATATATATATATAAGTATATATATTATAGAGGACATATATGTGCAAACATATATATAAATATATATTATATTTATTTATATATGTAGGAATATGCATATATATATATATATATATATATATATATATATATATAAATATTGATAATAGATTGTGTGTGTGTGTATATATCAATGTATATATATATATATATATATACACATATATACACATATCCATGCTCATGTACTAATAGCTATATATAAAGTCTTTCGTTTTTTCCGTGGTTTTAGTTTGAAATATGCTCAGAGGACAGGTAGCTAAAAACAATTTAAGTTAATTTAGCCTTGGATTCTGACTTCGTGGGTAATGGAAAACGTTTAAAGGAAAACAGTAATTTGTATGTACATGGGCTCTGTTACTGATAAATATACAAAAACATGGGAACATTTAAATAGTGTATTTACATAAATGATATTTATATGGAAAGAGGAACTCTGTAGATTACTATGAAACTGGGGAATATATATATTATATATAGAAGCTTCCATATATAGCGGATCCCTCTGAAATGAGAGATATGCACATTATATGCAGTTATGAAAATAGACAAAAGAATAATATACTGAAGCTGCACTGAATTGCCAAAGGAGTAATAAAATTAATACTGCCGGTGCAAGAGGCGCACGGACATTAGACAAGGGAGATTTCTGGCTTTCTCTTTGAAAATATTACGAGACAAAGCGTGACTGAAATGGGGCTCTTCCAGGGCACTTTACCTTAGCAGATTTTCAGGGCGCGTAGAAGGCGGTCCATGGATGACTATATGATTTCCGAGACGAGTTTCTTCCACGTGTGAGATGCAAGGGCTTCCGATAGGGCAAGGCGATGGGGACTACATAAACTCCAAGCAATGGCGTGTGGGCATCGAGGTAATAATGCGGTCGGGGCACGAGGAGAATATATGTATGGAAAAACACGGATTGGGATAGGGCATCGATGGGGCCAGGTGTTGGGGCGTCTTCTATCTACATATCTTCCAGCCCGCGTGTGTGTCGAGACCTCGTGGGCTCTCCTTACTTTATCCTCCTCGCGCTGGGGCAGGGGTGCACTTCCAACACAGATGGGGTTTTTGACTCATTGCACCTGCTGCCTGCAGGGGGAATTTGGCCTATATATATATAAAGCCAGATTACTTTTATATCGAAGGAAAGATCTTTATCAAAAAATGCATTTATAATCTTTTTAAACCTTGTTTTTAAGCTAATTATAGATAGATGGTCTATCGATCGGTAGGCTGTGCATAATAAACAACACACAATCCAGCAACAAAAGGGGGGGGGAGGCAGTTTGCTAGCGAATTCTTGCTAATCATAATACCTATACAAGATGATGTACATACCTCCTTCGGGTGTGTACATCGATATTCAAGAATGAGCATGGCAAATGCTTTACGTTTCACATTCTGCCTTGCAATGAACTTTACTCTAAGGGTTTTATGAAGCTGTGACGTTACTTTTAATAACACATTGGGACAATTTTCGTTAACAGAACGCAAAGTGCCAGTTTAAACACTTGCATCGAATAATTACTTTAGATTTGGTTACCCATACTGGTAACTTTATAAAATGACTGAACAATTGTGAATTAATTAAGATTATAGGACCACGTATTTGAGGCTATGGCCAACAAATGAAAAGGAGGTTATTGTTCAAGAATTAAAATACATGTTACTTAATTTTAGATAAAATGCATGCGTATTAGTACAATCTGCCTGAAGAGGCTGTGTAAATGAAAAACAGCAGGTTTACTTTTGTAAATGACATCCTTTTTCTGTGATACTGTAATGACTATACATATTCGCATTGATAATTTATCTTCGTTTTAACTGTGCATTCTTCAACCGGCCCAGAGGGATTTTGACAGCGAAAATCGGTATGGGCGAGAGTAATCTTAGCTTTTAATCTCGAGTAACCTTAAACTACGCTAATTTTGTGCGTAACCACTGCCTAACTCAATGTTTTATATCAAGGGCGAGCAGACAAAAGATGTAGGGCAGGACAAACAGAGATCTTGGAAGGAAATGGAAGGGGAAAAGGGATAATAATAACAAAAGGAAAATTACCAAGACGTTACGAATGAAACTTGACCGCATATGAAGAGTGGGACACGTCCCTCAGAGCTTATTGAAAGGGCATTTAAATCATTGGGCAGAGTTTATGACTCGCGATTCATTAAAATAAAGATAACTAAATGACTAGAAAGTAAATGATATTGGCAGAAGAGCTAAGGGAAAAGAGTGAGGTTTTTATTGTCATTTAGGCAGAATTTATCTTCCTACGCCTATAAATTACGGCCCGGACTATCACTTCAGTCCCAGGGCGAGGAAAGTGCGAATTTTTGACTCCTTCAGGAGGTTTTTACGCACGCCCGGTGCCAAGGTATGGGCGCAAGAGGGCGTGCCACTTCTCACTCTGTTATTCTTAATGATTTATACATTGTGTGGGAATGGTATCCCGTAATTTAATTGCCTCTTGTGGTGATAATTTAAAGGGAAGATTAGTAGAGGGATGATAAGAGATAGAAGTTCTGAGGAACGGAGGAAGATAGAGGAGGGTCTGACATCCCTTCTGGATTAGGGGTGCCAAGACCTTCGAAAAGATGAAATGGTTACAGGTGCCAGGGAGCTCTAGAGCTCTTTTGCTACCTGGAATTCCCATGCCCGTGGTAATTTCGCCTCGAGTCTTTCTTAATGGGACAGTCGATCTCGGCATGAAGCGGGGCGCGACCGGAGGAGGATCACGGAGTACCACCTGGGCCTGCTGAGACAGCTGGCGCAGGAGTGTTCCGTGCAGTTTCTACCATGATCCGTCGCGGCTCTTGTAGTTCATTCGGATTGGTGAGATGGCAGAATCCTGACTTGCAATTGCGTCGGCGGCGGACTGAGGCAGAGAGGGGGCGGTCGGGGCGGTGAGCGGCTCATAGGTATCGATGACCAGCTCAGGCACGGGTTGCGAGCCGCACCTGCAGGTGAGCTTCCGCGGTGGTCGGGAGGAACCGTCTCTCTGACCGACGCTGGTAAGCGGTGCCAGGCGGGGAAGAGGGGGTCCTGAGTTGGATCCCGTGAATGGAGATGTGGCGTGGCGCTCTGGCGCTGGCACTAGGGAGAGTCAGGCGCTATCAGACGACTCTTGGGCTCGTCGGTCCGGGACGGACAAGCCTGGCCCCTGCTCAGGGGCATGCAAGTGCACCGGCAGGAATTTTGGCATCTCCTGAAGGGAGATTTGATTGATGGCCCTGGCACTGGCACTGGAGGCAGGCCGGGCACTGGTTGGATCGGGAACCGATCTAACCATCTGGATCGCATCGTACTCAGGGTGGCACTGGTGGGGACTGCAAGTCCTCCTGGTACCCAGGGCGCCAGTCTTGGCTGAGGAGAAGCGGGGAGGATTATCGTGCCATTGCGAATGTTCGGGAATGTGGGACCCCTAGATTGTCGTGATTTCGGTGGGGACTGAAAGTCCTGTCCCAGGATGACGTCATAGCCTCGGGGAGATGGCTTGCTACTGCAAGATTGCAAATTTTGGATTGGTGAGGTCTTGTGACTCTGTGGTGGACCGTGGGAGTATCATTTATAATTGATTTATTCCCTCGATCGTGGGTTTTCGTCTATTTGTTTTAGGGGAACTCTTTCCTTGCCGGATGAGGAGATTTGCGCCAGTCCTCGAATGCAGTGACTAAGCGGCGGGCTGGCTACCTCGTGGAGGGCCACGTATACAGGCCACGTCGGGGAGGAGCAAAATGACTTGGGATCTCTTGACGGCCAAGGTTAGCGGTGGGAAGTGTTGATTTATTTTGCGTGGGCATTTCGCCCATGCGGCATGGCCATAGACCTTGCACAAGGTGCAAAGGTCTGGCTATAATTTTTCCGCTGCCCCTGTGGAGGGCCAGGCGAGTTATTTGTCGGTTTTCGGGAGAGCAAGAGCCGGTTTCTTGTTCGGCACTGTTCGGAGGAATGCCCGTTTTCTTGCAATCTTGGCAAGTTAGGGGCTTGCCGAGTTCCCATTTTTGTGGGAATTTGAACCCCGAGGAGGGATCCATTTATCTTCCGCCCATGGATCCTTCTTGAGGTGGTGAGTTTCCCCATGTCTGCTATTCGGCAACACTCGGTGAGTGTTGCTGGGATGTATCTCTACTATATGGGTGGCGAGGGCAGGAGGGCGTATAGCGCAGGAAATGCTATATTTAAACCATTCGAGTACCTCGGCGGTGTTAGTGGCTCGCCGAATCGAGCCATTTGTCAGCGCCCGCTCGAATGGTACGCCCAATCGGACCAAGTCTGGCCTGCTTCTCTGGGCTGCTCTCTCCAACGTCTCCTCCACCGCTCGGGGTAATCTCGTACGCCTTAGTAACTGCTTATATCACGGCTTCCAGTTCCCCCGATCGTCTGCAGGAAGGCATGGTAGGCAACGAGGGCCTTTCGCCCAGGAATTTAGTGAGAACAAGGAGAGTTCCGGGGGGAGAGATCGCAGCACTCCAGGACTCGTTCGGCCCTTTCAAGCCATACTTCGGGTTCGGACTCGGTCCATTTTGGCATGAGCAGTGAGCTTGGCTGAGGCACTCATTATATATATATATATAGGGAGTGGCGGGCTGTCGTTCTAGCATCTGGAGCTCATGGGGCGTTCTCTCTCGCTCTCTGCTCTTAGGCCATTCTCGTTCTCTCTCTTTTCTCTTCACGTTCTCTCTCCTCGTTGTTCTTGGGCAATTCTGTTATCCTCTCTCTGTTCTTGGGCACGTTCTCTCTCCCTCTCTATACGTTCTTTATCCTTCCGTTGTTCTTTATTGTTCTCTCTCCTCCCCTCTCTGCAATTCTGTTTTTCCTCCCGTTGTTCTTGGGCAATTCGTTCTCTCTCTCTCTCTGCACGTTCTTTGGCCTTCTGTTGCTCTTGAGCAATTCGTTCTCTCTCTCTCTCTCTTCCGTTCTCTTGCTCTCTCCACCTTGGCATCATCCACATCGCTCTTGAACCCATAACTCTCAGATCTTGCCCCTAATAGTCCCATGTCCTCTCCCAGTCGCTCATGTCCCTCTTTCAAATTCTCATTTTAATTGGGCTCTGGTATCGCCATCTTGAATAATAAAACCAAAAGATATGTCTGAAAAAAGACTCAGGTTGTCTGAAAGACTCAATTGACATGGAATCTGAAACTGTCTCAATTGTTCAGACTGCAGGTAGAATGGATTTCTGAATAAGACAGTTGATTAGTAAGTCTGAGAGACTTTTGTTAAAATTGGATGTGTCTTGGAATGGCAGTGGGTTGTTCTTGGCGTTTTTAATATGCGTCTCAGAAGACGTAGTGGGATTTTGTCACATTGGACTTGGCGGCTCAGCGTGAAGTTAAGGGATTGTTCTAACGAACTTCTTTGTCAGTCCCTAAACTTTTAGTCCATATTTGAACTACACTATATAATGTCTCAAAATGGACCCAGATTTTGGGTTCCCCGCAGATTTGCGGAGAAATTCTCGCCACGTGCGACGTAGAACTTTTGACTATGAGTCTCTGAGGACTGAGGCTTATTTGGAAAATTCTCGCCACGTTTTTTCTTAAATTTTGGGTCGATCTGAGGACTGGAATTTGGAGAAATTCTTTAATTTAAAGGAGTCTCAGGTATTTCCATTATATTCCCACGATGTGAATTTTATGGCAGTCTCTGAGGACTGCAATTTTGGAAATTCTCGCCACGTGCGACGTTGAATTTTAGGATTTGTCTCTGAGGACTGGAGTTTGGAGAGAATTCTTGTCACCGTGCGACATAAATTTTAGAGTCAGTCTCTGAGGACTGCGTGGATATATTGATAATGGTGATTATGGACTCCTTAGGACTTAAAATTTAACGGGAAACCAATAGAAAAATGTATGCTGGATAATAAATGGGGATGTAGAAAAAAAAAAATACTACACACGCGGGCATGGGCGGGGTGGGGGTTGCAGGTCGTTTGGCCAACATACGTTTTTTTTAGATTCTGGGTGAATGAACCCGTATATTTATATGCGTCTGGATTCGGGAATCTCCCAGTCGTCTGAGGAGGGATAACAGTACAGCGGCCTAGTAATTTTCCTATAAGCGGGTTTAAATTTAGCTTTCCTAACAAAACTCGAATTCTAACTACACTGAGAATTTCAGCAATGCAAGTGCTGACTTCGTCGTGTTTTGAATTTTATTTACGCTAAATAACAGTTCGCTAATTGAAATGGATAGTAAAATTTATCAGCTTACATTTCTTTCGTGTTATTCCTCGAAGCAAGAATTCGGCAGGATCCAAACACAGAGAATTTGCACTATTCCTCAAGCAAAGGATGGTTCGACTGGTTATTTCCTAATCACCTATCCTGAAAGGCATGCATTAACGAATCTAATGGTGGTTCTTTTTCTCTCCCAGTGAATATATCGTCCCTATTTCTAATTCCTATAGACAGTCACGATTGTAAAAGGTTTGCTAAGATAAACACATTATATACGTGGAATTTTCTGGATCTGTATATATGGTTTTACACATAGGGTTCGTAATTGTCTATACCCAGCTTATATTTGCCCTAATAGCTGATCTGGCAAGTTACCAAATGCAATAAAGCAATGCTAGGGGAACTGCAACTGCAAAACGAGATCTATATATAGGTCGCCATTTTTACGTTTTCGTGGTTTTAGTTTGAAATATGCTCTGTGAGACAGGTAGCAACGATTTAAGGTAATTTAGCCTTGTAATTCTGACTTCGTGGGTCCAGGAAAACGTAAAAAAGAAAACAAAGGGAGAATTTCATATGAGCATAGGGCTCTTGTTACTGAGGAAATATTACACGTAAAAACCGTGGGCAAATTTAAAGTAGTGTATTTACATAAATGATATCAGTACGAATGAAACTGGGAATTCCAGACACAGTCAGCTTCACGAAATAGGGTCCCTCTGAAATGAGAGATATGCATTATACGCCAGTAATGAAATAGACAAAGGAATAATGAATTCGAGGCTGCTGAGGTGCCAAAGGAATAAAGACTTAATACTGCCGATGCAGGCGCACGGACGTAGACAAGGGTCTTTGATTAATGGCGCTCAATTCAAATACATGTTACAAGGACAAGCGTGACTGAATGGTGGTTTTTCCACCCAGCACATTACCGTAAGACAGGTGTGTTTCCAATGTAGAAATGTGGTCCATGGATGACTTGTGATTTCGGGGCTATTTCTTCCACGTGTTAGGATGCAGGGCACGGCAATGGGGACTTCCGAAGGGGGCGCGTGGGAATTTCACGAAGGGCCAGGCGATTCTTGAGGGCATCCGGCGGGGTAAATGGTAAAAGCGCGCCACGTGGCTTGCCGTCGAAGGGCACGAGGAGAACGTATACTTGGAAAAGGGCCACGTGGTTGGCTAAAGGGCACTACCAGGGCAGGTAGCTGGGTTCTTCTTCTCCTGACTTCCACAGCGTGTGTGTGAGAGAGGCCTTGTGTTCTCTCCTTTTATCTCCTCTATGGAGCTGGAGCACTTCCAACATGTGGGTTTTTAATCATCTTCCAGCTGATGTCCTCTGGGGAATATGCCTGTAAGAAAAACCGCCAGACAGAGATCACTTTGCCTTGAAGAAGGATCTGTTTGAAAAGGAGTGGCTTTTAATCTTTTAAACCCTTGTATTCTGACCGTGCTAATTCGATAGGCAATGGTCTATCGATCAGGCGGCTGGCAGTAAATAAACAACAACACAACCAACAACAAAGATTGGGGTGGGGAGGCAACTTGCTGTGAATTTCTTGCTGAAATCATAATAATATATATATATATATATATATATATATATATAATAATATATATATATATATATATATATATATATATATACATGTTTATATATATATATATATATATATACATATTTATATATATATATATATATATATATATATATATATTCTTAGTATATAATGGCTATGGGAGTAATCTTTGATAATCCATTTTCAAAATCTATGAAGTTGATTTACCTAAAACAAGATTTTTTCCTTATATATATATATATATATATATATATATATATATATATATATATATATATATATATATATATATATATATATATATATATATACATAATATATATATATATATATATATATATATATATATATATATATATATATTTATTTATATATATATACATATATATATTTATATATATATATATATATATATATATATATATATCCATATATATATATATATTATTATAATGGTTATGGGGTAATCTTTGATAATCCATTTCAATCCATGAAACTGATTTTACCTCAAACATAAGATTTTCCTTTATATAAAAGTTCGTATATCATCGGTCAGCGAAGACTTAGCGAAGAATTTCTTGATAATGTTAAATTCCTTCGTATTTCTTTAATTTCTTCCTGTCTTTTAATTATAGTTCCATCGCACAGTCTAAGAACGAACAAACATACGCTCTCAAAAGTCATTCAGTTCAGACAAAACAAAACAAAAAAAAACTGAAATTAACGAACAAATCAAAAACGAGGAAAGTCGACGTCGCCTATTCCATTACGCGAATCATTTCTAGGAAAACTTGTGAGCTCCGTCATTGCAATTGCATTTTGAATTTAGTGCAAGACTGACGGGTTCCCCACTCGAAGAGATTCTCAATTTCCTCCAATTCATGATTGGAAAACTCGTTGAATGCATGTCAGGCAACGCCGGCTCGAAGACTACGGATATTGCAAAAATGAGACAATATCCAACCTCACTTTTTAAGACCGTTTATGATCCTCGTCCCGTTAATGAATAGAAGTGGTCGGTTGACGTCGTTTTTTCATGCACTAACGAAAACTTTTATGAGTGTTGATGGGTTGTTTCAGTATTACCTAGGTCAGGGTTGAACATTTTTCTGAAAGCTACTTTGATACAATTTTAGCATCTGAAAAAATCTTGTCTCGTAGACTGCCATTGTCATTCATGAGACGAATACTTTTGTTCAGTAAACGCGGTTTTTGGTAAGAATAAGATATTGGATTTTATCCATTATATTTCGTTCTTTATTTATTCAATAAGCTCATTTTTATCCTATAAACAATACGTAGAAGGACCAATATATGCTTCAATATCTTACCGAGTCTTCTGACATGACTAAATAATTAAATCATGTAACAAGAATTTATGTTGCGATCACAGTATTTATTTACTTGTATATTTATTCACCTGTTTATCTATTCAGAACTTATTTTATTTTTATATTTCTAGCTTCTGTCCTGTTCCACCCCTTCACACTGATCTTTATAAGTATCATCTGTCCTTCGCAGGATTGGAATCCCTCGATCCCCTCCTTCCAAAGGATCCTTTCTTCTCTGTACACCCCTCCCCCCCCCTTGTTATAGTGGTCTTAGGGACTCTAGCCTTCTCCTTCGAAGAAGGCCTTTCAGGAATCTCCGAGGAAACTTTCACGGGGAAACACGTCTCTTGAAACATATTTATAACGAAGAGAAAAAATTTGACGTTACTTTATAACGCTTCGTAGTCATACGTAAGGTGGGAGTCAACAAGTTCTGTAGCTTTGTCCTTTTATGCTCTGAGGACTCTTTGGTTGGTATTCCTTGACGCCATCTTTTTTGAATGATAATCGTCTTTATGTAAACTAAAAAAACTAAATAAGATATTTGATGGTTTTCTTGAGAAAATATTCATTATAAATTCTCAGTTAGGTGGTCCGAGAATATGAAGGCGTTTGTCACGATCATGTAAATTTGAGGCGTGTAAACATTCAGAAAACGGCGGAAGAAAGAAATATATTAATAGAACATATTCATGTTTATGTGAAATAAGGATGGGAGGTTTTAAATATAGCTATAATCTATATACAAACATTTTTATTTTATTTGTTTTCTCCTTCTCTCCCAGACAGAATCACTCTAATTTTACATAAATGTGAATCCCCAAAAATATGTATATGATTTCCATAAACTGTCGAGTTTATACAAAATTTGAGTTACTAAAAGTATTAGTGAACATTTTTTTTTATCATATATATATATATATATATATATATATATATATATATATATATATATATATATATATATATATATTGTCTGATAAATACCAAGTACCTGGTTATTACACAACTAATCTCAAAATTCAAAAATATACCTCACTTCAGCCAGATACCTGAACTCTCATGACATTAATTGTTTTGACTGAGTACTCTAAAGGTAACAGTGATCCCTTAAGAAAAAACATTTATCAATCACTTGAAAAATCAAACTAAGTTCATCAGTATATGTGTGAGGTATCAAAATTTAAACTAAATCTTCACACAGTAAAAAGGGCATCCTCCATCAAAAACTCTGTTTCCTGGTCTTGTAATTCACTTTGCAAAACTAAAAGACAAAACATGTTTATCACTTTGCCTTATACACACAATCAATCCTATTCTGTTGATCAATAAATGAAACACTGTTTTCTAAAATGTTAAATACAAAAATTTATTTTCAAATTCAAAGTTTATAATTAGAATTCACAATTAATTAGAATTCACAATCAAAAATTTACTATTACTCGAAAATAACACAACACTCAATCAATTCTTGAATTAAATTATGAAACAAAACTAATTCACAAAAAACTTTATCAGAATTTAAATTAATCAAGCAAAATTTAAACTATCAAAATTACTCAAGATTTAAAAAGAAAATCTTAACACATGAGATATCAAAATCAAATATGCAATGTTAAATGCATGCAATGTTAAATTGCAAAAAATACTTAAAATGCTATGTAAATAAATGTTATCACAAACACAGAAAAATGTGAAAATATAAAGAAATTGTAAATAGAAAAAACACACAAAAATACACAAGATTTATCAATAATGAGTTCACTTGTTCAAAATTTTCCTAACTTATCATACCATATTCCCTTTATCATACCATGGTATCAGTAAGTAAAATTTCGTTACCTTACCCCACAACAGTGAAAACCTCTGTAAATCACTTGCTGCAGCTGCGTTACATAATACACACTTTTTGCAGGCGCCGTTACGAACTAAATACCTTTGCTAAATTCAGATCTCAAAGGGAATTCAATGTTAAAAGTGACCACAAAAATTATGTTAAAAGTAATCTCTTCTAATTAGGAATGAGAGAAGAGAGAACCAACTTCACTGGTCTCAGAAATCAAATTAAATATATTTTAGGATTCCAATGTCTCACATTGAAACAATTACATGATGTCATTAAAGCATTTGGGTGCAGAGATACAAAAGTTCTAGAAGCAGGAAGTGGCGTCATTAAAGCGTTTTGGGTGCGAGATACAATGGGCTTCTAGAAGAAGGTACGTCATCCCAACAAAAACGTTTTGAAACATCTTAAAAAAACCTGTACGTAATTGATCAAGAACACGTATTCTTTCTCCCAAGTGGCGTACGTGACTTGAACATGAAACAACGTGAAATCACTCGTCTTGAGCCCGTATGGGACAGATCGGTATTTGTTTTCAAAAGCTGTCATCATTAACCCAAAACAAAGCGTTCCCTCTTATCTCAACTGATGACAATTGAAATGAAACAAGCCTGGTGGACACGTGTTCACATACTACTGGCTACCAAGAAGATATTCGTTCTAAATTACATTACTAATAAATTATATTAACAATTCTAAATTACGCTCTTTAGCTCTTTTGAGATCTGATGCCAAACTAAATGTGACACTTTAACCATTATCATTAAAACATAACACACTGAGAAAAAAAGTAAATATGTCAAAATTATAGGAGGATATACGTATTACAAAGGCAACATCATGAAAATATGTATATATATATATATATATATATATATATATATACTATATATATATATATATATATATATATATATATATATATATATATATATATATATATATATACACATATATATACATACATATATATATATATATATATATATATATATATGTGTATATATATATATATATATATATATATATATATATATATATATATATATATATACAGGGTGCAGCATAAGTAACGCCCTTTGTTTAAGTGAAACAAAATTAAAGCCTTTTGATTATCCTTTATTTTTCGAACATGAATGTATTGCCACAGGTTAATGAATTGTATAATATATTAACAAAATTAATATAATGTATTCAGTTTAATAATGCGGCATAAGTAACGCCCTTTTTAATTTGATATCTTATAATGTATATTTTCTTTATTATTTTCTTTAATTAATTACTAAATCTTCATTTTTCAGATATTTTATACAACCATAAGAAATTAACAAAGGAATAGAAGTAAAGCAATTCAATTGTACTATCAAAACAATAAAAATGGTGCTGAAGCCTCAGATTGTTATCAGCTGAATTTAACATTCCAAGATTGCAAAGCCAAATATCACTTGTACTGAACATTATTAAAACCGAATAAGCATTATATTAATTTTGTTAAATATTATGTTAATCTATTATGGCAATACATTCATGTTCCAAAATAAAGGATAATCAAAAAGGCTTTAATTTTTGTTCCACTTAAACAAAAGGTCACGATACTAATGCAGCACCCTGTATATATATATATATATATATATATATATATATATATATATATATATATATATATATATATATATATATAATGTATATATAATATATATATAATTATGTATATATATATACGAAGTATATATATATATATATATATATATATATATATATCGAGAGAGAGAGAGAGAGGGAGAGAGAGAGAGAGAGAGAGGAGAGCTAGAACACTATCATCCATTCTTTCCCACGCCCTAACGATTCCCCTCCCAGAGCGTAATAACTTCCTAACTTCCCAGCCAACAGTACGAATTTCTGTGTATTTTAATCCAGTTCAGGAGCTGCTGAATTACGCACAAGCTAGCCTAGGCGTAAATTCACCACCAGGTTTATAACAAGGACAGCAATAAACTTTCCCAGTGTTGCTGACTCTATTAATGCTTTCACTGTTCCCTCAGCCTGCAAAGAACTAGCTATTTGTCGTATTATATATACGTGCTGCTGTAATCTATAAGCGCTGTTGTGTTTTGGTGTAATCGTACAATAACGTCATGTTTTACTGAATCTTCTTTTACAGCTTATATTGTTAACCTTCTTTTCACAAAGAAATATCAATTAAATTTCTTTATTTTACCTACGGATATTTTCAGAGAATTCTTCTTGACCTGATGTGTAATACATGGGCTCTGAAAAATTACGTACGTTGCACTAAGTATGCATGTATGTATGTATGTATGTATGTACGTCATATGATAATAGGCACATTGGCAAATGGAGGATGGTAGCCTGAATGGCATTAATTCATTTATTTTCTCTTATTTAATTCACAATATTAGTTAACAAAACAAAACATTCAGGCACTCAAAGATGCAATCAACTCTCCCTCATTATCCCTTCTGTTTCTATAACGAAGGAAGATTACAGAAAAAAATCTCCAAATTCGCGGGACAGTTAGTTGGCACTCGGCGACTTCGGACTTTACGAAATCCTGGGACAAACTAGCTAATCGTGTGCAAATCTTCTTTTGAATAAAGAAATTTGCATCATTCAATACCTGGTATTATAGGATTAGCTCTATAAAGATATGCAATCCTATAATACTTGTACGTTGTAATCATACATATAAAAATATGCAAATCTGCAAACACAGACATGAACCTAGTTGGCATATTACTTATTCAGAATTAGAGAATATTAACAGATTCTATCAAATTTGCTTATAAATTTTACCTGAAGGATTGCAAGATCACATATAGACATGTAATCCTATAATACTTCCACGTAGCAGATAAGCATATATCAATATTCATATCTGCACCCAAACATAGACAATAGCCTATCTGCCAGGAAAAAAAGATATTCAAAGTGTATCAACAGATTCTATAATGTTATCTCACAAGCTTAGGGATATTGATATTCCTATTTGGATAATTAATCTTGCTTATAGGAGAGTTCTGAACTAATATCAGAATTATTGAGTAACAGAGAGGATAAGTATTGCTTGTGAACTCAATGTAGTATTTTAAACAGAATATTGGTAGACCTTTGGCATGTCAATATCAAGCTTAACGGGATCAATGCTCAGCATTATCAATAAACCTCGTTACTCGTTGAATTAGTCACCTCTTGCGCAATGCTGAATTGTATTTCAGAACACTGAAACTATATCATGCAGAGAAATGATTTAAACGCTGCAAAAGGCAGCATCATCATTGCTTGTGCAGAATGTATATTCTGTTATGAACAAAGTTATGGAAATTAATCCAGAGACAGAATACGAGAGAAAATACCTTCTGTTTGTAGTCTTTATACCCCGGAGTAATTTTTCTCCATATTGGAGCAAATTTGTTTGACGCAGCAGTCAACTCTTTTGTCAATGTCAGCTGGTGTCCGTTTTTATTGTGGTGTTGTTAGTATATATTGCTAAGGCAAAGGTGCTGTGTCAGCAGATGTATTTTTAGGGCTAACGCTGAGAAAAAACAAAAATCGTCTTTGGTAAGTGCTTTTTGAATTGATGTACCAAGCTCGCTCAAAAGAATCGGAAATTCTTCAATTTTATCATTTTTGTATTTTGGGGTTTCATGATATTACTTAGCAATTTCGTAGTTTGTTTTATTTTTGTTACTTTAGCGGAATGATTGGCGTAAAAACGTTAAGTTGGAAGAAATGGGATGAAGACAGCTAAAGTTCACGATACTTATCAGTAATTTCATTTGTCTTTACTACCTCACACACACATACACACACACAAACACAAACACACACATACATACACACACCAACACACACACACACACACACACACACACACATACATATATATATATATATATATATATATATATATATATATATATATATATATATATATATATAAATCTATTCATTTACACACAAATTGTAGTCAAGGGCAGAATACTCTGGGAGATTCTACTTCCTTTATTGTTTCCTACGTTTCGTGATTTCATAATCACATCATCAGAGAATTCTATGGAAAAATTAAATAAATTAATAAAGTACTAGCTAAAACTGAATTACGTTAAACATTAGTCACTAAAAATCTATAAAGGCTGTTAAAATTACATACACACACTTAAATACATACACACAAAGCTTAAAAATCACGTTACACACGGACACATATGGTTACACAAGCACATTAAAAAGCGCCAAAATCACAAAACCTCAAAATAAAAAAAAGGAATAAAAAACTGTCGAAAATTCTTTTTTTTCTCTTTCCCAATAACAGAGAAACAAACTGACAGTAATATGTTATAAAAAAAAAAAAAAAAAACGAAGACGCTCACCTTACAATGCAAACGATAGAACCACACTAACAGTAAAATAAAAATATTCGGATCATTCAAATAGTAATAACCTATGGCAAAAACAATTAACTATGATTCAGTGTTTTTGCCATCAGAATTACTATTTGTACCTCTGATCTTTTGTTTTGTTTTTCTGTATTATTTATTTTACAGATATCTGATTGCATTAACAAATAATCTTATTTAAACTGTGTACTGTCTTTTCTCTGTTTTGAAAGAAAAAAAAGAATTTTCTTAAATTAGACATTTAATTGGCACATTTGTGTTTTATTATTTTGGCATTTGATAACATCTGTGTCGGTTCTAACAAAACGTTACGACAGCTAAAAGCAGCAATTTCCCCTTTCTTCTCGCCCATAAAATAAACCTTCAGACGAAAAGACAGAGCCTTGTTACGGCTGAAAGATCTAAATGATTACATATTGCGTTCCCTCTTCCGCGTCGTTTCCAAAATTAGTTGTAATTCCCAGGTCGCGACATCCATTTTGTTCTAAACTGATGGGCAATTGGAGGCTTAAATTTCTTATTGATTCGGCCATTATAACAGAGGAACGTTTATGGCAATTGCCCCTGATGTAGTAGTCATAGTTATTGTGGGTATTAGGCCTTTACTACCTATTTTCTCATTTTTTCAATTTTCATACAGGCCTGATTTAATTTTCATCACGAAAACATGATGTGTGTTATCAGTAATGTCTCAATAGTAACTCTATAATTCCAATATACTCTCTATTATATATATATATATATATATATATATATATATATATATATATATATATATATATATATATATATATATATATATATATATATATATATATATATATATATGTATATATATCTACCTTTATATATATATATCTGCCCGATCACCACTTCCCTAAATCTCTCAACCAGATCATTAAATGGGCCCGACTCTTATCAGACCAGGAATGTTTCAGATAAAGAGACAAATCGGACGAATATTCGGCATTCGGTGCCCACTGCAGTCATCAGAAAGATTCTATTGAGTTACGAAGAATTTACAGCTTTCAATGGCACTATAGCGTTGCTAATTCCATTCGATTCAGAACGGATGGAATGGCCTTTGTCTGGAGCAACTGAATGCAAAAATTTCAGCTGGTTTTGTTGCTAATGGACAGTGGCGATGTATATGCCCGGTTGGTCTTTTGATAATTCATTGCCTTTTCTTGAAAATGCTGGAGGTATTTATGGAGTCATTCTTGATTATTTTAATTTATAGATATATTTAATTCATCAAAGTGTAAAGGTAATTTGAACCATATCGATAATTATTTTCAACCAGAAAATGAAGTTTTTACCATACCGAATTCGGTTGCGAATTCATTGTCTTATTTCTTGAAGTTGCTGGAAACAGATATGGAATTTATTCGTGGTTGTTTTTATGTATAAATATATATAAATTCATTAAAAATTAGTTCAATTTGAACAACGTAGATAAACTATTTTCTAACCAGAAAATGCTTGCACTTATATTTGATTGACTACCGTCTTGAGGGGATAAATCATTTAGCAAAATACAGCAATTGTAATAATGCGAAAACAGAAATAATTATTTGCATAATCATCACATCACAGCCTTGTTGGGTAAATTAAATAATAGTAAAAATTATTCAAGTTAATGAATAACCTCAATTCTAAAACATAATGAAAAATAGCCAATGAATGTTAACTTATTTGTTTTTTTTTGTCACTAGAAGGCAAACGGTATAGTATTTCAGCCATTCAATCCACAGCAGCTTTCAGAACTTTTTTTCAGACTGGAAAGCGTTAGTTTTAAGGCTACAATTAGCGAATCTGTCTGTGTTGGTTTCAACTTTGTGTACTGCGTAATAGAATTTCCCTATCTAGGAAAAGCTTCGTCTCATGGGAATTCTATTGAATGTTGTGAATTCAGTCTTTAAGGTTATAATATCATTTGCTATTCGTGGCATTTTCTGAAAACTACTTAACTGGAGGATTTTTGAAATATTGTTTCTTTATTTTTCCAGTTTCTAGATATTATGTTATTAGATAGTCATTGTATTTCTGAATATTATTAAATGCTGTTTCATGTTGTAAACGAGTCTTAGTTTCTATAAATGCATTAGCGCCATGGAAGTAAATCGTATTTTCTTGTGAAATTATAATTATCACTATCACTGACATATTATATCTGTCAGCACCATCCAACAACAAATATGGATAGAAATTTTAGTGTTTGTCACTCGATCATCTTCCACGTAAGTGCAAATGAATCCATGGAAGTGAAATTGTATTTCCTTGTAAATTATAATCATCACTGACATATTATATCTGTCAGCACCATTCAACAAATACGGATAGAAATTTTAGTGCTTGTCACTGGATCTCTTCACGTTTCTGTTTCCGGTTTTGTTGATAACATCTGTGTCGGTTCTAACAAACGTTGACAGCTAAAGCAGCAATTTCCCCTTTCTTCTCGCCCATAAAATAAACCTTCAGACGAAAGACAGAGCCTTGTTACGGCTGAAAGATCTAAATGATTACATATTGCGTTCCCTCTTCCGCGTCGTTTCCAAAATTAGTTGTAATTCCCAGGTCGCGACATCCATTTTGTTCTAAACTGATGGGCAATTGGAGGCTTAAATTTCTTATTGATTCGGCCATTATAACAGAGGAACGTTTATGGCAATTGCCCCTGATGTAGTAGTCATAGTTATTGTGGGTATTAGGCCTTTACTACCTATTTTCTCATTTTTTTTCTTTTTTCTTGGGTAATGCAGAAGCAAAAATACCAGGAAAAAATGAGTGATTGTTACATCACATGAACACCAGATAAGGTTAACTCCGTAGAATTAAAAGGAAATTGTTTTGAATAGGAATCTGGGTTAAGATATTCATGTGTTAGATAGCTGGATCTACAAGCTTATTACATTCTTTCGATACGTATTAATGCTTATTCATCAGAATATTTCATTAATTAATGTTGATCTTGATTATAAACTTTTCTCGATTATCATGTAACAATATAATAACATGTTATGATAATATGATAATATTTTTACTAGCATTTTCCTTTCTGTAGGAATGCCCAAGTTATGTATATCTTTCACTCATTAACAGGGAGAGGAAGGGGAGGGACACACACACACACAGAACAAAGATATAATTTTTCTTTTCCTACATTCATGAAACTTACAAGATCTTCAGGTTTGCTGAATCAGCATAAAGTACACTCTCTCTCTCTCTCTCTCTCTCTCTCTCTCTCTCTCTCTCTCTCTCTCTCTCTGCAACACCTCCAATCACAGATCACGCGCAGCAGACACAAGAGAGAGAGAGAGAGAAAAGAGAAGAAAGAAGAGAAGAGAAGAAACTAGATATAATTTTCTTTTCTACATTCAAGAAACTTACAAGATCTTCAGGTTGCTGAATCAGCATAAAGTACTCTCTCTCTCTCTCTCTCTCTCTCTCTCTCTCTCTCTCTCTCTCTCTCTCTCTCTCCCCAACACCTCCAATCACAGATCGATCCCGCGCAAAAGACACAACAGCAACAATCACAGGGCAAAACGAGAACAAAGACCCCGTCCATGTCTCTCTTCACCCAGGTCATTTCCGGGTCATTTCTAATTTAGTGGGCCAATTAAACTTTTTGGGGGTGATATGAATGCCCCAACTTTTGCAATTTCCGCTCACCGAGCTGCTCTTCATCCCAATTTTCCCCAGCTTTATTGCTCGATGCTTGAGAGCAGATCTCACAGGTGGGGACATTTTTCATCATTGTTTTTTTTCCGAGTTGGATAGTTTTTTTGTTTGCATCGTCAGATTGGTAAATTGTGTACCTAGAAGGGATATTATCAGGTTAGTAAAATGTGTACGTAGAAGGTTATTGTGAGTTTGCGAGTAGGTTTCGTAATGCAATTATATTTGTAATCTTTTCTCTATCATTATAAGTGTTTTTGTTGGTTTCATATTTGCATTTCTTTTATTTTTTTATCTAACGCTAATAAATCGATTGACAGCAATAATAATAATAATAATAATAATAATAATAATAATAATAATAATAATAATACTAATAATGTTTGCTAATAGATTCACAATTTCGTGAAAAACATTATTATTATTATTATTATTATTATTATTGTGTCAATAATAAATCACAATTATATTACATAGTAATATATTTACTATATAATTGTAGTTTTATTCTAACAATAACAATAATAATAATAATAATAATAATAATAATAATAATAAATAATAATAATAATAATAATAATAATAACTAAATAAAATCTTTTTTCGAGTATAGTTGTTTCTGCACCTAGTTTGAAATACCGAAGAAAAATAATATTGAAGACAATGAAATCCTTTAGCCTGAAAAGATATCTTACACCTTCTGACACATTTTATTTGGCTTCATTTCAACAAAAACGAATTTTAAAGTGTAAACCGCAGCATGAAATTTACTGTGCCTTCCAACAATAACATTAAATCGCGGCATATTTTTACCCAAGAATTCTGGGAAATCCAGAGAGATAAGTTCAATTTGAAATAACTTCATGAAATTAAATGTGACTTTTGTTAAAACAGATTGGCTTTGTGAGTCTTTCCAATATGTGGAAGGTGGCTGTCATCTGAGTTGTTTTATCAGGGCGTAAAGGAGGATTTGATAGGCCTTTGTATAAACAATAATGCTTTTATATTAGTGTCTATAAACGATAATATTCTCAAACACTGACAGCATAATAGATGGTATTTAATAGATTGATGACTGTAATAAACAAGTAAAAAATGCGCCGAAGTTTCTTCTGCGCAATCGAGTTTTCTGTACAGCGTATAATGCTGGATGAAACTCTCAGCCACGGCCCATGAAACTCTCAGCCGCGGCCCACGAAACTTTCAGCCACGGCCCTGTGGTGGCCTGTGTTTATGATACCTATAGCGGTGCCAGATGCACGATCATGGCTAACCTTAAATAAAATCAAAACTACTGAGGATAGAGGGCTGCAATTTAGTATGTTTGATGATTAGAGTGTGGAAGATCAGCATGTCAATTTGCAGCCCTCTAGCCTCAATAGTTTTT
>NC_089771.1:13770383-13772883 GCF_040412425.1 Macrobrachium rosenbergii
TGCCTTCTTTTGAAGGACTTTTTGATTTGGCTTTGGGGTAGACCTGTGGTCTCGATCGGCTGCCCTGCCTGACATCGCTTAGACCCCGGTACGTATGTTTCATGTATCATACCCGACCCAACGCCCTTTCTTCCCAGCAGCGAGAAGTTATTCCGCGGGTATGGCGACGTGTGAGATGTTTGTTATGTTTTTAGAAGGTGTTGTAGTGGCATTGTTTTGTGTGTGTATTTAGGCTGTAACATCCATTTGTTTTTTAAGCAAACCTATCCGTTGATTACATATATAATCCCGGGATGTCTACACGGATAGCAAAGTGTCTGCCTCTCTGATCAGTCGGCTGCGGGTATTGGACAATAATTGGCCAATGCTCATACTTTGGTAAAATTATAAATAATAATAATAATAATAATAATAATAATAATAATAATAATAATAATAATAAGAAGAAGAAGAAGAAGAAGAAGAAGAAGAAGAAGAAGAAGAAGAAGAAGAAGAAGTCGTGTTAAGCAGGGTGGATGCAGCATTTGAGTTAATTTTATATAGAGTCTTCTCACTTTCCTTATAATTCTTTTCTCTTCGACGCTAATATTGGACAATAATTGGCCAATGCTCCTACTTTGGTAAAATTATAAATAATAATAATAATAATAATAATAATAATAATAATAATAATAATAATAATAATAATAATAATAATAATCTCGGTAGAAGACCCTCTTTCCAACAAATGGAATTATATGCTATTTGCCTAAGCTACATTTAATTTGCATAAAGAGTATACATAATAATAATAATAATAATAATAATAATAATAATAATAATAATAATAATAATAATAATAATAATAATAATAATGTTGGTAGAAGACCCTCTTTCCAACAAGTGGAATTATATGCTATTGCTAAGCTGCATTTAATTTGCATAAATTTTGTTGTTCTTTCTTACGCTTGCTCTTTTTCTGTTACTGCGTCCCGCCAGTAGCTCTCCTATATTTGTCATTCTACATAAGTGACAAGGTAAACATTTGTTGCTTGGAATCCTTTTAATAGAACGAATGTATGACATCTAAGGCGCAAATTAACTCGGATGTTTGCGAGGAAGGCTCGAGACGGTGCTGAAATATGGAGTGCAATTCCCTGAGAGTTTTATTCTTTGCGGCGTTCCCAGTAACAAATACTATAATAGAGAAAGCGACCAGAAGAAAATTTGTATAAAAACTTTATACAAAATAATTCTTTTGTGAATGGGGAGCTTAGGGAATCGTGATATACAGAACCTTAGAATAGAAAGTGATGAGAGAGAGAGAGAGAGAGAGAGAGAGAGAGAGAGCGTACTTAAAAACAATTTTTTTTAAATATTTTTTGTGAATGGAGAACTCAGAGAATATGAAATACGGAACTTTAGAAAAGAAGTGATAAAAGAGGGAGGGAGAGAAAGTGAAAGGAAAAGTTGAAACAATAATCAATTCATCAACATTTGATTCCGATTAAGAACAAAATTATCAATAACATAAAAAAAATCATGTAATAATATCCAAGGAATTAACAAAACGAAAAGTTGAATCATTCAATCAATTTATCATTAACATTTCATCCAAATTAACAGCAAAAATGTCAGCAATATCAACAAAAAAAATACTCTAATAAAAACCAGAGAATTACCAGAGGAACACCAGCCATAATTACCTTTCTTTCCACGAACGAAGGAGGAATCTCGGCCCCAAAAGCCTCGGAGAACCGCGTCCACTCGACTGAGATTGCCACTGAAGATGACCTTTAGAGCCCCTTATGTCAGGAAGCGCCTCTCTTTATAGCCAACTCTTCTTTTTCCTCGGTAAAAATAGCAGATATATTTTTTCAGGGATTACCGTTTGCTAACCGCAACTTCTTGGTAAATTCCTTTGGCGTGATTGTCTTTATTTTTCCTTTTATGTAGGAGAGCAGAGAAGAGAGTTGACGGTTCCTCTAACGCCATAATTCTAGATGCAATTTGATTTCCCTTGTTATTCCATCTCCTCGAAAATACTTTCCTTTTTCTATTATACGTAAATTCTGTCATCAGTAAATTATGGAAATTTATACATATCAAAATAAAATTATTATTAAGAATTATACAGTGTTCTTTCAGTGGTTTGAAATTCCTATCTGATGCAATCATTCTAAAACAATTTGAAATATTTCCAAAGATTAAACAATTTCATATTCGAGATATATATTGTGGTTTTGTTCAATAGCTTTTAGATTTCAGCCACTGTAAAAAACAAAAACCAAAAAGAAATAGTAATTGCTTCCTCTTTCTATCATTCTTTAACATGCATTTAACAGTATTTCTCTCTCTCTCTCTCTCTCTCTCTCTCTCTCTCTCTCTCTCTCTCTCTCTCTCTCTCTCTCTCTTGAAGTTTTCACTCAAATATTTCCCAACATACAGTCTATGGCAGGGGTTCCCAAACTGGGGTACATGTACCCCCAGTGGTACATTTGCACGTTTCAGGGGGTACATT
>NC_089771.1:13782883-13827883 GCF_040412425.1 Macrobrachium rosenbergii
AAATTAATACCTAGTAACCAATGACGATTAGGTCCTTCTTTAAATATAAAGAAAGCCTTCACCCTTTTATGACCTCGGGAGCCATTTATTTGTTTAATTGCCCCAGATGCGACCATAGGTTGTCGAACGGGTGCAAAATTATCAAACCCCGAAACATAACAGTCGTCTGAAAATAAGTGGTTGTTCTCAAAAATTGCTGGGGAACAAAGGTTTCTTAACTAGTTGTTAGTAATTATCAGATGTGCTTTGTCATGAAGGTGAGATTGAAATGCAAGGTCTAATTTCAAGATGGCGTGCCCCTAAATCCTTAAAATGCCCGTTACTCTTCATTATTCAAACTAGATAAGTAATGGATGCCTAACATAGATTTTGGGATCTGGAAGCCCAATTACCAAAAATTGCAGAGTGATCACAAAACCAAGATGGCTGACCAACAGGCCAATCATACGAAAATCTCTAGTATTCATTCTTATTTATTTTTATACAAAGAAATTTAACGTCTAAACACCTGTTTTGGTGATTTGGGAATCCAAAAGAGCATATCTGAGTTACAGTATATTGAAGTAGACTCTAATTACATATATGCAAAATTTTAATATGGAGGATCAAAATGCCAAACATAAAGATAATTACTTAATTTTAAATGATTTGCAGTCTAAACCCTGTTTTAAATCTAGAATTCAGTAAATTTATTTAAATCACTGTATATTAAAATGATTACATATTTATAAAATCTAAAATGGGACCATGGTTGCCAAACTACAAAAATCATCACTATTCATTTCAACTCATATTACAAAAGTAAACTTGCTGTCTAAACCCGTATTTGGGATATGGCAATCCAATTACCCTGTCTGACCTAGAGTAAATTGAAGTGATTATATATATAAATACAAAATCAATGATGGAGGAGCAAAATAGCTGCCAAATTATGAAAATACCCATTACTCATTTCAATTTATTTTACTCACGTAAATTTGGTGTCTAAATCCCTTTTTGGGAATCTGGAAATCCAACCAACTTATCTGAATAACAGTACAGTGAAGTGATTAGATTTTTCAACGTCTAAGATGCGGGACCAATAAGGCCACCAAACTTAGTGTTGTGATTACTGGTAAAATGTTATCATAAATCCTATATTACAAATTTTTGAAAAACTAGGTTTACAAATATCCATTGTAGCTTTCTTCTTCTTGTAAACTTTAATTGTGTGGATTCTCACAGCTCTCAACTTGACATGGTCCAGCAAGCATGTGTGCATGGTAGTCATAGCATTTGCAACTGTAACTCGTTTGACAGGCAGTTTTGCAATTACAGTGGACCATCTGGAGGAGGCTTTCTGGCGCAGCAGTTTTCTTGCTCATAACTGGCACAAACTGATTGTCCTCCAGTTCCCCAATCATCTACATTCATGTCACTTTCGTTTCCAGTCTGTACCATGATCTGGTATTACACTTTAAAGCTATGATATTTTGTCGAGGATCTGGTGGGTGGGAGGCATTCTGGGGTAACAAATGACTTGGCAGAGACAATTTTTTTTTATCAAAACGTTTCAAGGCAAAGATGAAGACTCCTCCAGATATTCCACTGTAATTGCAAAACTGCCTGTCAAATGCGTTGAAGTTGCAAGGGCTATGAACTACCATGCACACTTGCCTGTGGACCATGTCAATTTGAGAACTGAGAGAATCCACACAATCAAGCTTTACAGGAAGAAGAAAGCGACAATGAATATTTGTAAACCTGGATTTCCAGAAATTTATAATAAATTATTTATGATAACATTTTACCAGCAATCACTATACTAAGTTTGATGGCCTTATTGGTCCCCATCTTGAGTTAAAAAATCTAATCACTTCAATGCACTGTTATTCAGATAATTTGGTTGGATTTCCAGATTCCTAAAAATGGATTTAGACACCAAATTTACGTGGGTAAAGTAAATTGAAATGAGTAATGGGGATTTTCATAATTTGGGAGTTATTTTGCTCTTCCATTTAATTTTATATTTATATATATAATCACATCAGTTTACTGTAAGTCAGATAGGCTAATTGGATTGCTATGTCCCCAAAACATGAGTTTAGACGGTAATTTCACTTCTGTAATATAAGTTGAAATGAATAATGATGATGTTTTTTAGTTTGGTAGCGATATTAGTCCTCCATCTTAGATTTAATGAATGTGTAATCATTTTAATATACTGTGATTTAAATAAATTTATTGGATTCCTAGATTCTCAAAACAGGGTTTAGACTGTAAATGTACCTGTGTAAAATGAGTTAAAATAAGTAATTTTTTGTTTTGTTTGATCCCCCATATTAAATTTTGTATATATGTAATTAGACCTACTTCAGTATACTGTAACTCTGATATGCTCTTTGGATTCCCAAATCACCAAAACAGGTGTTTAGACGTTAAATTAACTTGTATGAAATAAATTAGAATGAATAATAGAGATTTTCATAGTATGGCGGCCATATTGGTCAGCCATCTTGGATTTTGTGAGTATATAATCACTTCATTCAATGCAGATATGCTAATTGGGCTTCCAGATCCCAAAAATAAGATGTTAGGCACTGGCATTACTTATCTAGTTTGAATAATGAAGAGAAACGGGCATTTAAGGATTTAGGCTATTAGCAGTCGCCATCTTGTAAATCAGACCTTTTGCATGGTCAGATTGTGGTAAACTTTTGATATGTTGCTACACATCTGATACTATAATAACCAGTTGAGAAAACTTTTGTAGCAATTTTGGGGGTAAGGTGCTTTTTTTATAAATGCAGACGAGTATAGTGATCACGTCAAAAAATGTAAATATAACATCAATTATAAAGATTTTAAAACAATATATATATATACACATATATATATATACAATATATATACTGTCTATTTATATATATATATATATATATATATATATATATATATATATATATATATATACATATATATATGTATATATATATATATTTATATAATATATATATATATATATATATATATATATATATATATATATATATATGTAATATATATTTTTATTAAACAATGGTACGTCACTGTTGTGCAGAGGGTCAAACAGGGCCAAGAAGCGGATTTATGTTTTTAGTTTCAGCACGGTCTGACACGACTGGGCACTTCCGCCCAAATTCTTAAGACAGTTGATTTTAATGCCTTGCCGTATATTATATTATTTCTTGATGCTTGCAGGTTCTCTTATTATGCATTTCTTTGATTTGGGTTTTAATACGTTATGGGAAATATCCAGCATTGACTCATATTTAGACTAATATAAGAATGTTTCTTTGATTGACAGATGTTACTGGGAAAAACCACGCACAGGTGTGCAAATTGCATGGACAGTGGTCGGGGGTGACAATTTCAGACATCTGTTTTTATTTTGTCTGACTAATAGTATCATGTATTTTATCATCACTTACAGTATGTTTTATGACGTTGTAAGGTGGGAGTTTAATAACCTGTTATTACTCTTTTTTTTATTTAATGAATCTCAGGTTGGGTTTAGGAAATAAAGTCTATTTTTGTTTTCCATGTTTGATTTAAACATATCCGTTTAGATGTAGAATTGTATTGAAGCTTAAGAGAAAGAGGAAGAACGCGAGAGACAGAGAGAGAGAGAAAGAGACGGTTTACTTTGGTCAGCTACCAACCTGTGCGTTCTTTGCCAGGTTTAGGGAAAAAGTTATATAACAATTTATTTATATATATATATGTGTGTGTATATATACATGTATATATGTATATATATATATATATATATATATATATATATATATATATATATATATATATATATATATATATATATATATATATATATATATATATATATATACATTTATATATATATATATATATATATATATATATATATATATATATATATATATATATATATATATATATATATATATATATATATATATATAGGCTACATATATATTTTTATAAATATTTCTGCTGGAGATGCATTTATGTGTTATCAGATGAAAACGGGTGTTGGCAGGGGTGACACAGGTCAATCTTTAACGTTCGTTGTAGCAAAAAGGTAGCATTAGGATTTAACCCCCAGGAAAATTTCCATAATCAGCCTTATGATAGGTGGCCTTAAGCTTGCTTTACCTGCTCTTTGGCGAATGTTTTTCGAGTTTCAGACCCTTGAGGGCATGAACACGTCCCTGGGTCCAAACTAGGTCGGACTGGGAGAGAGAACCAGCCTTCCAGCATTGTCAGCGTCTCGCTCCTATCGAAGGTCTCAGTCTATATTACAGTGAAGTGGCATGAATTCATCCCAGAAGATCGTCTGTTGTAGCATAACAACTAGTCATCAGGTAAAGTCTGTGTTTGTTCAAAACTGCGTCAACTACTAGCCCCTTTTCTGTATTTCCAGTTTGTTGTTTCCTCCTTCACCACCACTGTATTAAATTACAAAGGACTTGATGAAGTCTAGATTAGGCATAATTTATATTGTTTTGACATTCAACCATCCCGGTGAATTAACTAGGGAATTAGGTTGGCAAGCATTTCAAAATCTTTATGCAGCCTTGTGTCTCAATTGTTGTTTTGAGAGCCTGCGTGCTTTTTAATACCATACAGAGTAGAAAATGACTGCGCCCGAGAAGCTTGAGAAGGTTATTTTAGTTACTGCATTTTTTTATTACTGAGAATAGCTCACTCGGCTGGCGACCTTGAGTGTTTAACGTCTGTCTTTGAGTTAATTTGTAATTGACAGGTTACATGTGTCCTTGAGGCAGGGCCTTATAAAATTTAAATGTAATAAACTCATCAGCCAAGCGTAACAATATATATATTGTATATCTATTAATTTTAGGGTACACCTGGCGATTTATATCATACTTATAAGTGTGTATAGTCTATATATATTTTTATATATATATATATTATATATATATATATAGGGAATATATATATATATATATATATGTATATCTATATATTTATATATATATATAAGAATATATTATTATTGATATAATTTTATAACCATTTGTAATTGTTTGTAATGTCTCTGTGGAAATTTTTGAGCCAAGATTCGCATTTGTTGTGAAGACGTGATTTTAAATGTCTTTTCTTACAGATATGTTGCGTGTTTTGTAAAACAATGATTCTATGGGATAATTTTTTCCCTTTTGTTGATCTTTTTTGTATTTTGAAATGCTTATCAGATGGTCGACATCCTGTCTGCCGAGAGAGAGAATGGAGGTTAGCTTTCCCTGTTTGATCAGGTGTTTTGGTCTAAACAACACTTTTGTTATCTGACAAACTGTCACCCAGGGCGAGGTTATATCTTTAGTCCTGTGTGCTTATTCCGCCTGTATTATCTGCCTATGCCTATTGTCAATTTAAATAGAGACGTTGAATAAGTGCTGTCATTTGTGTCTAATGTGTTGCCCAGCTTATTAGGCTGACAAATGATTTTGTGAACTCTAAGTGTCAATCATAGCGAAGCAATCCGCGTTTACGAGTATACTCTGTATACGCATGTGTATGTGTATTTACATGTGTATTCTGTGTGTTGTATTTAAAACTTAAAAGCCAGTGTCTCCTACCAGGCATCAGTAGTTTGCTGTATTGAGAGCTCTCTCTCTCCGTTATATAAGGGAAAAATAAAGACGTGTCTGTAAAAGTTAAGCTCACCCCAGGAGTGTGCAGTGTGTAGAAGGGTTCAGGAATTAATATTTTGTACAAGTACAAGAGGAGATATATATTGTAATGTTTACTAAAGGTAATGTGGTGAATATTGAGTTTGTTAATATTCTTGGTAAAAAAATTGTTGTGTCTGAATAAGTTTTAAAGAAGTGACTTTTCTTTTTATAAGAATAGTTATATAAAGATTGATGTAATTTTTAAACACATTATTGTGATTGTAGTGTTTTCATTTTTGTATATCGTATTCATATATATCATGTATCATATTATTATACATTGTTGTATGTTTTGCTGGTATTTCTTAGCATTTTGTTAGTGCCCACCTGTTATAGATTTTTGGAGAATGTTATGTGGATTTCAATCAGTAATATTTTGGTGACTGTTTGTAATTCTTGAAACAGGTAAAAGCTTTTCTGGCACTTAAGTGATAGTTAATAGTTTGATTCTTACATAATCAGATTGTTTTCTTGATATAGCAAAGTTTTGTGAATTAAACTCGATTAAGAGATACTTAAGTCTTATATTGTCCATTAATAAATCTTTTGGGATATATATAACATTTGAACTTAGAAATAAACTTGTTTGTTTAAAGTTTTTAAAACATAGCGTTTTCATTTTGATTACCAGTATACAGACAATGAGTGTGTATAAGGTAGTGATGTATCTGTTTGTTCACCTAAGACTTATCTAGGTAAAATAGAACCAGAAAGACAGCTACAGTGCTGGTTGAAATTGAAACTCATATTCAATTAATCTGGATATAACTTAGTAATTGTTACCTCATCCATAACTTGATAAAGTTACATTGATTTCTCCAGTGATACTTGTTTATGGGATCATTATACCTTTAGAGATTCAGTCGAAGCTTTGTTATGAGTTTAGTATCTGGTCGATGAGGTAACTTTTGGTATTATCATTTGTACAACAGATTTGTTGGACCTATTTGTGTAATATCAGGTGTTGATCACTTGTATATATATATATATATATATATATATATATATATATATATATATATATATATATATATATATATATATATATATATATATATATATATATATATATATATATATATATATATATATATATATATTTTATATATATACATACATTAGTTTTTAATATACCTGGGATTTTAAAAATACTTTTAAGTGTTAGTTTCAAGAATTCTTTTCTAAAATAATTGAAGTGAAAATAATTTCCTATAATATAAAGTAGAACGGCCTAGATTTAAAGTTCCAAAATATTTTTCTGTAAGCTATCAAAAAAAAAAAACATAATTCATGGGCTTAGAAAGCTGGCATTACGCCTTCACAAAATCCAAAGATCTCTTGGATCCTTCCAAAGAGGGGAAGGAAGAAAAGATGAAACCACGAAGGAAAAACAATGCAGAAAGATGAGGTACTCACTGTCTTCGAGGGTGCAAAGCTTGAAATGGATAAATGATACTTAAGAGTGAAATTAATGAGGGCTTTGTCTCTGTTTTGCAATGGGCTCTTTTTCAATCCCCTGATAAATGGGGTTTTGTAGCCAAAAACGAAAGCAGCTATTAGCGAGATGTTGCTGAAACGGATTTCCGCGAATTTTTAAGCCGCGAATAATAGCGTGCGGTGGAATATTTCTCGGCGATTGGTGCACAGATTTGTTTACTAAGAATCTCGCGTACACAGACACTTGTACTAATTACGCTCATTTTCCTAACACAGACAGGCAGGCAAAAGAGAATGACAGACATATAATGCATTTATGAGAGATAAAGGCAGAAAAAATTTATATATATAATCGAAGTATTAAATCTTATAATCAATTAATGTCAATTAAAGCACGACAATAGTCAATAATCTTTAAAACAAAAATTATGCGAATTGTTCATTAAAGTTGTTTTCTTAGTTGTGCTCAAACCCGCTCAGTTTAATAAGAAAATGTACATCAAAATCACGATTGAGAGAGAGAGAGAGAGAGAGAGAGAGAGAAAGACTACTCCTGAAAGGAAGAGAAAAAAAGACTGTCCTGAAACAGCCATTAAAGACGCAATTTAGCCTAATTAAAGACAGATCATCACATGGGCCAAAAGGGTGATTTATTCACAAAGGTCATCAGAGGTCAATAATTCCCCTTAATTATTAGTAAGTGGAGTCCCTACATTTACATATAGGCCGTGTGATTATATTGATGATAAGCTGGGAATATTCCATGTTTCTAAATTTAGTTCATGAATCAGATAGACGAGGCTTTGCTTTTTCAGTGAGACATTTAACTTTTTTTTTTTTTCTTAGCATGTTCATTAGTTATTAACCGCATATCTCGCTGGATAAAAGGATCTCATATATAGTAAGCTCTGCTTTTCCTGCCATTTTATTCAGTGTCCCCAGCCAGGATATGTTATAATGCTTTAGGAAATTCTGATAAGCAAGGTTATATTAAATATTAAATACAGAAAAGATTAATAGGTTTTTATACCTTTCCGTTTATAAAACCTCACCTGAAAATATTCATACTTATTTAATATTTATTATTATTTGTTCTTGATTTAATCTCAGTTTGTGGTATAATTCCACATTGTCTGATGATCACCAAGCCTGTAGTTATATTTGTATTGAAAACTATAATATTAATCCCTTCTTTTTTTTTTTGCTTAGGGTTTATCAATATTCAGTTTTCCTGATATATTGTCCAACAAAGGAAGTTATTTTCTAAAAGAATGTAATCCTAGAAACAACTACGATATATTTTATTCAAAATTACATTAGTTGCTCAGGAGATTTTATTATAGACTATATTTACAGGACAAACAATAGATACAACTCTTTGGGATAAGATATTATCTCTAACACAAACAAGACAATAAATCTAATTTTTTTAGCTGTTTTCCATCTGGAGCTTCCGCATCTAAGAATAACAACAATATCAACAATATGGATGTAAGAGGCCTCCCTAATAGGATATTTTTTTAAAAAGAGTTTCACTTTTGAAGAGGTTGTTTTTCTTCAAGTTCACAAGAAAAAGTTTTTATTAGTATAGGGGAGGATATACCTAGAATATCACAAGGAAAATGGAAAACACAAAACAAAGTTTATTCAAACAGATTACAAAATAACATCACAAATAAGTTTTTTATTAAACTCCTACTTCTCTCCAAAGAATTTCCTTTATTAAAAAAAAATATTTGAGGCTAAAATCGATATTCCCCCAATAGCATTATGAGAGGCAATTCATTACAAGGTGTTAAAATATCTCTTCGAACTGCCAATTTATTGCGATGGAGTGTCAAGCCTTCGGTACTTTGAAGATGAAACTTTGGTAGTAAAGCAAACTTCAGTGTAGTGTTATGTCCATAAATGCTCATAAATATCTTTGCAGAACAGAATCTTTTCGTTTTATATTACTATCCTTTATCCAGAAAAACAAAAATAAGTTTGCTCTTCCAGGCCTGCAAGATTTTTCTTATTCATTTCAGTTTTGAGCTTTCAGAACTCATTTGGCTATTCTGTAATTATTTTGGGGCTAAATTCCATGTCTTTTGTTTATGAATCTCTTTCTAAGTAATAAGCATAAAAAATTATTGCACATTCAAACGGTAGAGTATTTACAAATACAAAAGATATATAAATATATATATATATATATATATATATATATATATATATATATATATATATATATATATATATATATATATATATATATATATATATATATAAAGTATACACTCAGCAGGTATTTTTATGTCAGCGTTTATACAGGTGCACGAACTGGTTAAGCTGCTAATTGCTGGCCTATGAAAAATGTATCTTTTCATGTGTGAGAAGCCCTGTCCATAGCAAGTGGTTTTTATGTTGGTGTTAACATTCTTCGCACGTAGAGAGTTCTCTCGCATTTTTTGAAAAGCTGAGTTCAGCATACAGCGGATGTTCAACTCGCTCGATGCATTGCTTCCGGCCATGACCAGGGAGCATGGGAATAACGTGATCAAGAGATGAAAAATTCGTGATACCTGTGTGTTCAGAAGACTAGCTCATGTGGTCAGGCTACCTATGACATCATAGGTTTGTTCCCTCGTATCCGAACACTGAACGTGACGGTGAGGGAGGGGCTAACAAGTGAATGTGTGCATTGATGTGTCCTCATGCTTTCTTGAGAGGAACTATAGAATTACTATTCACTCCGATTTACGGCCTGATAGTCATCGCTCCTTCTGGAGTTGTTTGAATAAGACCACTACTGTGAGGGGATGGCTATAGAAAAGAGTAGACAGCTTACTAACACTTGTTTCTTTTTCAGACATTATTCAGAGTCCATGTTTGCATTGCAGTTAACCTCTCTTTCTTTGAGTATCTTATTATTATGCATTTTTTTATTTTCTGTTTCTCGTGTTTTTTTATGCACTATGAACCAGGATTTAACTAGAACTGTGTTTCTCTTAACAGGAATTTAGTTGGGTCCTGTGGGGACGCTGAATATTGGCGAATGGTATATTTTACTTGACTATGTGACATTTATTTTTGGAGTGATCATGTCCATTTTATTGATATATTATTTGATGACAAGAATGCCTGTCACTGGTGATTGTTGGTCTGGGAATTTTGATTCGATTGATTTGAACAGTTACCGCTCCAATTTTTGAGTTTTGGTTTTCTTTATTTTTTTGACTTTCAATCTTTGGTCATGAGAGATCACAATTTATGACTCTTAGCTTTGGCAGTTGTGCTTTCGTTGAATTTCCAAATAAAGTCTAGTTTTTATATCTCGGCATTTTTTCATTTAGTAAGCCTTAGTCTTGGTTAGATGTTGTGATTGAGAGAGAGAGAGAGAGAGAGAGAGAGAGGAGAGAGAGAGAGAGATTCCTTTCTTTCAGCTCCATCAGTTACCAGTCAAAGATTTTGGAAAGTTAGGTGAGGCTTGATTGCGACCTCATTATATATATATATATATATATATATATATATATATATATATATATATATATATATATATATATATATATATATATATATATATATATATATATATATATATATATATATATATATATATATATATATATATATGGGCTAAACTCAATGTCGTTTTGTTTATGAATCTCTTTCTAAGTATTAAAAGCATAAAAAATATTGCACATTCAAACGGGTATAGTATTTACAAATACAAAAGATATATATATATATATATATATATATATATATATATATATATGTGTGTGTGTGTGTGTGTGTGTGTGTGTACTTCTGTGCACACACACACATATGTATATATGTATATATATATATATATATATATATATATATATATATATATATATATATATATATATATATATATATATATATATATATATTATATATTATTTTTTATTGACAAAACATTACATAATTCCATATTTACATTTAGTTTGCAACAAAACAGTGTATTTTTTTTTTTATTTATAACAATAACTCATCTGTCCCATACATTATAAAATATTTTGTCCATAAAAAGGAAAAATTTTTCTCATTCACACATATCAGCTAACAATCTAACACCACAAGAAGTCCTCAAGTACCAACACCAAAATAGAAAATAACCCTTATTTGATTCATTAATTGTTTATTTATTTATTCATTCATTCATTTATCTGTTTAAGCTCAGTCATTTATTCATCGTAAATCTTTAATACTTCAAATATATACTGACACAGGTCAATTAGTTATTTTCCTCTCGAAACAGTGCGTCAATGTTCGCATAATTTAGATTTCTAAATTTTTGCCGCTTCGATCTTGACCTTGACATTCAATTAAAACATGTGCTTCACTCTGCACAGTCTGTGAGTCACAATTACAGACTCGTAACTCCCTTTGGCGTTCTACTCCACCGTCCTGTCTCTATCCGTTGATCGTGGGACATTGTATGTACTCTTGTGAAGGCAATTCGTAAATAGTCCGGTATGTAAACATTCGCACTGTACACACTATGAATTTGTAACGATCTATTTAAAAAAGCCTCTCGATATGTATAATATTTTGTTGCTGTTTCAGGTTTATTACGTATTTCATCCTTTATTTGGTCAAGACTTGATCCCACAATGGCATTAGTTATACAAGAGTTCAAAATCTGTAACCTGGCGTACTTTCCTTCTGCCAATATCATATATATAGTGGAAGGGTTCTTCTATATCAATGCCCGCTAATTTCTTTTCTAGGAAACGTTTTCTTCTTATTTGTACTTCATGAGTAAAAGACTCAAGACCACTCTCCATATACATATATCTTTTGTATTTGTAAATATATACCGTTTGAATGTGCAATATTTTTATGCCTAAAAATCTGGGTTGAACTCAATGGCTTTTAGTTGTTGATCAACTTTTTATTAGTTTCACAGTACTTTCCAAATCTACGTTCTTCCAAGCGTAGTCGATGGATAAAGACAGGAAGATAAACTCTTTGTTCCATTTACTGGAAACACAACACCACTGCTGTTCCGTCACTTGCGAAAATTCAGGTCGGTCGTTGTAATAAAATGCAGACCGATTCTGCCTTGAATAGTCGGTGGAGATTTTTGCTCCATTACAGATGATGTTGGTATTCGCCACTAGTTCCTGAGTCGTCGGTTTTCGATTGTGATGGTCGACGTAGTGTTGATGGATGGCTCCGTTATTACGATGGGCCTGTAGACGTCTTTAACGTTGTAGAAGTGTGTCCAACGTTCGTTTTTTTGGGAGGACTAGCACATCCTCCTCAGGGCAAGTAAAACGGTAAACGACGTTGGCAATGTCTTCTTTGTTTTGGTTCTGGCTGGTGTTGTTCCTCGTTACGAGGGGAAGAGTCAGATTAGGTTTGCAATAGATGCAAACTTGAGCCCGTTCGAAGGGGGCTTTGGGCGTTATCCATCTGCTGATTACGCTGGTAATCGCCTTCTTCTCTTCTTCGAATCTTTCCCTATATTCAGTCCGAAGATAAATTATGATGTTTTTATCATCGTCACCTGTTGTTTGGGAATTGTTCAATTCTCTCTTCTTATTACATCTTGTATTAGTTTATCCTGAAATCCGTTGTTGGTCAGGAGTTGGTGGACTCGCTCGATTTCCAGGTGAGTCTCCCATCAACCACAACCACTGCTTGGAGCAGTGGGTTCGCGCATTGACACCGCAGCGTTTGTGCTTCGTGTAATATATATATATATATATATATATATATATATATATATATATATATATATATATATATATATATATGTATGTGTGTATGTGTATATATATATATATATATATATATATATATATATATATATATATATATATATATAGATAGATAGATAGATAGATAATAGATAGATATATGTGTGTGTGTATATTGATATATATATATATATATATATATATATATATATATATATATATATATATATATATATATATATATAAGATTATATGTACATATAATATATATCTAAACTCTCTAACGTAATTATTCCACTTGTGAATTACCTGGATTTGGAAAATGTAAAAACAATTCTTAGAATAATGTAAGAAAATGTAAAACATATCAATAAAAAATTGAAACATTTATCACAGACACATATTCTGCCTGGGCGGTTAAACCAGACATATACTGGAGATTTTCTTTAATGACCAGAGGTTAAGAGGAATTTCTGGGAGCAGTTTTTATCCCAAGAGCGCAAATGAGTCTTTAAATTGACCAAAAATGAAGATTTATCTCCAAACTTTAGCAATTAGTCGCGTCATACTGCTCATGGTGAGTGGAATATTATTGTCATCAATGAGAATGCATAGGAGAGAGAGAGAGAGAGAGAGAGAGAGAGAGAGAGAGAGAGAGAGAGAGAGAGAGAGAGAGAGAGAGAGAAAGCCCTGAAAGTCTACAGAGTCCCAATTAATTTGAACGAGGTCGAAAAGAATTTAATTGGCGCGTGGGTGTATATCAAGGTGAGGATATCGTCCACTTACTTATGGGTACAAAACCCATAAGCAAAGTGGGTACAGACTTTCAAAAAGTAAAGAAGTTTTGAAAATTAGTATAAATATCCTAGTATGACCTAGAATCATTCCTAAAAGCAACTCTGTAAATAGACGCAGATATATCACAGAGAATTCAAAGTTAACGCAAAGAAATCATTACAATCAAGAAAAGCACCGAAATTGAAATGTATAACCTATGAAAGATTCTCAACTCCCTCTCGCCATTATATCCTTCTTCCTACACCTTATATCCTCTCGGGCTTTATCACCTGTCTTATCTCCCTAGCCATCTTTATAGGCATTCAATCTATCTGATACGTCCAAGGAGGCCTATAAATACTCTGAGATCCAATCACCTTTTCTCATTCTGCCTTTCTTACATGGTAGGCCTAAGGGTCAAATGCGATTTGGCCTCCGGTGAAGTGAAGTCTTTTTCTGAATTGACTTTATAGAGGCATAAAACTCGTGTTGAGGAGGGAGATTTCAAAAAGAGCATTATTCTGTATTTATATCACGCCATAAATACATGAAAAATAACTATCAAAAAAGACTATATACATACATACATACATACATATATATATATATATATATATATATATATATATATATATATATATATATATATATATATATACATACATATATATATATATATATATATATACATACATACATATACATATATATATATATATATATATATATACATACATATATATACATACATATATATATATATATATATATATATATATATATATATATATATATATATATATATATATACATATATATATATATACATACATACATATATATATATATATATATATATATATATATATATATATATATATATATATATATATATATATATATATATATATATATATATATATATATATATATATATATATGTATGTATATATATATATATATATATATATATATATATATATATATATATATATATATATATATATATATATATATTTATATATATATATATATATATATATATATATATATATATATATATATATTTATATATATATATATATATATATATATATATATATATATATATTTATATATATATATATATATATATATTATCATAATTAGCAAGAAACTGCTAGCAAATTGCTTCCCCCTTTTTTTTTTTTTTTTCTTTTTCATTTACTGTTGGCCGATCGATATTTGATATTTTCACGGTCAGAATACAAGAGATTAAAACGGATTGAAGGCCACTCCCTTTAAGTAGATAATTTCTGAGGCAAAGGTGAATTGTCTGGTTGTCCTTTTCAGGCAAAAACCCCTACAGGCATCAGCTGAACATGACTCAACCCCCCCTATGTGTTGGACGTGCCCCCTACCCCATAGGAGGAGATAAAAGCAGAAACCAAACCGAGGTTCGCTCTCACACGTGCGCTGGATAGGATGGAATAAGGACCAAGTTACATGCCCCTGGCCCACAGTGCCCTTAGCTAACCACATGGCCCTTTTCAAAGTATACTTTCTCCTTGTGCCCTTCGACCGCGGGCCACGTGTTCGCTCCACCGTTGGCCTGACTGATGCCCACATGCCATTGCCCGGCCCTTCGTGAAATTCCCACGCATTGCCCTTTTACGTGAAGCCCCCACATCCTAACACGTGGAGGAACTCGCCCTCGGAAATCGCAAGTCATCCACGGACCTCTTTCTGCGCTGGAACCAAATCTGCCTTACGGTAAAGTGCTCTGGAAGACCTCCATTCAGTCACGCTTTTGTCTCGTAACATTTACTTAATTTGAGAGCCAGTAATCACCGAATCTCTTGTCAAATGTCTGTGCTCCTCGAGTGCCAGCAGTGCTAAGCTATCATTAATTCATCGACGCCCCTTGGCACCCTCAGTGCAGCTTTGAATTCATTAGTCTTTTGTCTATTTTCATTACTGGTGTATAATGTGCATATCTCTCATTTCTGAGGGACCCTATATCATGGAAGCTTCTTGGACTGTGTCTGGAATCCCCCAGTTTCATTCATCCCGCAGGAATCCCCTTCAGGATCAATAACCTACTTGCATTCCTCTTTCCCGTACTAGTGTCATTTATGTAAATACACTCCTGCAAGTTTGCCCACGTGTTTACATAAAATTTCCCTCTGGTAGAAGAGCCTTACGCTCATACGAAATTCCCCTTTTGTTTTCCTCCTTTTATTTATGTTTTCCTGGACCCCCGCGGTCAGAATCACAAGGCTAAATTACCTTAAATTGTTGCTACCTGTCTCACGGAGAATATTTCAAACTAAATTGCCAGGAAAAACATAAAAATGGCGACCTGGCCATAGATCTCGTTTTGCAGTTGCAGTTCCCCTAGTGTTGCTTTATTGCATTTGCAACTTGCCAGATCAGCTATTAGCAAAGCTAAGCTGGGTACGAGACAATTACGAACCTTTTGTGTAAAACCAGCACACAGATCCGGAAATACCACGTAAGTAATGTGTTTATCTTAGCAAAACCTTTTTACAATCGTGACTGTTCCTAGGAATTAGAAATAGGGACACATGCATTCACTGAGAGAAAAGAACTGCCATATTAGATTCATTAATGCATACCTTTCAGGATAGGTAGTTAGGAAATAACCAGTGCTAACCATCCTTTGCTTCGAGGAATAGTGCAAAATTCCTGTGTGTTAAAATCCTTACCATATTCTTTGCTTCGAGGAATAGTGCGAAAGAAATTCCTTTGTGATAAATTTTACTTCGCATTTTGGATTAGCGAATTATTACTTAGGCGCGAATAAATTCCCATGTGGGACAAGACGAAGTCAGCTTGCATTGCTGAAATTCTCTCAGTGTAGTTAGAATTCGAGTTAGGTGTTAGAAAAGCGAAATTTAAACTCCGCTGATAGGGAAAATTACTAGGTCATTTTACTGTTATCCTCTCATCCCGGGAAATTCCCCGAGTCCCAGACGGTCTATAAATAGACGGGTCCCTTCACACAGAATCTAAAAATAACTCCGGTGATGGTCAGACGTCCTGCACCCCCCCCCCCATGTCCGTGTGTGTAGCATTTTTTTTTTCCATTCATTTCTCAACAAACATTTTTCTAAGGGACTAATCGTATTTCCAAGTCCTCAGAGACTCCTACTAGAATTCTACGTCGCACATGGAGAGAATTCCTCAACCAAAAATTCCAAGTTCTCAGAGACTCCTAAAATTCTACATCGCACGTGGCGAGAATTCCTCCAAATTCCACAATTCCATGTCCTAAGAGACACCTAAAAAAATTCTACGTCGACGAGGCAAGAATTCCTCAACCAAAATTCCAAGTCCTCAGAGACTCCTAAGATTCTACGTCGCATGTGGCGAGAATTCCTCAACCAAAAATTCCAAGTCCTCAGAGACTCCTAATAAAATTCTATGTCACACGTGGCGAGAATTCCTCAACAAATTCCAAGTCCTAAGAGACTCCCCCAAAAAAATTCTATGTCGCAAGAGGCGAGAATTCCTAATTCCTGCGGGAAACCCAAAATCAAGTCCTTTTGAGACATTATATAGTGTAGTTCACACACATCTAAGCCCTTACGGGACTGATCATTCTAGTTCGTTAGAACAACTCCTTAACTTCACGCTACAGAAAGCCAAGTCCAAGCGTGACAAAATCCAACTACGTCTTCCGAGACGCATATTAAAATTCGTTCGCCAAGAACAACCACGTCTTTCCGAGACATACTAAATTTTAACAAAGCCTCCTCAGACTTATTGATCCCCTGTCTTATTCAGACATCCATTCTCCTGCAGTCTGAACGATTGAGTGTTTCAGATTCCTGCAATTGAGTTTTCAGACAACCTGAGTCTTTTCAGACATATCATATAGCCATTATTTCAAGATGGCTAATACCAGAGCCCAGCAAAACGAGGACTTCAAATTCTACATGTCCACTGGAAAGGACATGGGACTAATGGGGCAGGATCTGAGAGAATGGGTTCAAGAGCGAGTGGACGATGCCAAGGAGGAGAGAACAAAAGAACGGCAGGAGAAGGAGAAAGAACGTGAGGAGAGCGCGAGAGAAAGAATTGCCCAAGAGAAACGAGAGGAGAAAGAACGTGAAGAGAGAGAGAGAGAGAACGGCAGGAGAAGGAGAAAGAACGTGAGGAGAGAGAGAGAGAACGGCAGGAGAGAGAGAGAGAGCACGCCCATGAGCTCCAGATGTTAGAACGACAGCACGCCACCCCACCTCCTGCGGCGGGAATGAGTGCCCTCAGCCAAGCTCACTCGTTCATGCCAAAATGGACAGAGTCCGAACCCGAAGTATGGCTTGAAAGGTCCGAACGAGTCCTGGAGTGCTGCGGCCTCTCCCCCGCGGAACTCTCCCTTGTTCTCACTAAATTCCTGGGCGGAAAAGCCCTCGTTGCCTACCACGCCCTTTCAGCAGAAGATAGGGGAAACTGGGAATCCGTACGCCAAGCAGTTATGAAGGCGTGCGAGATTACCCCCGAGCGGTGGAGGAGACGTTGGAGAGAGCAGCCCAGAGAAGCAGGCCAGACTTGGTCCGATTGGGCGTACCATTCAGAGCGGGCATTAACAAAATGGCTCGATTCCGAAGGAGCCACAAGCACCGCCGAGGTACTAGAGTGGTTTAAATTCGAGCATTTCCTGCGCTACGCCCCTCCTGCCCTCGCCACTCATATAGTGGAAATAGCCCCAGCAACACTCACCGAGTGCTGCCGAATAGCAGACATGTGGGAAACTCACCACCCTCAAGGAGGATCCATGGGGCGGAAGACAAATCCCCCGTCCATCCTCGGAGGATCAAATTCCCACAAGAATGGGAACTCAGGCAAGCCCCTAACTTGCCATTATTGCAAGAAAACGGGGCATTCCTCCGAACAGTGCCGGAGCAAGAAACCGGCACCTCTCTCTCCCGGAAAACTGCCCAATAACTCGCCTGCGCCCTCCACAGGGGCAGCGCGGAAAGACTTCAGCCAGACCTTTTGCACGGCGTGCAAGGTTTATGGCCATTCTCCCGCATGGGCGAAATGCCCGAGCAATAATAAATCAAATACTCCCACCGTCGCCTTGGCCGTCACAGATCCCAAGTCATTAGGCCCTCCCGCCGAAGGGCCCGTATACGTGACCCCTCCACGAGGTAGCCACCCCGCGCGCCAAGTCACTGCATTCAAGGACTTGGGCGCGCAAATCTCCCTCATCCGAAGGGACAGAGTTCCCTAGGGAGCTATCATCAATAGACGAAAACTCGTCACGATCGAGGGAATAAATCAATTTAAAATGATACTCCCTACAGTCCAATTGAGACTCACAAGACCTCACCAATCCAAAATTTGCGATCTTGCAGTAGCAAGCCATCTCCCCGGAGGCTATGACGTCATCCTGGCACAGAACTTTCAGTCCCCACAGAAATCACGAAAATCTAGTAGGGGTCCACATTCCCCGAATCATTCCGCAGGCACGAGTAATCCTCCCCCGCTTCTCCCTAAGTCAAGACTGGCGCCCACTGGGTACCAGGAGGATGTGCAGTCCCTACCAGTGACACCTGAGTATGATGTACAGTGGCCCCCTCGATCGGTTCCCGATCCAATTCCAGTGCCCGGCCCTGCCTCAGTGCCAGTGCCAGGGCCCCAATCAGATCTCCCTCCCGGAGATGCCAAATTCCTGCCGGTGCCACTTGAATGCACCGAGCAGTGCCAAGCTTCATCCGTCCTGACCAACGAGCCCAAGAAACCTCTGACAGTGCCTGACTCTGCCCTAGTGCCAGCGCCAGAGCACTACCCTGATCTCCATTCACGGGATCCAACTCAGGACCCCCTCTCTTCCCCTGGCCTGGCACCGCTACCAGCGTTGGTAAGAGAGACGGTTCCTCTCGACCACAGCAGAAGCTCACCTGCAGGTGCAGCCTCACAACCCATGCCTGAGCTGGTCATTGATACCTGCGAGCCGTTCACGCTGCCCCCGACCGCCTCCTCTCTGCCTCAGCCCGTCGCTGACGCAATTGCAAGTCAGGATTCTGCCATATCTCACCTGGCCGATGAACTACAAGAGCTGCGACAGATCATGGTAGAACCAGCACGGAAAACTCCTGCGTCAGCTGTCACAGCAGCAGGCCCAGGTGGCACTCTGTGCCGCCCTCCGATCTCGGGCCCTCCGCTTCCCCGGACGAGGACGACTGTCCCATTAAGAAAGGTTCGAGGCGAAATTACCACGGGCGTGGGAAATTCGAGGTAGTTTGCAAAGAGCTCTAGAGCTCCCCTGGCACCTGTGCCACCATTTCATTTTTCGAAGGTCTTGGCACCTCTAATCCAGAAGGGGATGTCAGGCCCTCTGTTATCTTCTTCCGTTCCTCAGGAACTTCTATCTCTTATCATCCTCTATTAATCTTTCCTTAAATTATCACCACAAGAGGCAATTAAGTACGGGATACCATTCCCCACACAATGTATAAATCACTGAGAATAATAGGGTGAGAAGTGGCACGCCCTTGCGCCCACACCTTGGCACCGGGCGTGCATGTCAGCTCTTCCTGAAGGAGTCGCGCCCTTCGGGTGCACTTTTCTCGCCCTGGGACTGAAGTGATAGTCCGGGCCGTAATTTATAGGCAGAGGACGATAAATTCCCGCCGAACACAATAAAACCCTCACTCCTTTTCCCTTAACTCTACTGCCAACATCATTTACTCTCTTTTAGTCATTTATTTATCTTTATATTTTAATGAATCACAAGTCATAGACTCTTGCCCTTGTGCTTTAAATGCCCCTTTCGTAAGCTCTGAGAGACGTGCTCCGCTTTTCATATGCAGTCACGTTTTCATTCGTAACATTTTCCTTTTGTTATTATTATTCCTTTTTCCCCTTCCCTTCCTTCTAAGAACTCTGGTTGTCCTAGACCCCACGTCTTTTGTCTGCTCACCCCGTCATAACACTGAGTACCCGAGTGTGGGCAGTGGACGCATAAAATTAGCATAGTTTAAGGTTAGCGAATTAAAACTCGCGAATACTCTCGCCCTCATACGACTGTCAAAATCCCTGTGTGCGGGCTGGCCATCAGCTTGCCTTGAATTATTAGCTAAGCAATTACCGATGCGAATATGTATAGTCATTACAATATCAAGTAAAGGGGATGTCATTAAAAACAAAAATAAACGCTGTTTTTAATTTATACAGCCTCTTCAAGGCAGACTGTACTAACCGCATGCTTTTAGGGGATATCTAAAATTAAGTAACCATGTGTTTTAATTCTTGAACAATGACCTTTCTCTTCATTTGTTGGCTATAGCCTCATATACTTGGTCTTATAATCCTAATTAATTCATATTGTTAGATTTACTTTATAAAGTTATCATTGTGTACCCAAATCCAAAGTAATTGTTCTTTTGCACGTGTTGAAAATTTACTTGTCTTGTTAAAGTAATTTGTTCCAGTATGTTATCAACAGTAAGGCCGCAGAGTTTTATAAATACTTTAGAAGTAAAGTTCATTGCAAGGCAGAATGTAGAGTAACGGAAAGCATTTGCCGCTTATTCTTGTATATCGATGTTCACACCCGAAGAAGGTGTGTACATCATCTTGTATGGGGAGGTATCATAATTAGCAAGAACTCGCTAGCAAATTGCTTCCCCCTTTTTCTTTTTTTTCTTTTTGTTGTTTTCATTTACTGTCGGCCGATCGATATTTCGCACGGTCAGAATACAAGAGATTAAAACGGATTGAAGGCCACTCCCTTTAAGTAGATAATTTCTGAGGCAAAAGTGAATTGTCTGGTTGTCCTTTTCAGGCAAAAAAAACCCTACGGGCATCAGCTGAACATGATTGAACCCCCCCTATGTGTTGGACGTGCCCCTGCCCAATAGGAGGAGATAAAAGCAGAAACCAAAACGAGGTTTGCTCTCACACGTGCGCTGGATAGGATGGAGTAAGGACCAAGCTACATGCCCCTGGCCCACAGTGCCCTTAGCTAACCACGTGGCCCTTTTCAAAGTATACTTTCTCCTCGTGCCCTTCGACCACGGGCCACGTGTTCGCTCCACCGTTGGCCTGCCTGATGCCCACATGCCATTGCCCAGCCCTTCATGAAATTCCCACGCATTCTCCTTTTACGTGAAGCCCCCACATCCTAACACGTGGAGGAACTCACCCTCGGAAATCGCAGGTCATCCACGGACCTCTTTCTGCGCTGGAACCAAATCTGCCTTACAGTAAAGTGCTCTGGAAGACCTCCATTCAGTCACGCTTCTGTCTCGTAACATTTACTTAATTTGAGAGCCAGTAATCACCGAATCTCTTCAAATGTCCGTGCTCCTCAAGTGTCAGCAGTGCTAAGCTATCATTAATTCATCGAAGCCCTTTGGCACCCTCAGTGCAGCTTCAATTCATTAGTCTTTTATCTATTTTCATTACTGGCGTATAATGTGCATATCTCTCATTTCAGAGGGACCCTATATCGTGGAAGCTTCTTGGACTGTGTCTGAATCCCCAGTTTCATTCATCCGTAGGATTCCCCTTTAGGATCAATAATCTACTTGCATTCCTCTTTCCCGTACTAATGTCATTTATGTAAATACATCCTTGTTTACGTAAAATTTCCCTCTAGTAGAAGAGCTTTATGCTCATATGAAATTCCCTTTGTTTTCCTCCTTTTTTTGTTTTCATGGACCCCCGAAGTCAGAATCACAAGGCTAAATTACCTTAAATTGTTGCTACCTGTCTCATGGAGAATATTTCAAACTAAATCGCCAGGAAAAACATAAATATATATATATATATATATATATATATATATATATATATATATATATATATATATATATATATATATATATAATCAGTAAGCTACAAACGTCCTTTAATATCCAATTCGCTCTACCTCGGAAATAATATATTTTCATATATGTTACCGAAGGGGAATTTTTTAGTTGATAATAAATTCGTCGTCTCGCTGGTTCGAGCCCACGAGACGACGAATTTATTATCAACTAAAAAATTCCCGTCCGGTAACATATGAAAATATATTATTTCCGAGGTAGAGCGAATTGATATTAAAGGACGTTTGTAGCTTACTGATTGAATATGAATCACGGTGATGTGATAAAAGTCATATATATATATATATATATATATATATATATATATATATATATATATATATATATATATATATATATATATATATATATATATATATATATATATCAAATATAAGGGAGCCATAGAAACGCCAAAATGTGGAAATAAAGGCTATATTTTAGAGACCGAACTGTCTCTCCCCAGGCACTATTTGCCTGAGGAGAGAGACAGTTGATCTCTGAAATATAGCCTTATTTTCCACATTTTGTCCATTTTTGGGCTCCCTTATATATGATGAAATTCTGTTTTAACAGAAAATACTTCACTGTCATATATATATATATATATATATATATATATATATATATATATATATATATATATATATATATATATATATATATATATGTATCTTGTAATTTCCACAATGGTCCCGTGGATGAAGCATATAATAAGTCCTCACGTGAAAATGAAAGGAATTGGTACCAAGACTTTCAACTTTTATTCCAAAGTCATCTTCAGGGTACTGAACAGAGTTTAGAGAATAACATATACAAGAAAGCAATATGGGTCACAGATAACAATAAAATAAAATGAGTCAACAAGCCATTTAAGTATGTAAACAACATTCATTCAAAAACAAAAACATACTTAGTGGAAATATGTAATTACTACAAATGCCAGTACAAAACTATCTGTTTGTAAAAAATCTAACAGCTTGTTTTACTCTTGCATCCTTAAGAATAAAGCTTTTTAACAATTCGTCCATCTTAAAAAGACCATCGCTCAAATTCATATTACTAAAAGAACTAATGAGGCATCCTTCGACCAACAATCTGTCATGCAACGAGGAACTCCTAAAAACAACTACAGCTGAATTCCAATCTATTGGGTGCCCAAAGTCTCTTACGTGACAAAAAATGGCGATTTGAGCTGGTTGCAACCCGTACATTATATTTACTTAGTTCCTTACCAGATTGTCCAATATAAGGTAAATTACAAGTTGAGCAATCAATTTTGTACACCCCTCCTGCTGGCATTTCTGGTTTGTTACAAAACAACAAATTCTTGATAGACGAAGTATTACTAAAAACAACATTTATTTTCAGACATTTCAGGCTACGTACAATCGATAAAAATTCACATCGGTATGGCAAAACTAAAATATTTTCAGTGTCATAATTCCTTGACCTTTCATGACTATAAAATGTTTTTGGCACTTTGGAGGCAACCATCGATAAAATTGAAGGATAACATAATTCTTCTGCAATTGCATAGATGTTCTGAATTTCCTCTGCTAAAAATTCAGGATCACAAATTCTGTATGCTCTTAAAAACATCCCTGAGAAGACTGATCGTTTTATCTTGGGGTGATGGCTGGAAAAAGTTGTGAATGAGAGCATTTACTGCTGTTGGTTTCCGGTATAGTTTGAATTTAAATCCGTTGTCGGTTCTCATAACGACTGTGTCAAGAAATGGTAGAGTTTTATTCTGTTCTGCTTCCAACTTGAACTTTATGGATGGAACCAGGCCATTCAAAATTTCTAAAAACTCGTAGGGTCACGATCCAAAGGCCACCGGCATATTATGTCGTCGACGTATCTGTACCATGTCAAAGTAAACGTAATGACATTTGGTAAGTATCTGATTTCATAAAATTCCATGTATATATTTGAGAGGGTTGCAGATAAACAACTTCCCATTGCCAAACCAAAATCTGTCTATAAAAAGAACCATTAAACATAAAAGTATTATCAACGATGCACAACTTTATCAACTTAATAAAAACATGATGGGGAATAGGAATATCAATATCATTTATTTTTTCTTGTAGAAACTGTAGCAAATCATCAATGGGCACTTTTGTGAACAGTGAATTGACATCAAAACTAATCAACCTACAATTTGTATCTTTACCTTTCAACTTTGTGATAAGTTCTTCCGTATTTTTAATATGTGCCTTTGATATGTTTCCTATAAGCGGATTTAACAAAGAGCCTAACCATTTTGACAGATGATAAGAGGCTGAGCCTATCAGAACTGATAATGGGCCTGATTGGTTGACCTTCTTTATGAATCTTTACTGTGCCATACATATAAGGAAGAGTGGCATTAACGGCAGAGAATTTTTTGGCTAGTTCATGGTGGGACTTTAACAAGGATTTGGAGTACTGTTATAATGCTTATTAACCTTATCGGTGGGATCTCTCAACAGTTCCTCATAAGTATCCTCATCGGATAACAGTTGATTGGCCTTTTCGATATACGAATTCTTACTCAAAATAACAATGCAGTTTGACTTGTCAGCCTTAGTGATATGAATATCTTTATTAGCTCGTAAGCTTTTAAGTGCCATCTGAAATCTCAGAGGTATAGTATGTTTTAATTTCGAATTACATGCGGCGTACACATCCCTTCGCAACCAAAATGTTGTCAGGGTTTACTTTTTCATTTTTGGTTTTATCCAAGTTTATGAAACCTTTGGCTACTGAAAAAATGTCAACTTTGTTCTTAGCAAAGCAAAAATTCATACCAAATCCTAAAACAAGTTTTTCGTTCTCACTGAGTTCATATGAAAAGAGGTTTACGTATAAGTCCGGGTTACTTTTCGTTGTCCATACACTATCTCGAAATAAATGGTCCAGTTTCCTGTTTAAGTTAGTTTGATGTTCCACTGCTACCGATCGCACTGCATTGTACACATTGTCATTAATAGCATTCCACTGTTCATCCGTTACATGATTGCGCAAAAATATCTTAGCCTTTTTTGTATCTTGAAATGCCAGTACAAAACTATCTGTTTGTAAAAGAAGAAATGTAGGGATGAGCTTGTTATACCGAAATCTTGTTTACCGAAGAGATTACGCAACTTGGAGCATAAAGCTTTCTCGGACATGGATCATCTGATTTTGGACACGTGTATTAGTAACAAACGTCAGGAAGTGAATCGTTCGTTTCAAGATACAAAAAAGGCTAAGATATTTTTGCGCAATCATGTAACGGATGAACAGTGGAATGCTATTAATGACAATGTGTACAATGCAGTGCGATCGGTAGCAGTGGAACATCAAACTAACTTAAACAGGAAACTGGACCATTTATTTCGAGATAGTGTATGGACAACGAAAAGTAACCCGGACTTATACGTAAACCTCTCTTCATATGAACTCAGTGAGAACGAAAAACTTGTTTTAGGATTTGTATGAATTTTGCTTTGCTAAGAACAAAGTTGATTTTTTTTCAGTAGCCAAAGGTTTCATAAACTTGGATAAAACCAAAATGAAAAAGTAAACCCTGACAACATTTTGGTTGCGAAGGGATGTGTGTACGCCGCATGTAATTCGAAATTAAAACATACTATACCTCTGAGATTTCAGATGGCACTTAAAAGCTTACGAGCTAATAAAGATATTCATATCACTAAGGCTGACAAGTCAAACTGCATTGTTATTTTGAGTAAGAATTCGTATATCGAAAAGGCCAATCAACTGTTATCCGATGAGGATACTTATGAGGAACTGTTGAGAGATCCACCGATAAGGTTAATAAGCATTATAACAGTACTGTTAAATCCTTGTTAAAGTCCCACCATGAACTAGCCAAAATTCTCTGCCGTTAATGCCACTCTTCCTTATATGTATGGCACAGCAAAGATCTCATGTTACACAACCAATCAGGCCCATTATCAGTCTGATAGGCTCAGCCTCTTATCATCTGTCAAAATGGTTAGGCCTCTCTTGTTAAATCCGCTTATAGGAAACATATCAAAGGCAATATATTAAAAATACGGAAGAACCGCCATCATAAAGTTGAAAGGCAAGATACAAAATTGTAGGTTGATTAGTTTTTTGATGTCAATTCACTGTCTACAAAAGTGCCCATTGATGATTTACAGTTTTACAAGAAAATAAATGATATTGATATTCCTATTCCCATCATGTTTTTATTGTTGATAAAGTTGTGCATCGTTGATAATACTTTTATGGTTTAATGGTTCTTTTATAGACAGATTTTGGTCGGCAATGGGGAAGTTGTTTATCTGCAACCCTCTCAAAATATATATACATGGAATTTTATGAAATCAGATACTTACCAAATGTCATTACGTTTACTTTGACATGGTACAGATACGTCGACGACATAATATGCCGGTGGCCTTGGATCGTGACCTCACGAGTTTTAGGAAATTTTGAATGGCCTGGTTCCATCCATAAAGTTCAAGTTGGAAGCAGAACAGAATAAAACTCTACCATTTTCTTGACACAGTCGTTATGAGAACTGACAACGGATTTAAATTCAAACTATACCGGAAACCAACAGCAGTAAATGCTCTCATTCCAACTTTTCCAGCCATCACCCCAAGATAAAACGACTGGGTCTTCTCAGGGATGTTTTTTAAGAGCATACAGAATTTGTGATCCTGAATTTTTAGCAGAGGAAATTCAGAACATCTATGCAATTGCAGAAGAATTATGTTATCCTTTCGAATTTTATCGATGGTTGCCTCCAAAGTGCCGCAAAAAACATTTTATAGTCATGAAAGGTCAAGGGAATTATGACACTGAAAAAATATTTTAGTTTTGCCATACCGATGTGAATTTTTATCGATTGTACGTAGCCTGAAATGTCTGAAAAATAAATGTTGTTTTTAGTAATACTTCGTCTATCAAGAATTTGTTGTTTTGTAACAAACCAGAAAATGCTAGCAGGAGGGGTGTACAAAATTGATTGCTCAACTTTGTAATTTACCTTATATTGACAATCTGGTAAGGAACTACAAGAGAGTCACAGCAGCATAAATATAATGTGCACGGGTTGCAACCAGCTCAAGCGCCATTTTTGTCACGTAAGAGACTTTTGGGCACCTAATAGATTGAATTCAGCTGTAGTTGTTTTTAGGAGTTCCTCGTTGCATGACAGATTGTTGGTCGAAGGATGCCTCATTAGTTCTTTTTAGTAATATGAATTTGAGCGATGGTCTTTTAAGATGGACGAATTGTTAAAAGCTTTATTCTTAAGGATGCAAGAGTAAAACAAGCTGTTAGATTTTTACAAACAGATAGTTTTGTACTGGCATTTGTAGTAATTACATATTTCCACTAAGTATGTTTTTTTTTTTGAATGGAATGTTGTTTACATACTTAAAATGGCTTGTTGACTCATTTTTATTTTATTGTTATCTGTGACCCATATTGCTTTCTTGTATATGTTATTCTCTAAACTCTGTTAGCACTCTGAAGATGACTTTTGAATAAAAGTTGAAAGTCTGGTACCAATTCCTTTCATTTTCACGTGAGGACTTATTATATATATATATATATATATATATATATATATATATATATATATATATATATATATATATATATATACATATATACACACACACACACACACACACACACACACACACACACACACACACATATATATATATATATATATATATATATATATATATATATATATATATATATATATATATATATATATATATATATATATATACATACATATATACATACATATATATATATATATATATATATATATATATATATATATATATATATATATACATATATATATATATATATATATATATATATATATATATGTGTGTGTGTGTGTGTGTGTATGTATGTATGTGAGCATATATAGATGTTTATTTCTGTTCCACACGTGATTGTATGTTGATTATTTCTATCTTATCCACTCAGAAGGGATAATTCTGAGGTGAAATGCTGTCAAGGTGGTCATTGCTGAGAAAAAACTCACGCTGGTATGCAAGCAGTTAGCTTGCCCAGGTGATTCTTGGGTGCGGTTGCCCTCAGGTTCTAACTTCTTTTAGACTTGTATGGCCTAGTGGGCAGCGCCTCTACATTCAATTGAAAGATCTGCCTGATCCTAATGTGAGTCAGATATATATATATATATATATATATATATATATATATATATATATATATATATATATATATATATATATATATATATATATATAAGTTGAACAGCCTGTCTTGGTTACTAAGTAGAGTTTACCCGGAAGAGTTATGGCTCCACAGCAGTAAAAGCACAAAGATAAAGAAAATTATGTCATTATTTGCTACTTGGGATTTTCTCAGATCTTTCAGAGTTGGCAGAACTCATCATGGGACAGACGAGAAAAATTAATATTTATAATTACATAGGTTATATATACAAATGATAAATATATACAATATATATATATATATATATATATATATATATATATATATATATATATATATATATATATATATATATATATATATATATATATATATATATATATATATATATATATATTGTATATATTGCCTCATTTTGTATATATAGCCTATGTAGTTATAAATATTCATTTTTCTCGTCCTGATGCAATTTTGATGATGGGTTCTGCCAACTCTGAAAAGATCTGAGAGGTCCCAAGTAGCCAAATAATGACCTTAATTTTTTCCTTTATCTTTGTACTTTTACTGCTGTGGGCCATATCGCTTCAGGTAAACTCTACTTGGCAACCAAGACAGGCTCCTGTAACCCTATGTTGCCCCGCAATCTCGCAGGGGTCCTTCTTCACCTAGTAACCTTTGATCTGAGCGGAAGCATCCGCTCATCAATCTGTTCTCATTTGGACAGCAAGCAACATGTGCTGAGGCTTGGCTTACCTTCACAAGAGCAAGAGCCGCATGAGGACGTTTATCTTGCCTGGTCTATATAACCTCGAAGTGTGCAGCATCCATTCCAGTTGATTCTGGAATCATAACACCTCAGTTAAGACTTCATTCCGGTATGTAGACAATGAGGAGTAAATCTCTGAATATGAAAGGTGACTACTGCTTGAATGGGGTTCAGGCTCTCTTGTGCACAGTGGGGTGAGGGGGACTGGTTAGTGCCCCGGGACTGGGTATCAGGAAATTCTTGCGTATAGCAGAAATGGCAGTAACGTTTAAGTGGAACTGATTCACAAGGCTGGGTTAGCATTCAAAACAAGGAGTTTCTCTCGCATGACTTAACTAGGCACCATGGAGGAATTGATCAATTAATTTTAATTAGCCCTTGGTAACACTATGGAGGGAATAATCCAATTTTGATCACTGAGTTAACTTAATTGGAGCTTAGGGGCGAATCATGGGGCAACTTGGTTGGTAGGTTTGATTTAACAAAGGGGACTTTGTTTAGGAGAATGAAAAGTTGGAAATTTTGGAAATATGGAGAGAAGTTCACGAGAAGGCACAGTAAACTGGCAGGGGGATCGCATTCCAGACATACCTTATCCTGTTCTTTGCACAAGCTCTTGCAAGACTCAGTTGGTCGTAGGGCGATTGCATTCGGGCCAGTAGGAAGGGAGAAAGATGAAGCGCGCCCACGTCTGCTCTCTCTCGAGTCTGCGAAGTGTCTGGCAGGGTTGTTTTGCCCATAACTTCTCGGCAGTCTTGGGGTATTTTTGAGTTGAACATAGTGGCATAGGTTGAATTTGTAAGCAAATCCAGGAGTCAGTAACAGGTTCATACAGTAAGAGGCCTTACAGTTAAGTCCCTAAGGTTCAAAATTTTAGCCCCCTTAATCCCACATTCGCCCCTGTTGGGATAACGATTTTTCTAAACCCCCCAGAACACATGGTGGGGGCGACTAAGGAATGGTATTGTTTTACCCCAAACTGCTCAAATCTGTCAGGGCGTCTCCTTTCTGCTGCTAATTTCCTACTCATAGCTGACAACTGAGAGATGAATTTTAGAAAATATGTGAGAATGAATATATATATATATATATATATATATATATATATATATATATATATATATATATATACTAGTATATATAATCATGAAGTTACAATGTCAACAAAGCATCAATTCACACTTCCTCGGGAATATCTCGATGGAAGTATCACCGAAGGGGAATTTATATTATAAATGATTTGGTGCTATCATCAACGCACCACGACAGCACGGACCAGCAATCCCAGTCGACGTTACCACTGAGCTATCAAGATAGCTTTGATAGCCTGCCAGTGGTAATGTCGATCAGCTGCTGGTCTGTGCTGCGTTGTGGGTTCGCGACCCGACAGTACCAATCCATTTATCACATATAAATTCCTTCGGTGATAATTTATCGGAGATATTCCTGAGGTAGTGAATTTGATATTAAACAACATTTGCAGCTTCATGATTGTATATAAATCACGGTGTGATAAAAAAATTCATATATATATATATATATATATATATATATATATATATATATATATATATATATATATATATATATATATATATATATATATATATATATATATATATATTATATATATATATATATATATATATATATATATATATATATATATTCTCATGATATCATCTTAAAAATGTATATCTTTCCATGACTTTGATGTATTTGCTGTTCTAGTTAGCATGTGTTCTGTGTAATAATAATCATTGCTGAAATATTGTATGTAGTGTATGTCAGATCTCACAAAATTAATAATACACTTTTAATGATAACATAGTATTGTGATAGCGAATGCTTTGTTTTGCTTTCAGTGTCATCGCAAAAGATTACGTGTTGACAGGTCAAGATAACAATACGCTGCTCCATTCTGAAAACCAACTTTGGTTCTTCACCTTGTTTCAAAAAACATGCCAATCATAATTAGCCAGCTGCAGTCTGTTTTGAGCTTGTTGAGATTTCATTAATAGCTTTGTTCAATTTGATTTTCTGTTCGAGTCACATACGTTTTTGAGATTTACTGGGAGTATAACCACATGGCAATTGGGTCATGTTTAAGATTACATTGCTCTGATCACATATTGTTCTAAAGCATTAGTCTTGGCCCCAAGAAGTTTTCCTCAGGAAATAACGTCATCTTACTTTTCTAGAACTTTCTCTTGTACCTCGTTCCCAAATTGTAATGACGTAATTCTATGGGGGTCTCTCTTGTAGCTGGAATCTTAAAAATTTGCTCATTCTGACTTCAGAGACCTTTCGTGTGGTTCCTTCTCTCTCTCTCTCTCTTCAAAAGAGTGATGTTATTAACGTAAAATATTTGTGTGGTCATTGATATTAATCTTAGCTTTTGAGATCTGATAATGGTAGTAAAAAGTGTACATACTGGTAACAGCGCCTATCAGAAAAGTGTGTTTAGTGAATCTTGAGCAGCTGCATTTGGGGTGATTTTGTGAAAATTTTCACAAGCTTGTATAAGGTAAAGTGATTTTTACTTATTATTATCATGGTATAATAAGGTCGATATATTAAAGGATGTTTTGTGAAATAGTGTGTTCTTAAAACATCATTGGAATTATTTGATTTTTTTAATTGTTTGTTTAGTTCTTTGTGAAATTAACACTTTGCCACATTTTATATGTTTACAATCTCTCAATTTTTCATATTTTATGTTGGTGATTTAACATTTATTTACTTAGCATTTTAAGTATTTCTTGATAATTTAACATTTCATACTTGATTTAATTTTCATTTACTTAGTTTTTTTTTCAAATCTTAAGTATTTCTGAATAGTTTAAATTTTGCTTTATCAATTCAATCTCATGATAAATTAACCTTTGTAATTTAACTCAAGAATTAATTAATTTTTGTTTTGTTTTCAAGTAATAGTAAATTTTTTCATATTGTGAATTCAAATTATAAATATACTGACCACCAGTGATAGGATTAATTGTGTGCATAAGGCACAGTGATAAACATGTTTTATGCCTTTAGTTTTGCTGAAGTGAATTAAGACCAGGAAGCAGTTAATGCTGTTTGATGGAGTGATGCGCTTTACATTATTAGTATATTTCTTGTTTAAATGTTGATATTTACATTTGTTTTGATAAACTTAACTGATTTCCTAAGCATGATTAGTAGCCTAAGTTTTTAATGGATATGTATATATATATATATATATATATATATATATATATATATATATATATATATATATATATATATACATTATATATATATATATGTATGTATATATATATATATATATATATATATATATATATATATATATACATATACATATATATATACCTTCCATACCAACAACTGGGCAGAATATACAAAGGGCAATTAGAAAGAGAGACGTTTTGCAGCTTTTCATCATTTATTTGACAACGTTCCGAGGCCATGCCTCATCATCAGGCTGAAACATACAAACACTTGGTAATCTAAAATCGACTTGACTAATTAATTACAAAAGGTAATTTATTTGAAAAGAAACTAAAAGTAAAAGGGAAATGCTAAGCACCTCTCAAGGAATAGAAAGGACGGTCACAAGATACGTAGGTTAAAAGTAAGCTCATGCCAAGAAGAGAGGGGTGGAGGTCGTTTGATTGTTTAACTCTGGAACTGCATGTTTAATAAAAAGTGATTCATAGATCGCAAGCTGTTGAGGAAAGGAGGCCCTAGAAAGAATTTTGAATTGCTCATATTGGATGTTAAATTTACATTTATGGGCATGGTTCCGAATATTAGAGTATTCTGGAGACACCAATCGAACTCCAGTGCGATAACTCACAGCCCTGTGGCAATTAATGCGAACTTTGAGGAGTCTAAGAGAGGATCCAACATATTTTCCCTGATTGCATCTGGGACTAGTAAAAAACAGACCGCATTAAATCCCAATAGGGGATCAAGTTTATCTTTATATTTAAAGAGAGACCCGATTGTCAGGGGATTTGTCGTTATTAGTTGGCATTTTAGGCCAGGGGCAAGTTGATGTATTAGTTGTTTAATTTTGTTGCAGAAAAAATCTTTTTGAATAAAAGGAAGACTGGCATAAAATGGTTTCCTAGGAACAGTAGGGAAGTTAACTTTGGTTATAATTTTACCATTAAGGAACGTATTCAAATGTTTGAAAAACAGTTTGTTGGAAAATAATTGTCTAAAAAATATTTTTGTAAAAACATAACTTCCTTATGAAAATGTACCCAGTTCGACGTTAAAGTAAAGGCCCTGTGGAAGAAGGTATTAAGAGACCCTGTTCGTTTGTTTGTCTGCATCCTCGTTGACGGTGGTGACCGTCTCGACTACTCTCGGAGTTTGTTTGTTTTTGTGGTGTGCTGCTTGGGTGGTATTTATTTTACTGCTGTTTGATTTTGTTTTTGTTATGCTGTAACATTTATTTTACTGCTTATGTATTATTTATTAAGCTGACTGTTTTTGTATTTATGCTGCTAGTTTATTATTTGTTACTGTTATGCTGCATGTGAATTGTTTATTGAACTATTTAAGAATTAATTACTTTGGTTTTATATGTCGCTGCCTCTGTTATTTGTAAAGTTTATTTAATTGGTCATTTTAAGTATTTCTCTCCTGGACCTGACTCACTTGTATATAATGTAAATTACTATGTATAATAAATTATTAAGGCTGTATTTTATTGTTTTATTCTGCTCCTTCCTCCTTTGTTTGTCACAACTGCTGCCAGTCATTCCAGTCCCATTCTTTTTTGAATTTTAGAATATGCTGAACCAAGTCAGGTTCATTAAATTGGATTCACAGACAGCATAACAATATCATAAATAATATACTAGCAGCATAATACAAAACCAGGCAGCATAATAAATACATCAGTTGTTGTTGTTTTAATTTTAAATTAAATTCTCTTAATACCCTCTTCCACAGGGCCTTTACTTTAACGTCGGGCTGGGCGGATTTTCATAAAGAAGTTATGTTTTTACAAAAATATTTTTTAGACAATTATTTTCCAAACAAACTGTTTTTTAAGCATTTGAATAAATTCCTTAATGGTAAAATTATACCAAAAGTTAACTTCCTTTTATTCAAAAAGATTCTTTCTTTAACAAAATTAAGCAACTAACACATCAGCTTGCCCCTGCCCTAAAATGCCAACTAGTAACGACAAATCCCCTGACAATCGGGTCTATCTTCAAATATAAAGAAAAACTTGATCCCATATTGGCATCTAATGCGGTCTATTTATTTACTGGTCCCCGATGTAATCAGGGAAAATATGTTGGACCCTCTCGTAGGCTTCTCAAAGTTCGCACTGATTGCCACTGGTGTGTGAGTTATCGCACTGGAGTTCGATTGGCGTCTCCAGAATACTCTAATATTCGGAACCATGCCAATAAATGTAAATTTAACATCCAATATGAGCAATTCAAAATTCTTACTAGGGCATCTTCTCCTCAACAGCTTGCGATCTATGAATCACTTTTTATTAAGTAAGTAGTTCCAGAGTTAAACAAGCAAACGACCTCCACCCCTCTCTTCTTGGCACGAACTTACTTTTAACCTACGTATCTTGTGACTGTCACTCGTCTCCCCTCCTATTCCTTGAGAGGTACTTAGCATTATCCTTTTAGGTTTTAGTTTCTTTTTAAATAAATTACTTTTTATAATTAATTGGTCGAGTCGATTCTATATTATTTAATGTTTGTATGTTTCAGCCTGATGATGAGGCTTGGCCTCGAAACGTTATCAAATAAATGATGAAATGCTGCAAGACGTCTCCTTCTGGTGCCCTATGTTGTGTGTGTGTGTGTATATATATATATATATATATATATATATATATATATATATATATATATATATATATATATATATATATATATAGATATATATATATATATATATATATATATATATATATATATAGATAGATAGACAGATAGATAGAGATAGACTCTGTATGGCTCCAGTGGGTAACGCCCTTTGTTTCCAACTGAGACCTAGTCTGATCCCTGACGTGAGTCAGAAATTTATATATATATATATATATATATATATATATATATATATATATATATATATATATATATATATATATATATATATATATATAAAGTATACTTTATTTACCAGCCTGTATTTGCTAATGAAAAAAACTTCTTGTTTGGTACCAATTGACACTTGAAAAACATTTCTTGAAACAGCGACACTGTAATACAAGTGATTACGAGAAACAAAGTTATTTCCCCGTTAGCGAGAGACCTTTGACGGATTAAAAATCTCAAAGCCTTTGTCGACGTATCTGATGGCCTTATGATGAACGAAAGAGAGTCTGCAAACTTTATTCGTCAAGGTTAATGTATTTTGAAAGCAGGATAGACGTGGGAAAACCTTGTATACTTTGTGATTTTACGGTTCCTTTTGAAAATCATTTGACTCCTTTGATCATTTAATACTGTAAATACCTTCTCAGATATTACTATTTTTATCAAAACAGAGAACAAACAACGAGGAGCTAAATTATACCAAACTTAATTTTTCACATTTTTGCACTTAATTATCTTCTTCTTCTTCTTCTTCTTCCTCTTCTTCTTCTTCTTCTTCTTCTTCTTTCTTCTTCTTCTTTACTTATCATGATTTTGGCAATTCACTAGAAAATTTTCCACCATAAAGAACATTTCATCTTAGCTTTCGACTTCAGTTAGGTTAGGTTTAAACCTGTTCTCCTTTGTAAACAATCTTGAAAAATTAATATTTATGTGTTTCAATATGTTCTTGGATAAAACAGTTGTCATGACGTTGAAAGGGACAGTACACGTCAATACCTTAGTATTTTTCTGTGTGTGTGGACATTCAGTTTTCACAAAACTAGAGGAGTAACAATTCAACCGTCGAAAAGCGACCAAGTGCCAGTCCAGGAGACCAGTGTTGGCGAAACGACTGATGTTTATGGATAAATCCACCAAGAGATGTAGTGAAACAGAGGGTGGAACGGAAGACAAGTGTGGAGCATTGGCAATAAAGAAGTGGAGTGAGAAGTAGTTACAGAGGAAGAATTCCTCTGATTGATACTATTGCTTTTTCTGAATGACTTTCCAGCCACTACAACAGGAAATCCCGAGTCGAAGGTAGCCAAGACATTAACAGGAAAAATAAAAAAAATATTTCTCTGCAAGTTATTATGGAGTAGGAGACCATGGAAGTTTTTTTGTTACTGAATCTTTATATGTATTCAAAACATGATTTATATACAGGGAAAAGAAGAAATTTGCAAAAAAGGACTGAATTTCACTGGATTTTGCTGAAAATTTTCAAGCTCTCCTTCCATTCAGGAGAAAAATATAAATGTTCAGTAACATAGCGAGGTTTCTAAGTCACTGACAATTAGGCAAATATAATTATTTTTTATTTATTATAATCAACCACATAAAAATCTATCTCAGCTTACTTATCAGTTATTTATATCCACGAGACCAACTCCAGACAGACGCTTTTCACAAAAATTTTCCGAGTACAAAATGTCACAGCGAGAGAGAGAGAGAGAGAGAGAGAGAGAGAGAGAGAGAGAGAGAGAGAGAGAGAGGAGAGAGAGAGGAGAGGAGAGGGAGAGATTTCTTTTCGCCTTTGAGTCTCCTCGTGGACAAATACCGTCCATTCTGGCCTTAATTGCAGCCACGTTCAGAGAACGAGGCTTTTAAAAGACTCTGATAGGATCCAGCGACGTCAAAAAGCCGAGAGTAAGAGGCGGTGAAAAGAAAGTGCTCCGCAATTTCTTCGCGGGAGAGCCAGGCTGAATTAAAAGGAGACGACGTTATGATGCGACTTGGGGACAGATCATGACGAGTTCTGTAAAGAAGAAGAATCAGATATTCGGGACGTATGTCGTTCCAGTAGCGTGAGGTGTTTAGAGGAGGGGGTTTCTACACCCACCTTTTAGAAGTATCATGTAAAAATCTTATCTGGTCAGATGGGGCGTTGGGAACTCGTTCATTTTAGTCTTGTAAAAGCATTTTTTTTATATTGAGTAAATGAAACCGAGAAAATAACGCAACAGAATGAGAATAGTTTTATGTAATACAATAAATTTTATAAGCAATTCAAATTTAAATTCAGATTAATATCTAAACTTTACTCATACGAATTCTTCTCTGGTACATCGAGGTTAATTTATTATGTACAATGAAAGAACACAAAAAAACATATTGTTAAAATTATGTTAGATCTTAATTCAAGACAAATTCAGTTACCTAAGTTAAATATGTTTTGAACTTGTACATACTTAAGTCTCATGACCTATTATTATATTATATTATATCATTTAGCCTTCTTGTCTAAAACCCATATGCCAAACATTTATCAACATGCTTCAACATGTTTATGCAACATAGGGATATTAGAGCATGAGAAGTAAAAAGAAACAGCAGCAACAAAAAAAGAAAATGGCTTAATAGCAAATAAATCTGTCCAGAAATTTAAGTTCAAAATTTCTGATCAATTACCTCACGATAAAAACCTTTTCAGAAATTTCAGTAAACATTTGGAAAGAATTGAAATCGAGGTGATTCGATTTCACTTTATTTGAGGAATTTCAAGTTAAGTGAGTGAAAACTATAATTTCATTTAAGGCAAAAAGAGAAAAAATTTAAGGTATTTGAAATGCAAATTTTGGAAATCTTGATTGAGTTGAATCGAGTGAATGATTCCAGCCTTTGATTCTTTATTTTTTCTAAACTTTATTCTACACACAGAGGATATAGTTATCAAGTTAAGTGAGTGAACAGTTGAAATGAATTGATTAAAATCATTTGTCATAATACCAGCGAAATAGTAAAAGAGAAAAGGGGAAGTAATAACGAAAATTAAACACAGACATAAAAACATGAAAATAAAACTATAGTGAAATGTAAACAAACTACCACTCACAAAGTAAAAATATTTAACGACCTAATTGGGTACCTACTATGAAATTACACGATAGCTAGTTGAATACCAGACGAGTTTTTGTTCAATTCCGGCTTCATCTTTTAATAGTCAGCGACTCTCTGAAATTAAAAGGTCCAGTCTGTTTGAACAAAAGACAGTACCCGAAAATCCAGGTCAGTGAAAGGATGGTCCTGTGCTAAACTGTGTTCTCTAATGGCAGAAAAGGGTGGTTTGGAAAGGGGGAAACCTAGTTCTAATAGAAAGACCTCTGTGTTCCAAAATTCTGTGTCTGAGCCAGCGGGAACTAGATCCCACGTATCGCAGACCACACTGCGAACAAGTGAACAATTAAACGACACAGGAATTAAGGTCCACAGGCAGAGTAGGCTTCTCTCTCAAAAGTGTCGTTTACTTGTTCACTTGTTATGGTCTGCGATACGTGGGATCTAGTTCCCGCTGGCTCAGACACAGAATTTTGGAACACAGAGGTCTTTCTATTAGAACTAGGTTTCCCCTTTCCAAACCACCCTTTTCTGCCATTAGAGAACACAGTTTAGCACAGGACCATCCTTTCACTGACCTGGATTTTTCGGGTACTGTCTTTTGTTCAAACAGACTGGACCTTTTAATTTCAGAGTCGCTGACTATTAAAAAGATGAAGCCGGAATTGAACAACAACCTGTCTGGTATTCAACTAGCTATCGTACTCTCACAGTAGGTACCCAATTGTGTCGTTAAATATTTTACTTTTGTGTATGTCACTAGTATATGTTTTTATGTCTGTGTTTTTAATTTTTCGTTATTTTTTACTCTTTTAGATATATATTTTATATTTCGTTAGTATAAGATTTATTATGACAATTCATTTTATATTTTAGCTGATTCTCATCCTTGTATTTTTTTAGCCTGATGATGAGGTTTATACATAATGTAGCCTGGTCTAAGGCTATTTATCATTAAGCTAAGATTTCCAAGTAGCTGTCTAATTACTGAGACATATATTTACAGATATATATATATATGTGTGTGTGTGTGTGTGTGTGTGTATGTGTATATATATATATATATATATATATATATATATATATATATATATATATATATATATATATATATATATTTATATATATATATATATATATATTATATACATATATATATATACATACATATATATATATATATATATATATATATATATATATATATATATATATATATTATATATGTATATATATATATTTATATATATGTACTATATATATATACATATATAGTATATATAGGGTATATATATATTATATATGTATAATTACATATATATATTATACAATAATTTGTGTATATACATATATATATATATATATATATATATATATATATATATATACATGTATACATATGTATATACTAGTTGACCAACCCGGTGCTGCCCGGGAAAACACTGAATGACTCAGAAACAATTTACTGCACCTCCTTGTACTGACTATCCCTTGCATCAAGGAATTCCTGTGCTGACTGCCCCTTTTATCCAAATATTACTGTACTAACTGTCCCATTTATCCAGGTATTATTGTTGTGACTATCCCTTTTATCCAGATATTACTGCACTAACTGCCACTTTTATCCCAATGTTACTGTGCTGGCTGTCCGATTTATCCAGATATTACTGTGGACTGTCCCATTTATCCAGTTATTTTTGTGGTGACTGTCCCTTTTATCCAGGTATGCCTGTCCTGACTATCCCATTTATCCAGGCATGACTGAACTGACTGTCCCTTTATCCAGGCATTACAGTAATGACTGTTCCATTTACCCAGTCATTACTGTGATGACTGTCCCTTTATCCAGGTGTTACTGTGCTGACTGTCCCTTTTATCCAGGTATTAACGTGGTGACAGTCCCTTTTATCCAGGTAATACTGTGGTGACCGTCCCATTTATCTAAGTATTACTGTGCTGTCTGTCCCTTTTATCCAGGTATTAATGTGGTGACTGTCCATTTCATCCAGACATTACTGTGCTGACTGTCCCATTTATCCAGTTATTACTGTGGTCCTTTTATCCAGGTATTACTGTGCTGATTTTCCATTTTATCCAGATTGTGGTGACTGTCCATTTTATTGATGACTGTCCCATTTATCCAGTTATTACTGTAGTGACTGTCCCATTTATCCAGGTATTACTGTGCTGACTGTCCCTTTTATCCAGGTGGTATTACTGTGGTGACTATCCATTTTATCCAGATATTACTGTAGTGACTGTCCCATTTATCCAGGTATTACTGTAGAGACTGTCCCATTTATCCAGGTATTACTGTAGTGACTGTCCCTTTAATCCAGGTGTTACTGTGGTGACTGTCCATTTTATCCAGATATAGTGACTGTCCCATTTGGTAGAGACTGTCCCATTTATCCAGGTATTACTGTAGTGACTGTCCCTTTAATCCAGGTGTTACTGTGGTGACTGTCCATTTTTATCCAGAGCACATTGCAGGTGGACGTCCCATCATCCAGGACTACTGTTGACTGTCGCATTCATCTAGGTACTCGCTGTCTGTTTTTATTCAAGGATTAATGTGGTGAATGTCCCTTTTATCCAGGTATTGCTGTGGTGACTATCTAAACCTTGATGCAGAATTATTAATCACAGGAAAGAAAAGTATTTTCAATAATGTATTTCTATGGTATCGAGTACATGAAATAAACCAATAGAGTTTATTTACACATAACATAAGGTGTGATAAACCGGTAGAGTTTATTTACCACATAAGTTACAAAGGGAAGGGGAAGGGGTTACATGTTTGAAACCTACCCTACTATGTAAGTTGGGTCCAGTGATGACCACGTGCCAAATTTTGCCTAGATCGGTCAAGCGGTTCGGATTTCTATAGCACACTAACATGCAAACATACATACGAACATACAAACATTCACTTTTATATGTAAGATGTATATACAGTAAACCCCCCGTATTTGCGTTCTCACGATTCACGGCCTCACCCATTCGCGGATTTCTCTATGGAACATATATACCCATTATTTGTGGAAAATTCGCCCATTCGTGGTATTTTTCACTGAGAAATATTCACTAATTACTGTATTTTCATATCATTTTCAGACTGAATGCACTTTTTGAGATAAAACTATTAAAATACTCAGGTACCCAGCAGTGCTTGAGTTACAATAATTCGCTTTACGATAATTAGATTTTGTGATGGGGTAAGCAATTAATACCAATACGACAATATTTAGGAAATAATTCTAAATTTTGCGCAGGCACAGGCAGCAACGTACAATCAGGCAGTGAGAGAGACCAAATTACAATAGGCCAACTTCTTTTCCTCCATCTCTTTATCCCATCTTCTAGTTAAAAAAGTAAAAGAGAGTGATAAAAGCATTGTTAGTAACGTTATACCCTTGCGTAAATGCGTACTGCCATAAACAACCGAACAAGAAACTGTTGTTTTGCTTATAACCGAATCGGATAACAACAGCGGTTTTGATTGTATATCAACCATCGTACGGTAGTAAAACAATTATCGTACTTATGTTACAAATGACGTTACAGAATAGACTAATATTTTTACATTATACCCTTTATTCGCTATGGATAAAAGATCGGCAAGGAAATATATTCATAAATTTAAGCTGCAAGTTGTAACTGAAGCTGAGAAAACAATGTTCAAGCTGCTAATGACTATAAGCTATCGTGCATCGGCAACATGGATAAAATTCGACCGTAAATAAAACTGGAAAGGAAGTATTTTAATCAGAACTACTGGGCATGAAAGAACGCATATCACTGCTGTTTTCACGCCAATAAAAGATAAATACGTAAAGCTCGTATTATGATGAAATCAAGTGAAAATAGCTAACGGAATCTTGATTTTTTGTACACAAAACAAACACGCCCCCAAACGGCCAACATCATCTATTAATGAAAAAAAGCTGAATTAATCTCACAATGAGACGTATTTAAGTTATATTTCGACTTAAAAACTCTTCATAAAACAAAAAATAACCTTGCTAGCTAGAAGCAAGAAAAGCACTCTGAACTGAGTTAAATACGGCGAAATAAATGTACTGTACTGCGTAATCGGTTTCCAAACCAAAACATTGGTCACTATGATCGCAACTTATAACACAAAAGCAATGTAATAATATATATACAATATTAGTGGATACAGTGAAGTAAAGCATAACATTTTAAAAGATCCATGGAAAAGATGAATATTCGTTATGTTGAGGTTAGTATAATACGATATTAATTTGTGAACATAGAGTACAGTATAATGTAGGCTAGGCTACAGTATATGTATACGATATACCATAGTGTAGAATTCTTGTTTGTTATTTACTTTCTGTGTGTATTGAATTACCATAAGTCATTGTGCATGAACCTCCAGAATTAGCTGATATTAATAATTACTATACCGTATATGTATAGAATATACTTTATAGTGTAGGCTAGGCTACCATATATGTACACATGGTACTGAATACCCTAGTGTAGGCTAGGCTATATTCGAGATACGTTTTTCCAACAAACGATGGTTTTTTTGGAACCTAACCCTATCGTAAGTAGGATAATACCGTGTATAGGCATTTTCAGAGTTTTTTTGTGTTTGACCTATCAAAATAGGCAGTTCTAGGTGTTTTTAGTAGGGCTTTAAGTATATATATATGTGTGTGTATGTATGTATGAGTATATATATATATATATATATATATATATATATATATATATATATATATATATATATATATATGTGTGTGTACATACATACATACATTTATATATATATGTATATATATACATAATTCATGTATATATATATATATATATATATATATATATATATATATATATATATATATATATATAAAAGTAAATAAGCATCAGACTTCAATACGAACTCGACTCGTGTCTAAACCTACTGCACGAGTAAAACTGTTTCCTGTGTATTCTGTCATATTTTTACACCCATGGTTGTATTTTCAAACCCTTGTTAGATAGCACAAGAAAACTAACACACGTAATACCTCACATAACGCTTCATGAATACTGGGAAAATATTTCTTTGCATTTGACATCAAGTAAAGAACTTTTGCCTCGAGGGTTTTTTGAATAATGAAAATCCCTTTCATAGAAAATGTAGGAACACAGTGTGGTCAGGAACAATTCTATGGAATTTCCCCTTCGGATATTCAACAGAAATTCTCTCAAAACCTTATGGAAACATTTCTCAGACTTTGTAATTAGTTCTCAAACAATATGGTATTAATTTCCTGAGTTGCTGAACTTGGTGGGGTTGGCAAATGGAGTCTGTTGGTTCTTGGTGGATAAATGGGAATATTGAACTCTTAAGATTTTTTAAATGGGAAGTTGAATGATAAGTTCATAACTCAAGTCTAACTAAATATAAACCTCTGCTAGCTAAGGGCAGGATATAAACGTACAAAAAAAGTCCTTTCACCTTGGAAAAACTTGACTGAAGGCTACAACTCGAATTCAGAAAAACAATTGGGGATTGTTGTTGACAGTGATGAGTAACTCGAGTTCGACCTTGACCAAAATTAGCAAACACTCGAACACTCTTCTTCTGCTGAAACCAAAGTAAGTTTTTTTTTTTTGTCTTGTGTGTGCATGTGTATTATTTTCATTTTTGGATTTATATTTCAGCCAAAAAAAATGAATATGCTATATTTATTAATTTTAACTTCTTTTATTATATGAGTCAAGGAAAAACTTCAGTTTCTTTGCATAGAGAAAAAAATTAAGATTAATTGCCAAATGAGCTCTATACAACTATTATCTTACACTCCACCTCCACTTCAATTAGAGAGCGATTTTGAAATGAATATTACCTGATGTTTCCTTCTGACAGACTGTATATGCAATCGACGGTACCTAACAGCTACACGACTTCCTTACCGACTTCAAAAAATATCTGTTTTTTTTTAATGTTTGTGTTCATGTAATTGAACTTCAGTTAAAATTGTGAGTCCCCTGTTACGTAAAGAGAGAGCAGATATTTTCCTGAGCACTCAGACAGACGTAAAGGCATGAAAAAAAAATTCCAAAACCGATACTTCAATATCCTGGTAAGGCGTGACACTGGTATGTCAAGAATCTTCTTCAAATCTGTGGCATCATAGATGGCAAGAAAGACTGATTTCACCGAGAGAGAGAGAGAGAGAGAGAGAGAGAGAGAGAGAGAGAGAGAGAGAGGGGGGGTGAGCAGGCGAAGGTGGGGGAGATTATGATATAATATTACTAATTGATTTTACGGGAACATATCCTTTGATAAGCCGATATTTTTAAGTATTGAATGGAGGTTTACTCATGTAAGCTTCTATAATAAGATTATTCACGCTTCTGCATTAAATTTTACAGAGTTGCCAGTTCCACGAGAAACGACAAAGCATTTTTCTATATGAATATACGAATAGACACACAAAGGACACACTTTCTTTATTTAATAAAGTCTCTTCTCTCTAGCATGAACTACTCCAGACAGATATTCATAGTACCACAGGAAAAATAATATTTGATATTCATAGCAATTACAAGCTTTATTATTGTAAAATAGCAAATAGGATTCTATCAGTAATGGAACATGCCGTTTCCAAT
>NC_089771.1:13830383-13850383 GCF_040412425.1 Macrobrachium rosenbergii
ACCGCTAAACAAAAGATACAGTTCACTAAGTATGGTTATAAAGTATCAGTGCTATATTTCTTATCAAAATATCATAAAAACATTAACACAGTAATTTTTAATTATGGTAAATATGAAAAGACATAAATACTTAATGAAATAGGCTTTTTAGCCACCATAGTACAGTAATGTATTTAACGTAATGAACGTATCGGAGATTTACAGTAGTTGTGGGCGTGGTCTAACCAGACAGCAACTGTTTTAAATGGCTCAGTTTGCCTCCCCTCGCCTTACCCAGATAGGCCATGCACTTCTGCGCTGATTTCGATTTCTTCGTTTAAAGTGCTTTTTCCATTTTTATGGGTAAGCACAACGCCTTCTTTGAAGGACTTTGATTTGGCGTTGGTAGACCAGTATTCAATCGGCTGCCTGGCCTGACATCGCTTAGACCTCAGCGCACAAGGTACATGTATCATATCACCCCAGCCCCTTTCTCCCAGCAGCAAGGAGAGCTGAGCAGTCAGGTCGTGACAGTTCAAGACGTGAGGTGTCTGTTGGTGTTTTTTAGAAGATGTTGGAGTGGCTTTGTTTGTGTGTGTATTAGTCTGTAACACCCATTTGCTCTCAGCAAACCTATCTGTTGATCACATACATAATCCCGGGGTGTCTACAGGGATACCAAAGTGTCTGCCTCTCTGACCGGTCGGCTGCGGATTTGAACCCGCGCCACAGACTTCTATGAAATCCGAGGCTGCTGCTCTACTGACCTAGCCATCGAGGCTCTTTTGCACTTCTCGATGATATCATTCTTATTAAGCCTATAGGCCTATGAAGCAAATAACGACGGAAGTATACCACACCAAGACTGTGGGGGAATTTCACAAATCCTGCTTTATGGTCTTATAGACACCCTATATAAGTAACAGATTTGATGCAACTATATATTGTTGCTATCTGTAATATAGCCTAGTATGTTATAAAGCCAATAGCATAGGCCTAGACTCCAGAGCCATAATATTATTATTATTATTATTATTATTATTATTATTATTATTATTATTATTATTATTATTATTATTATTATTATTATTACTTATAATAATACGTTGTTGTTGTCATTCTCCAGAATCTGAACACAATAGGTGTGGCTGATAACGTCCGACCTGATTATAGTCTTCCATTCCTAAAGTAAAAGTAAACAATAAAAAGGTAGAATAAATTGTATTTCTAATAGCGAAGATTACTCTCTACCTTGCTTATTTATTTATTGATTTATTGTTTTTTTTATTCAAACTAGACATAGGTCTAGTCTCCCTCAGGAGATTAGACCTTTGTAGCCTTGGCTATAGCCTAACCTGTGGCTTGTAATAATTTATTGCAAGCATCGAAATCATGATCCTGACTAACATTTGCTTTATACGCAAAACTACAAAAGCGAAAAGAAGTAATAACTTTGAATTCATATCCCAAATGCATCAATTTTTATCGCTTTTCTTTTTCACTCCATCGCAACATCCTCTTTCACAGTTTCACTGTATCCAGATTGACGGTTCCACGACTTACGGGAGTCATGGTGAGCCGAGGGATTCATGCTACAGTAAGATATTTAGAGTTCATTCTGAAATATTATTGTAGTATGAAATATTTTTGTTTTTATGACCCAATATATTTCAATAATAAGATTCTACATAACAAGTGACCAACTTTTCCCCATACATACACATGTTTACAGGGTAAAATATAAGATTTAATACCAAGTGGCAACTTGAGAACAGCACTTGTCCAGTACAAAAATAAAAAAAGTCGCACGACTTTTGATGCATACTGTACATTGGCATAAGTACAGAAACCTCACTAACGTAGATAAAATCGCCAACCTCATACGCCACATCACCCCAACGAAAGTAATGTGCATTCATCTTGCTTTTATTCCTGCATATCATGGTTCCAGTTTCCATTTAGCCTGAGAGTCCTGCTGTATTCATTATCAGAAAATATTTAGCACACCCATACTCGTAACCCTCATTTTATATGTGTAAACTGTCTTTTTAACATATGGTTCTGAATTTATCTTTAGGGTCTAAATTGCTAATGATGTTCCTTTGGTATTTCTGAAATATTTGCTAGTATAACATCATCTCTACATTTCTGAATTCTCCACTGAGTTTAGTTTTCTGTCACAGGGCCTTACTGCTTTACTATGAATTTCTTGAAGGCTTTTCCATCACAAAAAAACACGTTATTTATAAGTCGCACTTTACGAATGTATAACGAAATACGTCACCGTAACGTCACGAAGCAGTCGCTATAACGAATTCCGAAAGTTAAAACGGAGAAGGAAGGAACGAATTAATGGGGAAATTCGCATTTGTTGACCTAAGCAGAGAGAGAGAGAGAGAGAGAGAGAGAGAGAGAGAGAGAGAGAGAGAGAGAGAGAGAGCCACGAAGAGACGATTCTCATGCCACGCATGTAATGGTCAGTTTTAGATGATTCCTTTGAACAGGTCTTGGTAGTTTTGACCTTGAATGCAAGATGGTGAATGAATGATTTTGCTGTACAAGACCTGCCTGTTTCCCGGGGAAATAGGCTCCACCCACAAAAGTCAAACAGCACAGTCAACAACGCGTTGTTCTTCCTACACAATGTTGGTGATCATGCAATAAATGACGCAGGATCGTGTGTAGGACCATTTTAACACCGTACGCAAAGAGGGAATGTGTTAATTTACTTGTTATATTGTAAAATTGTAAAACATATGTATCAGAGCAAAGGTAAATGATATAGGATAGCACTGTCTTTATTAACAGGCACTAAAGACTTCAATCAAATCCAAGCTTGTGCCACCCAAAGCAAAACAATCCAGTCGGGGAGAAACAAAACAAGAAATTTGCAAGATGACGTAATTTCTCATCTCCTGAGCCTTGCAAAACTCGCACTTGATAAATAGGTTTTAAGAGATAAATTAATGGGTTTTATGTGTTTGTCACACTGGGTTTAGTTTTAATCTTGACAGACGGTTCGCAAGCTGAACACTAAACACGCGATTAGCGAATCATTGCATTAAGGAATTTTAGGGAGTTTTCGCTGCATACACATTACAGCTTAGCAAGATTCTTCCCCTTGCTTGTAGGGCATAAACTCTTTCCTTTGGAAATCTCTCTCTCTCTCTCTCTCTCTCTTCTCTGGTTTCATTATAGCTGCTTCGTTCAGCAATACTGAATTTTATCATATTTCTCTCTCTCTCTCTCTCTCTCTCTCTCTCTCTCTCTCTATGATTTCATTATGGCTTTTATTAACTTTTACCGATTTTCTTTCATATATCCTTGTGGAGTTTAAACTCATTCAAACATTTCTAATCAATTCATAACCTATTCAAAACATTTACTTTTCTGATGATTGTTGGCATACATTATGTATTATCGGAACTAATTAAGGCAAGAATTTTATAGCAATTGTAATTTTTCTAACTTTGACTACCTGTAATTCTAAGGTAATGGATAGTAATGAAGTCTACCGCGGTTTCTAGTTATTTAAAATTGAATGTGATATTGTAATGTATATCGTTTAATAATTATTCGTATACAAAATGATTTATAAAGCTGAATTAAGAGTTATCTTTTACTATCATTACTGGTCCTTTCAAACGAAGAGGAACCATCACTAAGTTACGACAGGCACTTAATTCAATTACTCAAACTCTCGCGTCCATCCAAGAAGAAGAAGAAGAAGAAGAAGAAGAAGAAGAAGAAGAAGAAGAAGAAGAAGAAGAAAGAAGAAAGAAGGAGATACAGAAAAAAAGAAACTTTGAATGATGAGGCACTTATTTTTCCACCGTGAGTCTGCAAAGCTTGAAGTTGATGAATAAGCTCTAAGCTGAAATTAATGGGGTGGGTGGGGTGGGGGGTCTTACGCCCGCTGCAGTGAAGTAGTTTTTTCATCCTGATGTACGAGGTTTTGTTTTTACGACAAAGGTTTATTCGCCCTCTCTCTCTCTCTCTCTCTCTCTCTCTCTCTCTCTCTCTCTCTCTCTCTCTCTCTCTCAGTGATAGAAAGGTATATGAGGAAACATATGGAAATTGATATATGCAACATTTATACACCTCCAGGAATGATCTCTCTCTCTCTCTCTCTCTCTCTCTCTCTCTCTCTCTCTCTCTCTCTCTCTCTCTCTCTCTCTCTGAATGCACAGGGTTTAGTTTCGAGTAACTCAAAAAGAAAAATAAAGTTCCTAGAAGAACTAACCCAAACTGAAAAAATAGATATAATGAATATAAGTGAAACCTGGTACTCACATGACGCTGGTAATGATGTTCAGATAAAAGGTTTCCAAACTTATAGATCAGATAGAAAAAATAGGAATCAAGGGGGAACCGCGATATATGGGAGAGACGTAAATCAAGGAAAAATCTGCGAGAAATACAGTAACACAGAATGTGAATTAATAGCAGTAGAATTTGAATCTGAAAAATTAGTGGACATTGTAATATACAGACCCCTAATACTAAAGAGTTTGACATAGTAATTGACAAACTGGATGATATATGTAGAAATCACAAAGACTGGACTATACTCCTATCCGGAGACTTTAACTTTCCTTTCGTAGAATGGAAAGAACGAATAGGAGACTGTGGTTGTATTTATACATATAAAAAAGAGAGTAATAGTAGTGCAGAAGATAAGAGGCAATTTGAAAAGCTATTAGATATGCTACTAGAACATAACATTAAGCAAATAAATCACCTGCCAACAAGAAAGGATAATATTTTAGACCTAGTATTTGTGAACGAGGTGAACTATGTTAAAGAAATAATAGTGTATAATACGAGTATTTCGGACCATAATGTCATAGAATTAACAGTCCGTTCCAAAGCCCATGAAAACAGAGATAAGCAAGAGACAAAAAAATGGGAAGGATATGGAAAATACATTTTCTATAGTAAGAATATAAATTGGTCAAAAATAAATGATGAATTAAACAAAGAATGGGAAAACATATTCGTAAGTGATAATATACAGGTAAATACGGATATATTATATAAGATACTAGAGGAAATAATGGAAAAATCTATACCGAAGAAGAAAAGTAAACATCAGTCACACATACCAAGAGACAGAAGGATCTTGTTCCAGAAAATCAGAAAGTGGAAAAAAGGTCTTGCAAAAGAAAAGAATGCATGGAAAGTGATGGAACTAAAAAGTATGATAGAAAATGCAGAACAAAAGATTATACAGTCAAAAGAAAATGAAAAAAGGGGCCTAGAAGAAAGGACCCTACAAAGTATCAAGCAAAACCCCAAAATTTTTACTCATATGAGAAAAAGATGAATAAAATAAGAGTAGAAATAGGCCCTCTAAGAACTGAAGGGTGATTAACGAATGAAAAAAAGGAAATATGTAACATATTAGCAGAAAGATATAAGAGTGAATTTACACCTAGAATTGATGATGAAGATAATGATACAGAAATAAGAGATGAAAATAGTGAATATTTATCGGACATAGATATTACTGAAGCTGATATTGTGCAGGCCATTAATGAAATTAAAAATGGATCAGCAGCAGGACCAGACGGCGTACCTGCCATTTTGTTCAAGAAAGTGGTACATTCATTCGCAAAGCCGCTCACAATATTATTAAGACAAAGTATAGATACAGGCAAGATTTATGATGAGCATAAATTAGCATATATTACCCCTACTTTCAAAGGTGGATCAAGACTAGAGGCAAGTAATTATAGGCCTGTGAGTCTGACATCTCATATTATGAAAGTTTATGAAAGGGTAATGAAAAATATATAATTAAACATTTAATGAAAAATTGTTTGTTTAATATAGGACAACATGGTTTTGTACTTGGAAAAAGTACACAAACCCAACTGTTAGTCCACCATGAAAGCATATATAAAAATATGATAAACGAAAAAGATACAGATGTGGTTTACCTAGACTTTGCAAAAACTTTTGACAAGGTAGACCATAATATATTAGCGAAAAAAATTGGAAAGCATAACATTGTGGACAAAGTGGGAAGATGGATAAAAGAATTTTTGCAAAACAGAAAACAGATAGTGATTGCAAACGACGAGAAATCGGATGAAGCTACAGTAATATCCGGTGTGCCACAAGGTACGGTGTTAGCTGCATTGCTGTTTGTGATTATGATTGCAGACAGACAGTAATGTTAAGGACTCGGTAGTGAGAAGTTTCTCTGATGACACAAGAATAAGTAGAGAAATTACTTGTGATGAAGATAGAAACTCGCTACAAAGAGACCTAAAGAAAATATATAAATGGGCAAAGGTAAATAGGATGGTATTTAACTCTGATAAATTTGAATCAATAAACTATGGTGATAAAGAAGGAATGCTATATGCATATAAAGGACCTAATAATGAGACAATCACAGATAAGGAAACAGTTAAAGACCTTGGTGTGATGTTGAATGGGAATATGTTATGCAATGATCAAATAGCAATACTATTGGAAAAATGCAAAGCAAAATGAGAATGTTGTTCCGGCACTTCAAAACAAGAAAAGCCGAACACATGATTATGCTTTATAAAACGTACGTACATAGTCCACTTGAATATTGCAATATAATATGGTACCCACACTACCAAAAGGATATTGCACAAATAGAGAGTGTACAAAGGTCATTTACAGCTAGAATAGAAGAAGTTAAGGACCTTGACTACTGAGAAAGATTACAATTCTTAAATTCATATAGTCTAGAAAGGAGAAGAGAATGCTACATGATAATCCAAGCATGGAAACATAGAAGGAATTACCGAAAACATCATGGAGCTAAAAATATCAGAAAGAGCAAGCAGAGGTAGATTAATAGTGCCCAAAACTATACCAGGAAAACTAAGGAAGGCACACAGGACATTAATCCACCACGCACCAGCATTGATAATGCAGCGTCTATTCAATGCGCTACCAGCTCATTTGAGGAACATATCAGGAGTGAGCGTAGATGTGTTTAAGAATAAGCTCGACAAATATCTAAGATGCATCCCAGACACATCCAAGATTGGAAGATGCAAAATATACTGGAAGATGCATTAGCAATTCTCTGCTAGTCATCAGAGGTGCCTCACACTGAGGGACCTGGGGCAACCCGAACGAACTGTAAGGTCTTTAAGGTAAGGTAAGGTCTCTCTCTCTCAGTGATAGAAAGGTATATGAGGAAACATATGGAAATTGATATATGCAACATTTATACACCTCCAGGAATGATTCTCTCTCTCTCTCTCTCTCTCTCTCTCTCTCTCTCTCTCTCTCTCTCTCTCTCTCTCTCTCTCTCTCAGTGATAGAAAGGTATATGAGGAAACATATGGAAATTGATACATGCAACATTTATACACCTCCAGGAATGATTCTCTCTCTCTCTCTCTCTCTCTCTCTCTCTCTCTCTCTCTCTCTCTCTCTCTCTCTCTCTTTGGTATTCTAATTCTATCATAAGATATCCGTTTGGAAAACATTAGAACACTCCTTTGGTTTAAAAGGTATGATGTAGGAATCATCTCTCTCTCTCTCTCTCTCTCTCTCTCTCTCTCTCTCTCTCTCTCTCTCTCTCTCTCTCTCTTTGGTATTCTAATTCTATCATAAGATATCCGGTTGGAAAACATTAGAACACTCCTTTGGTTTAAAGGTATGATGTAGGAATCATCTCTCTCTCTCTCTCTCTCTCTCTCTCTCTCTCTCTCTCTCTCTCTCTCTCTCTCTCTCTCTCTCTCTCTCTGTAAGTTCTTAACTACAGCTGCACTTTCATCAGAATACTTTTTTCAGTGGCGTCAGCCATGAAAGATAATCCGGCTTTGACATGAAATTCTAGTCTGCAGAGCAAAGAATGATACTTATGACTTTTTTTTTTAAATACATTTCTCATAGACGTTATTTTTTTTCATTTTTTCAAATTAATTTATGAGTTCAACCTGTATTATTTAAAGGTAAATGATATTTAAGATCTAATTTTTTTCATTACGTAAAGTACAGGAATTTTACCATCCTTACATTCATACTTGGAGGTAAAGTGTATGAATATATAGCATTTGACATACACTCTTGGTTCTAATGCTGATTGACCTCAGTTGCAAAATATCTGGGAATACCTGTTGTATTTGTGAAGTACTTTCTCTGTTACAGATGTTAATGTTAACAAAACATTAATAACAACAGATAGTTAAAACCTAGTAATGCTGTGAAAAAATCCAGTATTTCAAAAACAAATCATCTAAGGGATATTTAATTGATCTGAATGTTTACATGATTTTAATAAGCCCTTATATGCGGCAAAACAGATAATAAAATGAGTCATTATAACTATTAAGACAATGAAATGAATTAAATTGTTCTAACCTCCTGCATACATAAAATATAATCACCGTCAAGATAAATATGCAGTAGATCCATAGGCTGTAAAATATTAAGTGTCACCCGAAACCTTTTTATAACCCTTATAGAATTCCCTGAACCCATAAAAATCTGACTCGAAGCTGAGTTCTGTAGTCACATCCAAGCATTTGCGTCTGGTTCTTTTGTAGAGAGCCACAGATCTGGCTCTCTCATTTACTCAGAGTAATGGCAATTAGATGACGTCATGTTCTTTCAACTATGAAATAACATTCAAATTGGCCGTCAGGGTCGTTACCCTGTTTCTTCCGCCCAGCAGAGACAGTCGTTCCACTGCCAGTGAGGCATACAGGGGTGGACATTCCTTTGCAGTTACGACGTCCATAAATTGTGGATGTTCCAGTGTTGTTATTTTGTGATGCAGAATTGAAAATAGCTTTCATGAAGAACAGTCAGTTGAATGGGTTAATTTTCCGACAATAAATGTCAGAAAGACTACCCACTATTTAACCGAATGTCTTCAATCACATGTATTGCCATGAAGTAACAGATTAATAATTCATCAAGGTTTTTTTAGAAAATGTAAGTACACTATTATAGCCTATCCAAAAAAATATTTATATTTATTTTCTCATACACAGTTTAAATCTATATATATGTATAAATGGATGTATGTATGTATGTATGTTCCACATACACTTTGAAACACATTGAGCAATTTCAACCAAACCTGGTATACATATGACTTACCATCTGGGCACTGTCACCAAAGGTGGGGGTGGGAAGGGGGTGAAATGTAAAAATTACAGAAAACGACAAATATTAATGTCAAATACATAGTTTTCAAGGCCGCTGAGAAAAACAGGAACATTCCCGATGCCCTTCAAGACTAAGTTCAGCCCTGAGGAAGGGGGGATGTGAAGGGGGTGGGAAGGGGGTGACATGTAAAAATAACTGAAACAATCAATAGTTTTCAAGGCCATTGAGATGAATAGTGGTGCTCCCGATGCCCTTTAAGTCCAAGTTCAGCCCCAGTAGAAATGGAGGGTGAGAAGGGGTGAAATATAAAATGTCAAAAATACTGGGCAATGTAACTGTAACTGAAGCAACTATCTTACAGGAAAGGGAGAGAGTATGAGAGAGAGAGAGAGAGAGAGTGAGAGGGAGAGGAAGTGAGAGAGAGAGTAGAGTGGGTGTTGGGAGGAGAGAGAGAGAGAGAGAGAGAGAGAGAGAGAGAGAGAGAGAGAGAGAGAGAGAGAGAGAGTGAGTTTATCGGTTGTCATTCTGAGTTTTCACAGGCAGTGCCAGGGTGGTCAGCTAGTGAATATATATTTGTAACTGTGACGGGTTTCACGTGCTCTGTCATTTGCAAAGATAACTTCAAAAGTACTATTTTAGCATCATTATTATGTGTATGTATATATATATATATATATATATATATATATATATATATATATATATATATATATATATACATATAGATCTTTACCTACTGATGTCCCAAAGGTATATTGCTTATTTGGTTTGCATATAGCTTTATGCCTAATGACACGAATCATTATTATACAGCTATACAGTTATACTACACATTCTTTAACGGAGGTAATCCCTCCCCTGTACCACTCCACCCCTGTAAAGGAATGACTTAACCTTTACTCCCAAAAGAGTGTTTTATAAAATTACCTGTTTCCAGTCCTTCAAAGGCTTCCCCTTTCGCAAAATCCATTCCCCACGAAGCCAATGATCCCATGCACCAATCTCAATTACTTTTTTTTAACGATTGGCGTTTTCCCTGTGGTGTTCTTTTGATCTCTCTGCCCTTTTACCTCACAAAGAAAGGACTGAACGGCTTGATAGGTCTTTGGTAAATCTATTTTTCAACGTTTGTGTTGTCAGCAGCGTCTAGGTAAGCTTATTTTACTACTGTATTCTCAATCGATTCATTTTTTTTTCTCAGGTATATCCAGTTGCTAAATCACATCTTTGCCAAATAGCCTATCAGTTATTCTTCTTTCTCTCTTTGCCTTCGTCGACAAGCTTCAGAGTAGAGTTTGTCTGTATCGTTATCAAGAAGAAATTTATTTCATTCATTTCAATAAGTGATTGCATGTATTCGTAATACTTGAAAGAAAGACTATAAAGTTACGTTTTGGTAATATTAAGTCATATCAATATTAGTTTTCTTACAATATCTACAGACAACGAAATATTGGTTTAGAAGTGAAATTTATGTAATTAAGTTTTTTAACTTTTATTTTATAATAAAGTGTTTCCTCCTTGAACAAATAACTAAGTAGAAATAAAATACACAGGACTTCACCTTGATCACAACCGTACAATTATAAAAAAAAAATTTCACAGATCTATGAATACGTACAAGTAATTTGTCAAAGTCAGACAAATCCCTCTGTAATTTCTTCTTCCTGGATTTATGCCACCTTCATATGTAAACCCCGTCAAAAACCTGACCGCCCCTTAATTGAGGACTAAACTTTTCTTGTACAAAGCATAGACGGACTATTCAAATTTAGGTTTACCCTGAATATAAATTGGATATTTCGAGCTCGTATATAAGTTGGGTACAAAATTCGTATGGTTTACCAAAAGCTCATTAAAAGTTTCGTATTTCCTTCCACGAGATCGAGATAATATTCACAGAAAATGTGTTCGAAATAAAATATACGAAGCAACGGCTATTATAGTAAACCGTATACTTCAAACCAGATATTTAGTCCAGTAATGCTACAGCTTGCTGTGAACAGAAGACAACTTTTTATTAGAAAAAATACGTTGTGTTGTATACAAATAATTTCAAGAAATTAATTTCTACTTATTTACTATAATATCTCTCTTTTCATGTATGTATAGAGCATTCGCTTTTAATCATTAGGAGAGGAGAATAAGGAGATTAGTTAAACAACAATAAGGACGTACGAAAAAACGCCATACGGATACTAGCAGTTTGAACGAAAGATAATGAAAAAGAAATTAATGAAAAAACAATACTAATGATAAACCGGTGTTAAGTATGATATGAGAATGATTATCTCTTGTCAATAGTGAAGTGGTATTTCATTGTTAACGTTACTTATACATCGTCTCGATATATATATATATATATATATATATATATATATATATATATATATATATATATATATATATATATATATATGTATATATATATATGTATTTATATCTATCTATCTGTCTATCTATCTATCTATATATATATATATATATATATATATATATATATATATATATATATATATGTATTATGTATCAGTGAATAGAGGAAAAGGTATTTTTCGAAGTAGAAATATCCTATTTCCATTTGGGTCAGTACGGAGGACCGTAACGCAATAACTCTCCCAGTCTGTCAAAACAAGTCTCCAACCATATCTTCAAGGACACACCAGCACTAACGAGGCGCTAAGAGAAATTGCATCTGGCCGTGCCTTAAAAATCCACGAGGGTCCTGCAGAAGGAACCTTATGGTTAGTAAGAGTGTGGGAAAAACCTCAACCACGCCCACAGGTCAAGCCTAGATGTTTTGGCCAATCAAATGCCATCAGTGCCAGAGACCTAGACACATCCTACAAGGAGCAAATACCCAATAATCAACAGGAATTCCTTAAAACACACCTCCAAAAGTTGGAATGAAGCAAGTGGAGGTGGTGCCTCAGAAAAAGCAGTACCTGCCCAGAATATGACGTCATGGTTGACACAAGGGAAAATGGGAGATATAAGGACAGGCATACAGGAAAGGAGACACAGAAAAAAGGTGGGAGAAAAAAGAGAGAGACAGAGAGAAAAGCCGCAGAGTGGGAAGATAGAGAGAGAGAACTATTCCGAAGTGTGGGAAGCAGAAAAGACAGAAAGAGAAGAAGTGTTTTAGTGAAGAAAGACTCTCTCAAACAATAGTCCCCGTAATCTAGTTCGTTAAGTCTCTCGAAACCATTATTTCAAAGTCTCGAAACCATTATTTCAAAGTCACAAAACCATTATCTTAAAGTCTCGAACCATTAAGAAACAGTTAAGAACTATAGGTGGAACTGTAAGACAAAAATCACAAATAAAGAAGAAACGGGAACAATTAATCATTTTCCCTTTAACCTCGGTAATTTACAATTTAATAACTGTTTTAAAGAGCCACTTGTTCCTACTTACAATAATTACCACACGCCCTACGCCGGACGCGCTTACCTTAGTGTTGGGCCCTTTGAAGGAAAGAAACTGGGTCCGACAACAGCTGGTGGCAGCGGTGGGATAACGAGAGTTAAGTGGGATAACGAGAGCAGTGGGATAACAAGAGCTAAGTGAGATAAAAAAAAAAAAAAAAAAAAAAAAAAAAAGCTGCAGCCGATGGCGATCGGTGAGATTACAACAGCTAAGTGAGATATCCGCGGGTGTACATGTAGTGATCACGAACAGTTGGCGAAACAGTGAAGTGAGATAAACAGTTGAAAATAGAATAAACAAGTGATCAAAGAAAACACCAAAGACAAAACATAACATACGCCACTCTGCAAAGAAGAAATAAAATACGCCCCACGCAAACACACACAACGCTACGACAAAGCAGAAGACTACGCCCCAGTGAGAGAGAGAGAGAGGCCCTTTTCCTGTCGACGCCGATGATTCCCGTGACCGAGTGAGAGCAAGATCCCCAGCTAAGGCGCAGTGACGGAAGGACGCTGAAGAAGAAGGCGAAGAAGAAGACGAACGAACAACCCAACCCTTGGATGAAAGCCTACGAATAACGAAATCAAGCTGCCGAGAGAATACGCGCAGAAAGACGAGAAAAAACGACTCACAGTAAGAATGTCCTTACGGTCACACACACACACGTAGAAAATTTTTTTTTCTTTGAGTTAGAAACACACAAAATTAAGTCGACTAAGAACACTTGTATTGATATTCATTTGAAAACACAAAACTCATACGTAAATTAAATAGACTTGGCAACAAGAGTTTTTTTTCTCTTTCTCTTTCTTTAACTAAGCACCTATCGATCTTTTACTAAATTTTATACAACATTTGGTATTACTAAACTTTATTTAACGTTTGGCATGACTAACCCATAATTTCTGTATTTTATTTGTCATTCTACGGTTATTTTAAGCATTTAATTTCTTATGTAACATTCATTAGCTGAATTTTATATATTTTTCGATCGAGAAATCTCAACTTGTTTTTTTGTTCGCTTAAAGGTGTTCAGAATCATAAGTTTTTCGAAGATTATTTTTTCTTTGATTTTTTTGAAGCGAGTGATAATTTATTTACTTTTTTTACCAGCACTGTCAAGGATAATTGGAAGTTAAGGGATTTTTTTTCTTTGTTTAACACCGCCAATCGGTAATTTAGAATTTCGGGGAAATTTTAGCGTTTGATTAATTTTACTTTAAGTAAGGTAGAAGTGTTTATGATCTTTTGTGAATTTTTTTGTAATTTTAAGAACTGGTTGACTTTATTGTGTTATTACGGCCATTATACTCATTGGTTAAGAAAGTGTTGGTCATTAGTGAATAAATGCCCAGGAGGAGATCGGCACAAACTAATAGCGTAAGAACTGTTTACACAAGAAGTCAAACCAATAATTTAACTATGGATAGGGGAACACACTCAACTAGCCCAGTCTCTGCCGCTGTAGGTACACATAAAAGACATGCAATTAACCATATAGCCAAATTTTGCGGAAGGAAAGAAGGTCAGGGTGCCTGTAACTTAGAAAACTGGATAGAGCAGGTAGGCATACATCTTAATAACATAATAGGCACAGATAGCGAAAAACTCAGTGAAGCGAAGAGTTATCTGGATCTGGAAGCAGGGGGAGACTTAGAACGATATGTCCATTCCGAGACATATCAGAGACTTAAGAATTGGGAAGAAATGAAACAGTTCTTTAGGAAGGTATATTCCACAGTAGGCGAAACAGATCCCGTTATCAGCTTTGCAAGGATAGCTCACTGTTATAAGGCAGATAAAAGAAGCTACCAAGGGATGAGTTCCCAGCTATACAACAATATGAATGAATGGGGTCACTTAGTTACATCCACTAAATGGGCAGAGACAGATAAAATGTCAGTAGCTGACGTCAAAACCATTATTAGGTTAGCATTCATGATTGGAAGTTTGCCAGCCGAAGCTATTGGAAGGATGACCCGAAAATGGGAGACTTCAGATGACATAGCTGAGATCGAAGAGGAAGTAGCAAGAATCTTAGGTAGAAATCACGAAGGGAACCCCGTATACAGACCTTTAGTCACCATAGGACAAGAAGAAAGAGGACAAAATAGTTCTAGGAATCCAGATAGAATCAGAATTAGGACGTTAGGTAATACAACTCAAGGGGACTTTCAACAGTCGTGTTATAACTGTCAGAAGAAGGGACATTATGCCAGTGACTGTCGAGGGATAGCTTACTGCCCTTTCCATAAGAGAGCCGGGCATAGCGCTCGAGATTGCAGAAATAGACATGCTTCAGCACCTAGATATAGATCTCAGACAAGAGGCAGAGGTAGAGACCGTAGTCAGTCTCCACAAGCTAGAAGGAATAGGGGTTCAAACCCAAACAGGTATCAAGATACTAACCAAACTGCGAGTATATCAGATGACACAATGGTAAATTTTCACTCCAGTGGTATAATGGGTCTTCCTTCATAATAGAGGAAGGACCGGATTGCAAAACCTAAGCCAAACTAGACAGGTTAGCAAAGTTAATATAGGGAATGAATATAATTATAGACCAGTATTTCCCGCACACGTTGGTTTAGAGAAACCTATTGCCACATTCTTTGATACAGGAGTCCTAAGAATATAATGTCAGAAAAGGTGTATCAGATGTATTTTTCTCACTTAAGTTTGAACCCAGCAGTAGACTGCAGAATCACAGACGTTCAGGGTAATAATATCAGAATAGTAGGACAAATAGATTTTCCTTTTAAGCTAGGAAGAATTTCACTAAAGGAGAAGGTTCTAGTAGTAAGAGATATACAGTTAGGGTTTGCACATTTGCTTATTGGTTATCCAACTATGGCTAGAGAAGGTATCAGCATTAATGCACCTAGAGAGCAATTAGTGATTAGAAGGGGTCATAAAATTTCTAGAATACCTCTATGTAAATTAACAGGAAGAATCCCGACTCAAGAGCACTCTTCATTGAGAAGTATTCTAAAGAAAGACACGACAGAGGGAAGATATTCAGTATACAGCACAAACTCTCAACAGATAAATACTCACTTAGAATCCAACCAAGAAACTTACTTGAAATTAGACAGGGAGTTAAGACTTAAACCTGGAGAGAGCGCATGGATAGAATGTACAGTAAATCCAATTTTTGAAGGGAAGGAAATTCTCACGCTTACTGAAGAAGCGCAAGTAAAGGGGTTACATTACTCTTCTAGTCTACATGAAGTCAGGCAGGGTAAAATAGCTTTGCAGGTTATGAATAACAGAGGAGGAAAGGTTAGGCTAACACAGGGAACAGAATTAGGTTTAGCAGAGGTATACACCATTCCCATTCAAGTTGTAGAGAAGGGAAACGGTAGCACCAATCAATAAAGAAAATGAAAATTTAGCCCAGGACATAAAACTGAGAAGAGCTAAGATAGGGTCTCACTTGAAAGATATTAAGGAAGATTGTGCTAGAGAGAAACTCATAGATTTGCTAAGTGAATACCAAGACATAGTCGCTATGGAGGGCGATACACTAGGTAACACAGGTGAAATAACGCATAGAATAGACATTCCACAAAACACAAAGCCAATCTACACACACCAGCCTATAGAGTAGCCCATTCCCAGAAGGAGATCATTGAGAGAAGTACAAAAAATGGATAGGCAAGGAATAATAGAACCATCAAAATCTCCATGGTCTTTCCCACTTTTGCTAGTTCCAAAAAAGGATAAAACCTACAGAGTAGTGGTAGATTTCAGAAGGTTAAACAAGATAACCGAAAATGATCCTTATCCAATGCCGTCTATGAGAGATCTTATCACAACGATCGGATCCAAGAAATACTTTACCACAATAGATTTGTTGCAAGGATTTTTACAAATTCCTTTGGACGAGGAAAGTAAACCATTAACTGCCTTTAGTACAAGCAACGGTAGATATCAATATGTGAGAATGCCTTTTGGTCTGAAGTCAAGCCCAGTAACCTTTGTGAGATTAATGGATAAGATTTTAGGTGATTTATTAGGCAAGGATGTACATTGCTATATAGACGATTTGATAATAGCAACAGATACAATTGAAGAACACATAAAACTGGTAAGAGAAGTACTAAAGAGACTGAGGAAGGCGAATCTTAAATTGAAGTTAAAGAAGTGCAATTTCCTCAGAAGGAAAATAGACTACCTGGGACACACACTAAGTGAAAAGGGTGTGAAGTAAACGACTTAAAGGTTTAGTCAATCAAGAGTATCCTACACCTCAATGTAAGAAGGATGTGAAGTCATTTTTGGGATTAGCAGGTTTTACCGCAAGTACATAAAAGAATTTTGCAACAATATCCGCTCCGCTTGACGGAGTTATTAAAGGAACACGTGTCATTCGTATGGAAAACAAGGCAACAAGAAGCATTTGATGAACTAAAGGAAAGGTTAACTCATTCTCCCGTACTTAGTTTCCCAGATTTCAGTAAAGAATTCTTTTTAGCTACAGATGCAAGTCGCACTGGTATAGGAGCATGCTTAATGCAAAGACATGATAGCAAATATAATGCTATAGCATATTACAGTAGAAAGCTAAAGCCCACAGAAGTAAACTACTCAGTAACAGACCTAGAGTCTTTAGCCATAATAGATGCTTTAAAACACTTCAGGTATATCATATTCGGGTACAAGATAACTGTATTCACTGATCATTCCGCGCAGTAGAAATGCTTAAGAACCCGAATTTTTCCGGACGTAGAGCTCGTTGGTTTATGACAGCCCAAGACTATGACATAGAGTTGAAATATGTTCCAGGAAGGCCAATAAAGTGGCAGACGCCTTATCAAGGCATAGTAACCAAAAGGATAGTATAAACATGATAGGTCACGAAGCAGAACAGGCCGAATTCATAAGCAATGTATTTACCATGCATTACACAGAAGAACTTTCCAGACAAAATTTTATAAGTGAACAAAAAGTGATGAAGATTTAAAGGAGATCTTCGATTTTGTAGAAAATAAAAGAGAATTTAGTCAAAAGGAACGAGCAGAACTAAGTAACAGAATTGGATGCCCCATAGACGCGGTAAACGTCATAGACGACGTACTAGTTTGGATGTGTCACAAGTGTGACCCGTTTGATCAATTACTAGAGTACTCCATAAAAGAATAGTACCAAGGAGCCTAAGAAATAAAGTCATTGAGTTAATACATGACGATGACATGAGAGCTCACCCAGGAGGGGATGAGACAGTTAGACTAGTTAAAAGATCTTTTCATTGGAAAGGAATTTACAAGGATGTTAGTAATTACGTGAGAGCTGCAATACTTGCAACAGTTACAAGGAAGAACAGATAAGGAAGTACCTCTAGGAAATATCCCATCCCGCAGACTCCATTTGAAAGAGTAGCCATAGATCTGATCACTAATCTTCACACCACGAGTAAGGGGGAATAGAAATATATTAGTGTGTATTGACGCACTCACTAGATATACAGAGTTAATACCATTAACTAGTAAAGGAGCTAAAGAGTGTGCAATCGCTCTTTTTGATAAGATATTTTGTAGGTATTCTGCCCCACAGCTCATTATATCTGATAATGGCACCGAGTTCAATAACTCATTAGTTCAAGAAATTTGTGATGCATTCAGGGTAGAAAAGGTAACGATACAACCGTATCATCCAGCTAGTAATGGATTAGCAGAAAGAAATAACAGAAAGGTTCTAGATGCATTAAGGCATACAGTAGGACAGGATCCTGATTGGGACGTCAATTTACCTTTAGTCCAATTATCACTAAACGCTAAGTATCATACAAGTAATCAAGCAACACCAATAAAAGCTTTAATGGGATATGAACCAAGATTACCATATGCGTGGCTAAATCAGCCACTACAGCCTAATTACTCTGAAGACATTATGAAAATAAGAATTGGGAATTTCAAGGTAATTCATAAGCAATTACACAAGAATTTAGAGGAAGCTCAGAAGAATATGATAGACAGGTATCAAGAAGGATTAAGGCCAGTAGATTACAAGATAGGCGATGAAGTTTACCTCAAGAAGGAAGTAAGAAGTGGAATTAATTACAAGTTAGCCACTAAATTCACAGGGCCATACAAGGTCATAGATGTGCAAGAGACTAAGGTGAAAGTGAAAAAGGTGAATGAAGTAATACCTTCCACATATGCTGAATCATTAGAAGAAGAAGGATTTTGGATAAATAAAGATAAAGTCAAGAGAACAAAAGAAGTTAAAGAGGCAGAACTGACTGAAGAATTAGAAGAAGCTACTTCAGAAGAAAAACTAGATATAACCTAAGAAATAGAAGAGTCACATTTCAGTAATAATGATAAGAACAAACCCATCAATTCATCCTATAATTCCCTGTATTTGATTTCTTTGTTGCTGAGTTTGCCTTTATTGGTTGACTTAGTAATGAAACTATTTTTTTATAATGTTGCAATGCTTACTTTAATTAGTCGGTCTTGGAACAAAAGAATTTGGGGTTAAGGCGCCGTAACTTGAATTTACTTTTTCTTTAACTGAGGGGAATTACTTAGGAAGCAAGAAAGTAAAGTAAAATTTCTGAAATGTAAGGTATTAAAGTCAGAAGGGTTAACAGTCATCTTTAGGGATTTGCAACCCACTACCACTAATAGAAGAATGAGGTAGAAGTTTAAGACAGGTTTTTAAATGATTTCAACGAGAATCTTGTTTTCAAATCACGAATATTTGTATCAGCGTACTAATCATAGAAGTAAAAGGTAAAGAAATGAGAAATACAGTTTGTAAGACTTGTGAGTACTTTAAGGATACCTCATCAAGGAGAAGTCTTGGCATAACCCATAACATGTCAACATTAAAAGGAGTGCATGAATTATACTAACACTAGAAGTAGAAATAGTAATTACTTATTTTCCCGTAGAACTAACACGTTTACGATCTTCGCTTCTTAGAGATACTTTAATAGCGAAAGCTCACCGATTTGTTTTGCCAGTCACAAAATATTCATAAGTACTACTTTGTTTTCCCGACCCAAGTTGCCAGTCATACTTTTGAGTTAGTCCTAAAAATGTAGAAGTTTCCTATGCAAAGAGAAGTCTATACTTGCATTGATAAAGTCAAGCAACACGTACACAAGTAAGTTACACATGTTAGTTACACAATGTTTGAATACAGCCAAGATACAAGTAAGGACATTATCATTCATTTTAGCAGCAGAGCCCAACAAGAAATCCATGAAGAACGGCCAAGAAATGAAGATTGCCGCCTTATGATTGTACAGATTGATTACTTTTAAGAATTTAAAATCCACCTGTTAGGCAGCTAGGTATGAGGGCTGAGTAAATCCAAATGTAACTTGGATAGATAATTGCTAATGTTTCTTTGCTCTTTTATACCATTTACGATTGCTTAATACTTAAAGCCAGATACATAGAAGGAATTTGTCATACAAAACGTGCATATTGTTAGGAGCCCTCATAGTCCATACTGTTTTG
>NC_089771.1:13852883-13915383 GCF_040412425.1 Macrobrachium rosenbergii
AACATCCAAACACAAGAAATTAAAGAGACATATGATTTGCTGGTCATGGAGACAAACCTGAGTCACCATAACCAGGGGAGGTCATGCTGCCGACCTGACCACGAGAAGGGAGGCCAGGATCGGCACAGATTCTCCTTGTGGCTACAGAACTGGATGTCTCTAATCCAGACGACCGGCAAATATAAGAAATCTAAAATGTGCAAAACTGATATTAATTATAAAGATTTTTTTAGATGAAATGACTTCAATATATTAGAAGCATTAGTCCAAAAAGACGGTCCCAAAGAATACTCAAAGAAGTTCTGAGGCAATTGTTCTATTAGAATTAACCATTTGTTTATGTTTTTGACCGGTAGTCTTTCTCTCCTGTGTATATATTTTGTTTTATCTGTTACTGCATGGTTTAGGTATGTCCTATATATTCCCCTGCTTTATTTTGTTTTTATAATTTATACATCGATGTTTTAATGTGATTTTTGTAATAGTTTTTTAATCATTGCAGCCTTGAAAATGCGACTATATAATTGTATGAAACGTCGGCATAATAAACGTATTGTAATAATGGTGCCTTTCCTTCGCTCTTCGAGACTGTATCCTGAGTCGAGATCACCTATACTTGGATATATATATATATATATATATATATATATATATATATATATATATATATATATATATATATATATATATGTGTGTATATATATATATATATATGTATATATATATATATATATATATATATATATATATATGTATATATATATATATATATATATATATATATATATGTGTATATAATATATGTGTATAGAAATATATATATTCCTTCCGTATTTAAAAACTGATCTCTCAGTGTCAGCTATGAGTAGGAAATTAGCTGTGGGAAGGAGACAAAGGAAGGTGTTGAACTTAGGTAGGCCTAAACCCCTGATCGCCTGATTTGGGGTAAACACATTGCCCCTGTGTCCCCATCGGATGTTTGGGGTCTCAGGTAGCCGTTAGTGAATTGGAAGGAGTCCGGGTTGTAGGTAGGCTATGATCCTAACACTTTAGTCCTTAGCTATAAGACCTATTTTCCCTACAACCTTTTCTGGCTGTGTGACTGCTTTCAGATGGCTGATGTCCTGGATTTGAAGGAAAACAACAAGGCAGACGCAGTGCCCTGTGAGTGGGCGCACGCACTCCTACGCTAACCACCACTGCATCCTGTTGGGACTCTTCCCGTCTCTCTGGGTGGAACGAAATGCAAGACGGGCAACCATTTTATCCCATGCTACGAGCTCTATGCAAAAGGAATAAGGTATGTCTGAAGGCATTTGGTCCCAAGCCAGTATCTGTTTCTTCCCGTGAATTTCTCTCCATTTTCCGAATTTCCAACCTTTCATTTCTCTTAAACAAAGCCTCTTTGTTAAATCAAAACCAACCAACAAAGCAGGCCATGATTTGCCCCCATGACTTGTCCCAAGCTCAAATTAAACCAACTCAGTGATCGTAATTAAATCACTCCCACCATAGTGTCACCAAGAGCTAATTAAATTTAACTGATCAATTCCTCCATGGTGCCTAGTTAATTCATGCGAGAGAAACCTTGTTTGAATGCCAACGGGAATTCTCTTCCAGAAATCCTGCCACTCTGCTCCCAAGCGGTCGGTCCTAGCCTTGTGAATCAATTTCTTAGAAGTACTCGCCATTTTGATAAGAAAGTCCTGAATCGGAGTCCCCATTTGCACAAGAGAGTCTGAGCTAACCTCAAGCCTGTAATCTCTTTTATAGCTAGAGATTGGCTACGCTTGGCCTAAGTTTATTTCACATTATATGTGGTTTCCGCTGTATCACCAGCATTTTCAGATAAATTTCTTTGAAGGCTTCATTTGTAAATAAATTCAATTTAATGTAACTAGTGACTCATTTCCCATGGCGACCTTCCACTTTCTGATTAATTGTTGATGATTACGAAGTCACACTCTTTCCCATCCATTTTATTACATTTTGGTGCTCTGTTGTCCCTTGAAGGCAGTTCATGATAAAAATCCTTTACATTCATTCAACAGGCCCCAGAACTTAAATACACACACACACACACACACACACACACACACACACACACACATATATATATATATATATATATATATATATATATATATATATATATATATATATATATATATATACGTATATATATATATATATATATATATATATATATATATATATATATATATATATATATATATACTTTCCTCTGTTTTTTGTCGTAGATGATCAACGGAAGGTCGGAAGAGGCAACGGGGCGTGAGTGCTTTTCTTTATGGCCGTCTTGAACAACTCCAATAAAAAGGAAAAAATAGAGCCTCTATTTTTCCTGATTTATAGGAGCCTGTATTTTGCTCTGGGTTCGTAGAATTTTGGGAAAAATACTCTATAAAAGGGGAAAAATGTGTCGTTTACTGCCATTTTTGTATGAATGTTTTTTTTATTTCTTTTTTTTTTATTTTACAGCATGTCTTTACGGTTTATGAAAATTTACTAATTTTGGGGTAAATCTTAAAAGTTCAAATATCACTTCTTGAGTTCCAATGAACACTGTCTATGTAAATCATTTTTTCTTTTTCCAGTTTCATCTTTTTAAAATGCTCTTGTACGTATATATACTTTAGTTAATAGTTCCAGCATTCTTTTGAATCCATAGATTTCATACCTTATCTGTAGCGATTTCAAACGATTTGAAAATTTATTCATAAAACAGATTACAAGTAATACTGTATATGACATTAGAGTGTTTTTTTTGTATATGGAAAGAAGTACGTATTTCAACTAATTGACAATTGCTATTTAAAGGAGGAATGTATCAGACAGCGATTTGAATATTCATTAATGTATTCACAAACAAAACACGAAGCATATAAGTCCTAAGTCCTTTTGTTCATCAATTATTTAATCTTCATTTGCGGTAAGATTGAGTTGAAGAGATTTTCCATAATTTAAGATTTTGATAGAAATTAGATAATACTTCACGTTTTTATAACTTTTCAACTTTCTACCTTTATTTACTAAAACACCCAGAGAGAGAGAGAGAGAGAGAGAGAGAGAGAGAGAGGAGAGAGTCTCGGATACCTGACAAAGTAGGCTAACTGAATAAGTTTATTTTTAAAGCATCTTTTTAGTAAAGTATGATTCTCTCAAGAGAACCATAGGTAAATCATTTTAACACACGTATACATAAGATTTAAATTCATGATTTAAAACCAAAATGCGAATAAGTAAAACAGGCAGATATATCGAAAAACAAACGTAATATAGTTTCATAATCTAAAACAAGATCATGAACAAATGAAACACGCAAAGACATTGAACAATGTAATCAATTCTCCTTGTCTATCTGTATGTCTGTCTAGATTAGTATCAAGGCAATTTGATAACCTCAGCTAAGCCGCGAAACACGAACAGCTGATGTAAGGTGGTTCTATTAATTAAGTCTCGCTGTATTGATTAACAGGAATTTCGAAGGCTTTGTGGAAACTCCAGTGGCAGATGATTTTGGTTAGGGAGATGTATCAAAGATTTAATTTTTTATCTCTCTCTCTCTCTCTCTCTCTCTCTCTCTCTCTGTATATATGTATGCAGTTTAATTTCTCTTTAACATAATAAAACTATGGGCTTACTGGCCAGTACCCTTCTCTCTCTAAAATACATACATACATACATACATACATACATACATACATACATACATACATTACATATATATATATGTGTGAATATATATACATACATATATATATATATATATATATATATATATATATATATATATATAATATATATATATATATATATATATATATATATATATATATATATATATATATATATATATATAAAATATATATATATTTATATATATATATATATATATATATATATATATTATATATATATATATTATTACTATTTTTAAAGGAACTTACCATCTTTCCTACTACATATAACCTACCTTTCCCAATACCGGTTTCCACTTCTTGCAGAAAGTACCAACTTTAATTCCATGTCTTTTTTGGGGCCTACTTTCTCCGCTTAACTTTTCTCTAGTGTAGAGAGACACTTTGGGCCTCCGTAAATTAAGGCTCTTTCAGGAAATGAACTGGGACCACTCTCTGTGCGACGCCACAGGCCACTATTTATAACATCGATATGGTTTCCCAAAGATCGTAAGAAAAGGAAAGCTTTAAGCCTGACCTATATATGGATTTTTTTCTTTATGGATTTTTTCTTTGTGTATTTTTGCCTTTACGGATTTTTCCCATTATTGATTTTTTCCTTTATGGATTTTTCCTTTATCGGTTTTTTCTTAGTGGATTTTCTTCTTTATAGGTTTTTTATTTACAGATTTTATATTCTTTCCGTTTTTTACTTTAAGGATTTGTTATGGATTTTTTTATTTACGGTTGATTTCCTTTACGGATTTTTTCCATTGTGGAATTTCCATTACTGTTTTCCTTTACGGATTTTCTCTTCTCCGGGTTTTTTCCATTATGGACGTTTTCCCTTTACGGATTATTTTAGATTTTCCTTTACGGAAGTTCACGATCTTTTTTCCCTTTGAAAGCCGTAAAAATCTACAATAACTCTCAATACTAATATCTAATATATTAATAACACAAATAATTATAACCAATTTCAGTACTTTATAATACCTAGGGGTATTTGGGCACATCAGCTTGTAATATAAAACGTCCCTTCAAAACCAATTTACCAGTAAGATCTTCACCTGTTTTCCCGTTTCAAAATTCAGCTAAATATCCCAACCACAATCCATCCGAGCTTACCATTTTGCATCGGTCAGATACCTTTGATCCTCGTTCAGTCGCCGGGTAAAAGACTCGTCCAGGTAGTAGCTGAAAGACAAAGCGATCTGAACGCAAAAGAACTGACCAGATCTTTCATCCGAAACTCGCTTTGCTCACGGACAGCAAACACTCGAAGGTTGTCAAGGGACTGACAAGACGACAGGCGTCTTATGAATACCAAATTCGCTTGAAAGCGACTTTGATGTCGTTTTCCAGTCGTTTTCCGGGACGTCGTCTCGTTGTCTGTCTTCCTGTCTTTTGAAATAGAAGCGACATTTCATTAAGGTCTTCCAGGTCTTGCGCTTCCTGAACGCTGCTGATGTGAACATCAGATAAGGTAACTGAGATGCCTAAGATTCTGGTCAAAATGTCGTTTTGTAAAGTTCATGATATTTATATATGTATTTTTTTCAAATATGTAACTTCGTTTAGATCTAAATCGAGTTTTAGGTCTCTCTCTCTCTCTCTCTCTAAATATATATATTTATATATATATATATAATATATATATATATATATATATATATATATATATATATATATATATATATATATATATATACATACGAAATATGTACCCATCTATTTTTTAAATACTGGCATTGTAAAAATCATTTAAAAACTACTGTAAATATTACTTTTAAATTTGTTTATCGTTCTGTGATAATACAGAAAATTACACCATAAGTATTTGTATATTTATTTCTACATTTTCATAGAAATGATAAAGCATAAATGAGAAAAAACATAAATTAAAATAAGCAAATACGTAAAAAAAATAACTATTTAATCACCTTAATGCCCCTACAGATTATATATACATATATATATATATATATATATATATATATATATATATATATATATATATATATATATATATATATATATATATATATATATATATATATAGACAGCTCTTTCAGAAATTTAATTTCCTGCTAGACCTTTCACCGAGCTCAATTTAATGGCTACCGGTTGCTTGGGTAAATAATGATTCAATTATTCCTGTTTGCTCAGTGTTTATTTATATAAGAATGGTCTGGCTGAACTCTAATTAACAAAGTAATCAAAATCTGAAATTAAATTTTAATGAGTATGATAAGTGAGTTCTCAACTGACATTTTTACGGTGCTGATAAAGACGCACGCATATTTGTAGCCTTCAAATATGATTCAGTTTTTAGGTAATATATCAAAAATTGTTGAAAAGGTTAAACCAGTATTTTTAGGGGAATGTGTAAACGTCTCTAAATTACTAGTAATTGTCTTAATAATTTCCCAATAATCTCAAAAAATCATTTATAAAGGAACGCAGAAGATCAGTAGAATCATCTTAGAGGAGGCATACAATTTCTTTTGGTTAGCCAAAATAATCTTTATTATCGTTTCCATTTAAATTTGATCTTATAGCTCTACCTGTATACTCATGCTTTATTCATTATATCATTTTATTCATTCACATATCCTTACTGTTATTTCATCGACGCATAATTCATTAATTAATTCATTTTTACCTAAGAAACCATTTGTCTGTATCTGATCCATTATCCGTTTTAGCAAAGAAATGCTTCTTCCGTTTATTCATAATTCATTTCTTTTCAATTCACTCGTATTTATTCACAATCACATTTATTATTCATTGTTCATTCTTATGCCACTTACTTTGTTAATTTTTCCCCAGGAAACCAATCGCCTACAACTCATCTCTCATTCCTTGTAGCCAATAAATGCTCCTTCCATATTTTCACAATCCATCTATTTACAATTCACTCATACCCATTTATCCACGCATTCACATTTATTATTTATCTTTCATTCAGCCTTTACTTTTTTACATTCATTTTTACATTCACTTTTACACATTAATTTTTTTATTTATTTTTATTTTTCTAGTTATTGATTTTTTATTTTTATTTATTTATTTTAATTTATTTATATATTTATTTTTTTTTATTTTTATTTATTTATTTTTACTTATTTGTTTTCATATTCATTTTTACCCATGAAACTAGTCGTCTGGATCTGATCCATTATTTCTTACAGCAGCTAAATGCTTTTCCCATATATTCTCAATTCGTTTGCAATTTACTCATGCCTATTTATCCATGCATTCGTATTTATCATTTATCTTTCATTCATCTACCGGGTTTATTCACTCATTTTTATATTAATTTTTACCTATGAACCCAATCATCCAGATCACATCCCTTATTCCTTTTCGTAAATAAATGCTTCAGCATAACGGAAAACCAGCCGCTAGAAATGCCCGAACCCAGATTACTTCGACGGAAATTACCTGACCTCATGAAAAATACCATTCACTTACCTCCTCCTGACGCAGCCATTCATGTATACAGATTTTTCTGAGACCCCTTAATATCCTCAATCCCTCACGAGGAAGGAAAAGGAGGACAGTTGCAATGTATAGAAGAATTGCTGATAAATTGCCACAAATGGCCCAGGAAATTTAAGCTTTTTTTTCATCACTTTTCCTGAGTTTTATCGGCTGAATGCGTGGTCGCTATTTTTCTGCATTTATATCGTTCGTTATTGCTCTCTCTCTCTCTCTTTCTCTCTCTCTCTCTTCTATATAAATATATTTACTCAAAAGTTTATATATATATATATATATATATATATATATATATATATATATATATATATTTATATATATATATATATATATATATATATATATATTATGTTATATATATTATATATATATATATATGTATATATATATATATTATATATATATATATATATTATATATACATATATATATATTATATATATATATATATATATTTACACATATATATATATGTGTGTACATAATTATATATATATTATCATATATATAAATTATATATATATATATATATATATATATATATATATATATATATAATTATATATATATATATAGAGGTAGTCATATTTTCACGAAATACGGGGTTTTTTGATCGCCCGGGGTTTATTGACCCATTTGACTCCCCAGGGGCTAATACTAAACACGGCGAAACAGTGTAGGTGAGTCACTGTTTCTCCTGTTTAGTACTAGCCCCTTGGGGGATCAAATGTCCCTAAATGCATTTCGCTTAGGCAGTTCGCGAAATGCCTGGTTTCGCTATCTGCCTGTAATATGTTTAAAAATATACATATATATATATATATATATATATATATATATAAATTATATATATATATATGAATGTATGTATTTATATAGAGAGAGGAAGGGTAAACATCACGCTTTCGACTGAAACTGCCTATCACGTGTAATGCATTTAGACATTTGATCCCCAGAGCTAGCATAACACAGGAGAAACAGTGAGTCACCTACATTGTTTCGCCGGGTTTAGTATTAGTCCCTTGGGGGGTCAAACGTATTTCGCCGTGTTTAGTACTAGCTCCTGGGGGATCAAATGTCCCTAAGGCATTATGCATGATGCCTGAAATTTCAGTAATTACGCGTAATGACTGATTACGCATGTTGACTGTAACATATATGACTGAATTACAAAAATATGGAACGTGATGAATATTTAAATAAAGTCAAAATCCACGAAGGAAAGAGAAACAATGGAGTATATATTTCGACTTGCCGTCCTTTACTAACAGACGTCCTTTACTTAGCAGACTGAAGAATAAATAAAATAAAAATTAAAAGAAAGCTTGTTTAAATGAAACAGACGGGATTACAAAGGAAAATATGTGACCTGAATCCATTTACAATTGAAGAATTAGTAGACTGCCAAAACAGGGTTGAAATAATTTACAGATGGGTTTTACAAAGGAGGTCAAACATTCAGAAGCAGGACATCCAACACAATTGGAAGAATTAGTAGGAACTGCCAAAACAGGGCAAAAATTTTTATAAAAGTACAACTCAATTTTTTTTTTTTTTTTGTAAACAATAAAAAATTTTGCAAGATGAACATTTTTACAAATAAAAACTATATTAAACATACGAATATACAGAAAATATATATAAGGTAACGAATTTGTAATTAAGTCAGTGATGATATCTTTTAGGTCGTTCTTGAACATTTTTCTAATACAGGGGTCCAAATAATACATGCCAGGACTAAGGTTAGAATTACAGCTGGAAGTAAGCGGTATATTAGCGGATTCCGAAAAGATTTCTTGAAGAGAAATCCTTTGATCTGGTAATCACTGAACTTTCAGTCCAATTTATCCTGTGAGAGTTTTCACTTAAATGAATGAATATAGCATTGGATGTTTGCCCAGTTTAGACGGAATACTTATGTTGCTTAATACTTACATCTAAATTGGCCAACATAAAAAGAGGGGCGGTCCAAACATGGAATTTTACATATTATGTTGTTGTTTTCTTTAGGGCTATTTTTTTTACCATTCCTTTTAGCGTGTTATTATAGGAAAAAACAAGGTTGACATTAAAAGATTTTAACCATGATTTTATATTTTCAAAACCACCTAAATAAGGCAAGCTAAGAACGTTCTTAGGGGTTTCTTTCTCCATGTTACTTTCACTATAAAACTTTTTATGGGCTTTATTATAACAAATATCTAGTATATGTGAAGGATAACTAAATCTGTCACTATTTTTCTTATGTATTCAATTTCTTGATCCAAATACTGGGGACTGACAATGCGCAAAGCTCGTAAAAACAAAAAAAAAATTGATATTTTAATATTAAGGTGATAGCCTGAATAAAAATGGACATAAGTTAAGTCGTTGGTTGGTTTCCTATAAATACTGAATTTGCATTGAAATGGTTCTCTATGTATTAAAGCATCTAAGAAAGGGAGGCCATTGTCTTTTCTAATTGTAAAGTAAACTTAATGGATGGTAGTGTACCTGGTTATTCAAGTTAGAGAGTAAATCATTTACATCAATACCAGCAGACAAAACAGCTAAAATATCGTCAACATATCTATACCGCTTTAAAGGAGTATAAATGATATGAGATAAATATCGTTTTTCAAAGAATTCCATATACAAGTTTGAGAGAAGTGGAGATAAAGGGTTGCCCATTGCCATACCAAATATTTGTAAGTAAAATTCTCCATTGAATATAAAGTTATAATCACAAATGCACAACCTAGTGAATGAAATAATATGACTTACAGGTAGTTGTAATTCATGATGGATTACTTCATTACTAAGATACTCTTAAATAGAATCTATAGGGACTTCAGTAAAAAGAGAACAAACATCAAAACTAGCGAATCTATCAGTGTGGCAAAAAGTGTTTTTGTTTAATTTATCAACTAAATCTAGAGAATTACATATGTGAAATCGGAGATAGTTCCAAGTAACGGGGACAAGAGCTTGGCAATATATTTCGAAAGTTTATATAATATGAGCCAACAGTACTGATAATAGGGCCGCATAGGATTATTTTCTTTGTGCGTTTTTACTAATCCGTACAAGTAAGATAACGATGGAGATTTTACTGACAACTGACCTATTAGTTCTTTTTTTTATTTTTAAGGTTTTTTTCACAGTGCTATTGAAATTTTTTTATGCCTTGATCTAGGGGGGTTTTTTGTTAGTTTTTTGCAAGTCGTATCATCATCCAGTAGGGGTTGCATACGTGATATGTAGTCAACTTTATCTAAAATTACAATACTATTCGACTTATCAGCTTTTGTGATGTGGATTGTATTGTCTTTTTTAAGATCGGTCAAACTTTTCTTATAGCGAGCAGGGAAATTACTTTCATGCCTAACATTGGCAGCTCCATAAACAATACCTTTAATTATGTCAACATGATTTTGAGGAAGATCACAATATTTTTCAAATGTACATAGGGACGACGCAATCGTTAAAGCAGAGGGTCTATTCGATATAAAAAATGATAAACCATATCCGAGAGCACCCACAACATTTTCACTTGTATGTTCATTTGATAAATTACGTGCAGTATTAGTCCAGTCACTGCTATCAATAAGATTTTTTAGTTTTCTGTCGAGTTTCCTTGTTAGGGCATCTGTAGTCCTACGAAGTTTTCTAAAAATTTCTTGTCGCAGCTAGCCCTTCCAATTAGCCGGGATAGAATGACAGAATGAAATTCTGGCTTTTTCTAATTCCTTAAATTTTTCCCTCTTCTCTTGCTTTGCGGCTGCTATGTGGCGTTTTAACATCATGGCACTGAATTCATTGAAAGGGTGATGGTCATATCTTCTTAAACGGCGTGGTAGCAAGGATATAGGGAGCAATTGTTCAGACAGGCACTTCTTCAGGAACTTGAGTTGAATTCTGGTCGAATGCGCAGCCGAAAGAGACTTGGAGAAGGTAGTGACTACGCAACTCAAAATAGGAAACAGGATAGAGAAAGCAAATGTGGCCCTCATTATGTGTAACTGAATCACGAAAATATGGAGCGTGATGAATACATAAATAAAGACAAAATCCACGAGGGAAAGAGAAAAAATGGAGTGTTGCAAGGTACATATTTTTTTCCTTTGTAATCCCCATCTGTCATTTATATGACCTTCCTTTGTAAACTAATTTTTATATTTCTTCAGTCTGCTAAGTAAAGGGCGAGAAGTCGAAAGGCCTTGCAGCACTCCATTTCTTTCCTTCGTGGATTTTGTCTTTATATATATATATATATATATATATATATATATATATATATATATGTGTGTGTGTGTGTGTGTGTATACATATATATATACACATATATATATTTATTTATTTATATATATACATGTATATATATTTAGATAGAAAGACTGATAGATAGAGGAAGAAAGAAGAGAGAGAGAGAGCGAGTAATAACGAACGATATAATATATATATATATATATATATATATATATATATATATATATATATATATATATATATATATATATATATATATGTGTGTGTGTGTGTGTGTGTGTGTGTGCGTATGTATGTATGTAATACACATATGTTGTTTGTGTGTGTGTGTGACTGAGCAAACAATCCCTCACTCAAGAAACAGTGTTGTCGGCAACTCGCGTCACAATGTACTCATATCGATTGCCATGAACACCGAGAGAGCCTTTTTATCTTCCATTACCCCGAGGGCGTTACTCCAATTGCCCAGAAAGTTTTCCGTGAATTATTAAAAGCCACAATACCGCAGCTAAGTGCCGAGAGTAATCGACTCTGTTTGCGGTAACGCTTGCGTTAAGAATGCTTTCTTTTTTTCTCTCTCAGGTGAGACCTACAGTAGGTAATTGTTTCAGGTCACGCATTAAAGTCATGATAATGGGAACATTCGTACGTAGGTGTATGTGTGTGTATGTGTGTGTGTGTGTGTGTGTGTTGTATAAGAAAAACAGTTCTGATATTACGTATCGATCGGACCACAAATCTAGTAGTCGTGGTTGTCTTATAAAACTTTCTCTGCCAATAAATAATTCACAGTCAATTATAATCCATGAATTCTTTTTGCAAGATGCAGTTGCGACACAATTTGCATAATTAGCCAGTGTGAGTTGCCTCATATGAGTAAAGAAAAAAATCATAGTGTTAAATTCAACATTCATGTGTAGTTTTACTCGAAATTATCTCCATGTTCAACCACATTAATAAATTACTTTTGTTAATTTTTGTATAAATCTTTTTCGCATAAGTACTTCTGTTTATTATTTTTTTCTAATGCTCTTTGACATATAATAATAATAATAATAATAATAATAATAATAATAATAATAATAATAATAATAATAATAATAATAATAATAATAATGTAAGAAAGAAGTGAACACTCTTAAACAATTACTGTTAAGTACGGTGACTGCATCATTTGACTTAAATTTATATTGAATCTTCTCAATTTTTTCCTCATATTTTTTTCTATATAATAATAATAATAATAATAATAATAATAATAATAATAATAATAATAATAATAATAATAATAATAATAATGTCCAAATTACGAGCATTTTGTAAAATTTTTAGGTTTTTCATTTTTTTTAATCCAGTGTCACTGAAACAAACTTACCCCCTAGTAATAAATTTCAGTACGATTCTCTTATGAATTACTCAGTCACGCAGGAGCGAACTAGCCCACTCAAGATCCTCCTCATTGTCTCCTGAAGTAGAACGAGGTGACAGATGTCTCCTGGGGAAGATTTGAATTCATCAAGACTCTCTCCTCTCTTCTTTCGCAGGTTCGCCTTTGACGTTCAATGGGAGCGTGAGAATTGCAATTTTCTTATCAATGAGATAAAGAAGTGGCATAGATGTGAGGCAGTCTTCAGTCTTCAATCTTATGCAGGTAAGAAAATCTGTTTTTATAACCCAATGTTTGGGTGCATATATTTGTTCATGCGTGGGATTGTGAAGTATATGTTTTTCTTCTCGACTCTCGTACTGTACACTTAGAAAATTATTTTGTCCTTCATTCACATTTCCATGGCTGGGCATGTATTGGGTATATACCAAAGTAACCGTTTTTAACCAGTAATATCAAAACCCAAGATCTTTATAGATTTAAGTTTACTTTAGAAAGAACAAAGCAATGGAGATAAGTAATTAGACAGTATATACAACTATTCAGACATAGTTCAATTTAAATTAAGACGAAACTGGTTTATTTGTCAACAACATCCTGTTCACCTTAACCGGAAAACAGCTACCTTAAATGAGCTGATTATTAAGCAAATATAAATATATCCGTAACAGATAACTGATAAACCTATTATTTAGTAACTAATAACTAAAATGATAAATCATTAAATAAATAAGGGAAACAAACAGACACGCACAGGGTATGGTAAAGTCAAAGGCTGGGAAATATCAATTACACGGCTACAGCTCCCCGTATGGTAACTAATTCGACAGCTAATATAACCCAGTTGCTGTAAACAGCAAACCCAGACTTCTCCATTCCACTACACGAGATATTGTAACTGTAGGAAGGTGCTGTTATGCACCAGTAGCTAATTTAAGTTATGGAATCAGACACATAAATACACTGAATGAGCAGAGAATATTGTGCTTAATAGATGTATGTAAAACTTTTTGATTTATTCTTATAAGAGCACGTGTGATATGTAAACAAAATCCAAAAGCCTCTCTCTCTCTCTCTCTCTCTCTCTCTCTCTCTCTCTCTCTCTCTCTCTCTCTCTCTCTCTCTCTCTCTCAACGTAATTACTGCCACTGGTGATATGAGGTCATGTAGTCATTGAAGATAAGTAAGATTTTACACATCTATAATTATTTTAAAACTAGAACGCTTTTTATGCAGTTCAATATATATATATATATATATATATATATATATATATATATATATATATATATATATATATATATATATATATATATATATATATATATATATATATATATATATATATATATATATATATATATAATATCAATAATATATAAGATATAACACACACAGATGTACAAGTTGTCTTTATTCCAACGTTTCGTAATTATCCATTTAATTACATCATCAGGGCTGTTAAAATGAAATATAAAATTCCTTGTAAAATTGTAAAAACTAAAAATTAGGAATTTAAAAAGGTGAAAATTATTCTTACCCAAATTTAAGAAATACATACCAACATTAAAATAGTGAAAATGAACACAAATTTAAAAATGTCTATATCATCATGAAAGGTAACAGAACATACAGCAAACCAAATATGAAAATAAAGGTGAACAAAGTAAAGATTAAACGACCAACCAGGGAAGCTGTAGCAACCAAACGTAAACATAATGAAACCACAAGTCAAGCAGAACAATATTGTAGGGAGGACGTGTGTATTTAATCGGAACAGTCGTTTAATCAAAGTATTCTAAAAAACAAGGTCTTGAGGGTTGAGGTTTGGTCAAATGGAGTAGCCCTATGACTGATATGTGTTTTATAAATTTTGGAGTGGTTTCTAATACTGGAATGTTCTGGGTTTGAAATTCTGCTACCAATACGGAAGCTTACAGGGACCTATGTGAGATCCACCAGCAGACTCCTTAAGGCGCGTATCGATTCTCGTCGTGGCGTAAACTTCCATACTGGTAGCAGAATTTCAAGCCCAGAACATCCCAAATTAGAAACCACTCCAAAATTTGTAAAACGCATATCGTTAATAAAGACTTCTCCATTTTGGGCCAAACCACCAACCCTCAGGACCTTGTTATTTTAGCATCACTTTTTATTAAACAACTTGTTCCGTCGTTAAACACACATACGTCCTTCTCCCCTCTATATTTATCTTACTTGTGTTGTTTCTGTTTATGTGTACGTTTAGTTTAACGCTGCCAATCCTGTAGGTCGGTCGTTTAATCTTTTGTTCTATAACGCTGTTCACTGTTGTTTTCATTTTTAGTTTACTGTAGATTCTGTTACCTTTCATTTTAATGTAGATTTTTAAAATTGTGTTCATTCCCTTAATTTTAATGTTGTATGTATTTCTTAAATTTGGTAAGAATAATTTTCACCTTTTTAAATTCTTAATTTTTAGTTTTTACAATTTTACAAGGAATTTTATGTTTCGTTTTAACAGCCCTGATGATGTAATTAAATGGATAATTAGGAAACGTTAGAATGGAGACACCTTGTACATCTGTGTGTGTCCTCCTTCCCTTATTGATGATTTATTAATATAGATTAACTCCTGACTCCTCACACTAAGCTATTATATATATATATATATATATATATATATATATATATATATATATATATATATATATATATATATATATATATATATATATATATATATATATATATATATATATATATAATATATATATATATATATATATATATATATATATATTTATATTTATATTTATATTTATATTTATATTTATATTTATATTTATATATATATATATATATATATATATATATATATATATATATATATATATATATATATATAATGTATATATATATATTAATACACACATATATATACTTATACTGTATATATGCTAGAAAATTAATTGTAGACGTGATAAATATTGAGAATATGTTTAAGTGTAATATATCGTAATCGTGAAACATTACATATATGTTATATTCAAACATATCTTCACAATATTTATCACGCCAGTAATTCATTGTCTTATCACTAACGAGCATAACTACCTTCATTCATCCCAGTCTTTTTTTTTTTTAGAATCGAAACAATTTGCATATGAAATGAATCATTATCCTCTAAAAATAGAACCTCTTCGAACTTCAATTCAATTTCCTGAATTCTCACGGTGATAAATTAACTACTTGGAAATTACGTGAATGAAATGAAATTCTGCTTTCAGAAAAATAATTACTCTTATTTTTACTTTTATTTTTTTAGGGGGGAGCTGACTTTTATTTTGAAGTAATGGCCTCTCTCATTTATAGGCTGGGTCTTTTAATTTTTTTCTTTTTTTTTTTTGCATGTTTGAATGAAATATACGTTTGTATAGAATTTAGCTTTCAGGAAAAATTAATCTTATTTTCGCAGTTTTTTTTTTTTTTTGTGAAGTAACTTTTATTTTGAAGTAATGGGTCTACCATTTATAAGCTGGGCTTTTATTTATTTTTCTCATGTTCGAATGAATTTTTCGTGTATGTGTCACACACTTAATTAAAGATTTTCATGTCATATTAAAAAAAAACAGATTAAAGAAGGTAGCTTTGAGAATTCACAACATTCTTTCAAATTTGCCGTTAAACAAATATGTACAGTGACCCCATATACGTACATTTTAAACTATTATTTGAAAATTTTAGCAAAAAAACATGAAAAATTCTAGGATATTTTGGTTGCTAGGGAATCTTATGATAAGACATTATAACACCAGAGAAATCAAGGATTCAACCACAGATTTTGTAAACTAGTCAGTAACAAACAGTCAGTAGATGTTACCTTCCAAAAGGCATAATAAATATTACTGTTATTCCAGAGCAAAAACTTTTCTAATAAAACCACCAATAAACTCTTTCTAGTTTATTTTCAACATTCCCTTAAAATGCAAATCTGGAAGTAGAGTTAATCACTCACGGTTTTAAAATTTCGCCTTTGAGCAAATATCGTCGGAAGCGCTTTATCCGAATCGACAAAATCTTCAACTGGAAGATACCGAGCCCAAATGGCATTGCCCTTGAGCAATAAATCCTTTTACAGGGTCTTTGGCAACGATATAAAAGTCATTGTGAGGAGGAATCTCTTCCTCTCTCTCTCTACAGGAGGAGAAACAGGAAGCAGGAGGAAGGAAGGCACTTCAATCAAATTTTATGCCCGGAGTTTGCAGACGTATAACTAAACTCCCGTTGTTTATTGCTGCGAAGTTACACAAATAGAAAATAACCAGTTATCTTTACGCCCAAAAGGAAGCTCCAGTTACCTATACAGCTATAACAGACCCTCCATATCAGGAACATAGCTGAAACTGAACGGGAAATATTCGAGCTTCGAGGTATTGACACTGAAGAAATATTTGGACGCCGCTGGAAGCAATAAAGCGTAAACCGTCAATTTTTATGGGTGGAGGAAATCTTCGTTCAGGAGGGCCACTGAAATTCATTCGTTTAAGGGTCAAGGGGTTATACGTCGGGATTCGTGACATTATCTCTCGCAAAAATAAATTTAAAATTGGACACGATATTATTTAGAACAGAAATAAATCAAAATTGGACACAAAATTATATTGTACAAAAATCAATCAAAACTGGGCGCGAAATTATGTTACAAAGATAAATCAAAATTGGCCACGTAATTATATATTACAAAAATATATCAAAATTGGATACGAAGTTACATATATAAAAAATAAATCTAAAACTGGACACATCTAAAATGTGACGTAATCACAAAGTCTTTTTTATTATAATTAGCGTTCCTGATAAGCATCAAACACACTTTGTTCTTTCATGGCGTGAAAGATCTGGTGGGCTGATTAAAATGAGAGAAAATTTAGGTATTTCAATGCTACTTATAAATGAAAATGCATCAAAAAACTTATTACATAAGCGCAATATAATAATTTTCAGCGCTGAATACTTTCATTTCTCTTTCTGCTGAGGTATTATTAACTAATATGAAGTTACCATAACCTATTCACTTTTATGAACTCACCGAAAAAACAAAAGAGATGATTGCGCTGAAGATATTGTATATTAACTGTCAAAACCGTTTTTATAGGCGAGTCTGTATTCGTATTTCCTCCGCAAGTTACTGCGCATGTAAATCTAACCTTTTATTGAACTTATTAAAAAAAATCCAGTTGATAATAAAACTTCTGATATCAATCATTTAGATAATCTTATCTAAATGTTGCTATTACTAGTCATTCAAAATCAGCCTGTACATTATTCTTTGTCACTTCAGTACCTTGGAACCTAATGATTATATAAGTATATATAACACCACGGTATCTAATGCATAAATAAGGGAAATAAATATGCTAAATTATTATTAACAAAGCATAAACAGAATCTAAAATCCCATTACGATTAGAATGAATATTCAAATGCCTGTCCTTTTAATTACAATGTCCAAAATACATAATTTAAAATCATATTCAATTTAGACATTTCCATTTACAGTCAAGCAACAGTAGCTCACACGTTTTGCTAAACATTAATGCTGTCATCTTATTAACTTTGATGAATGTCAAATTTATAAAACACTTAATTGGAAATGCGTTTCTAAGTTGTCAAGAAATGGAATATTTGATGAGATTTCAAAGATAATTGAAAAAACAATTGCTTTCATTTGCATGCTCAAAATAGCCGTCGTTTCTTTACTTCTATGCATCAAACAGACGTTTTTCATAATCATAATATATTTTCTCTCCTTAAATGATGGAATCATTTCAAAGAATTCTTATTCAAATAAATCATGGCAAAACTGTTTTGTTAAGAGGAATATTAATAACTTTCAATATAGGTTATAAGCAAACTAAACATGTATTTCAGCCTCCTACTAAGCTATGATTTTTTTTTCTTGCACACCTTTAATAAATATGTTTGATAAAATTGCTTTTTATATCTTTTTATGCAATTATTTATTCCTTGATGAATTATTTCTAAACATATGAGCAGATTCTAATTAAGGGTAATTTAAAGAAATTTGTCATTTATTTTGTTTAACATACAGCCCATGAACTTGGAAACTAATTTACTCCAAATATAATATTATGGATTTCATATTATTTTATTTAAAAGTATCAATGATAATTTTATTTATTCACACATGTGATCAAAATACATAATCATAACGGATTTTACAGTTAAAAGTATTAATAGCAGTATTATATATGATTATATTTTCATTCAAAACTATTTTTTAATTCACAAACCCTGATGAGATTTTTCGCCCTATTCAAAACAAACTCTCCAATATATTATATTTTTAATCCATTTTGTAATCATGACAAGATAGCTCACTCAGGCGTACCCAAGGCCTTAAGCGAAGAGCGCTGCCAGACGCAAGACAAAGTGAAATGAGCGAAACATTGAGAATTAAGCCTTCAGAGATGAAGGCTGTAAATTCTGGCATAAAAGTGATGTATAGTGAAATGTAATAGGAAATGCAATAAGGTGGATATTAGTAAACGAGTAAGCAGGATTGTGGTAATAAAAATGTGGTTATTTCTAGAAATAATAACAAACAGGTTAATGGTTAATCATAGTCAGCATAATCTAGTGTTTTAGAGGAAGACGCAAACAATTTTGAAAAGTTATTGCATAACATGCAAGTGAAGTGCCTAATTATTATGAATGCTTTATTACCAAATATAACCTCTCTCTCTCTCTCTCTCTCTCTCTCTCTCTCTCTTCTCTCTCTCTCTCTCCCTCTCCTAAATTAAATATGTATATATATTATATATATATATATATATATATATATATATATATATGTGTGTGTGTGTGTGTGTGTGTGTGTTTGTGTGTGTCTGTGTGTGTATAAATCTATACTAGCTGACCAACCCGGTGCTGCCTGGAAAAAATCTGAATAACAACCTATGGGTAGGCCCATTAAAACTCTGAATAACAGTCTACGGCAGTGGGAGGTCAGAGGGTAGGGGAGGGAGAGATGAGGAGGTAGGGAAGAAGGAGGGGGAAAGGGGAAAGGAGAAGATAGAGGAGGAGGTGGAATGGGGAATGGAGGGGAGGGGAGGGGAAATGTAGGGGAAGCAGAAGGGGAAGGTGGAGGAGAGGGGAGGGATGGGGGGTGGGAGGGTGAATACGGGGGGAAGGGGGAGGGGAAGGTAGGAGGAAGGGATAGAGGGGGGGGGAAGGGGAGAGAAAAAGAGGAAGAAGGAAGGGGAGGGGATGGGATGGTGAGGGTAAGACAAAATCTATATGGTAGGTTGTCAGCTCGACAAACAGCTTCAGAATATCCATAAGTTATTAAGATATAGTGTCCGTTGTCTATACAGATATTAAATTATTATAACGACGGTAATTTTAGTTTTTAGTTTCCTGTGCGTGTTAACAAACGCATTTCAGTTTCCTTTGGCGCTTCTGAGAGGAAAGTGAACGGTCTAATATAGAAAATGTCGATATGTGGTGATTTTTAGTAGATTAAGTACTTAGATATGATGATGGTAATACCTCAAGATACTCAAGAATTTGTATTTTATTGGCAAGTTATAAAAGTTGTGTATACCTTAGTTTTACCAGACCACTCAGCTGATTAACAGCTCTCCTAGGCTGGGCCTGAAGGATTAGACTTAGGCACGGGCTAAGAACCAATTGGTTACTTAGCAACGGGACCTACAGCTTATTGTGGAATCCGAATCACATTATAGCGAGAAATGAATTTCTACCACCAGAAATAAATTCCTCTAACTCTTCTTCAGCCGGCCGGAGGAATTGAACTCAGGCCCATCGAGTGACAGTCTGAAGCTCGACCGACTCAGCCAACGAAGGGTTGTTGGCAAGTTATAATTAAGACACGTTTACCTTAAGATGGACACTGAAAAAATGTGGTAATCTGTCGTAGAATCATTTGGTGTACTAATGCGCATCCGCGGATGGTGATGAATTAGTTTTTGATCTCCAAGATTGTGCCGTATGTGCCGTAACTACCAATTTTTGTTTGTGGACTAAGGACTTGGATATGATGACGGTAATATCACAGGGTACTTAAGAATTTGTATTTTATTGGCAGGGTATGGACAGATACGTTTGGCTTTAGATGAACACAAACAATGTGGTAATTTCGATGCGAGTAATTTTTTAATGAGGGGATAATTTTGTCACAAAATCATTTAGTCTGCTAATATGGATATTGTCGATATTAAGGGGAAAGGAAGTTAAGTTCTCCTATTGGAAAAGAATAAATGACATCACCGAAAAAAGACAATAAATAAAAGATCTTATGCTTCTACGAGTCGTGCTCAGGTGTGTTTGTGTATTTGTATTTGTGTGTGGGGGCAGGGGGAAAAGTCTTTCTCACTTTCAACAGTAGACGGACCTTTTATCATTACATGAAATTCACTGTTCAAGAAATCGATGGAGATTCGTTCTAGACATGATGATGGTAACACCTCTAGGTACTTAGGAATTGGTACTTTATTGGCAGTGTTTAATTAAGGTCGTTTGGCTTAAGATGAACACTGAAAAAATGTGGTAATTTCGTGGCGAGTAATTTTTTAATGGGGGTTAGATCTGTCACAGAAACATTTGGTGTATTAATACGCATGCGCGGATGGTGATGAATTAGTTTTTGATCTCCAAAGTTATTCCAGTAACTACCAATTTTTTTTTTTTTTGTGGATTAAGGAGTTAGATATGATGATGGTAATATCACAAGGTACTTAAGAATCTTTATTTTATTTGCAGGGTATGATTAAGATACGTTTGGCTTTACATGGACACTGAAAAAATGTGGTAATTTCGATGCGAGTAGTTATTTAATGAGGGGGGTAAGCCTGTCACAGAAACAGTTGGTCTGTTACTACTTGGTTCCTTGACGAGAATAATAGGTCTGGCTGGTGTGGTGGTAGAAGTTATATTATGAATTACATTGCTTTAAGACTGAGTGAAAGTAATTCTATTACAGTCAAACACATCTGTTTAATTTTCTGGATGTACTAAACTGATTATAGGGTTTGCAGGATGGTGGGGGGGAGTTCAATGAAATCATACGTCTGACAGCACCTGGAAAGAAAGGTGGAGCGTCTGGTGAAAAATGAGAATTAACCCAGAAAGCTTATGGAAAAGGTGACACAAAAACAAAAATTTCATTTTTTTTGTCTGTGTTTGTATGTCTGTCACGGAGTAGGGGTTGATTTGAGTTATAAGTTATTCTGGGTTAGATATAGTGTTGTGTGAAAATTTTGTTCTGTCAGGTTCAGATTTATAGTGGACAACAAATATATAAACATTCACTTTTATAGATATATATATATATATACATATATACATATGTAATATAATATATATATACATATATATAAAAAGTGAATGTTTGTGTATTTGTTTGTCCATTATAGAAACCTGAACTGCCTGACAGACGCAGGCAAAATTTTGCACACGGCCTCTATGTCACCTCAGAAAGGTTTATAACTCTAGATATATATATATATATATATATATATATATATATATATATATATATATATATATATATATATATATATATATATATATATATATATATATCATTTTCAGCCTCAAAGTCGTTTGTTGGATGTACAGTAGGTCTTCTCCAGGTTCCTCTACAAAGATTTCTATCCTCCTCTCTCTGTTCTGTGCCACTGTCGTTTGTTGGTCTGCCATCTCTGCCAGCAGGTTTTTTGTCTTTCTCGGTTTCTTGTCTCTTGGGGCGTCCAGAAGGTTGCTCATGATGTCCATCTGTTGTCTGTCATCCTGGCAATGTGCCCCGCCCCATTCCACTTGAGCTTACTGATGGTTTCAAGGATATCCTTTACTCTAGCTTTTTGACATATCCATTTAGCTGTTTTTCTATCCTTCCAAGTTAGACCTAGCATAATTTTCTCACGTGCCCTCTGCATTGTTCGTAATTTAAGGGAGAGCTTTTTTGTTAGATTCCAAGTTTCAGCCCCATAGGTGACAGTGGGAAGGATGCAGTGATCATAGACTTTCCTTTTTAAGATGATAGGAATCTTCTTATTTTTTAACACTGTACTGGTTCTTCCAAATGCCTGCCAACCTAGGGTTATTCTTCTTTTATTTCGCGCTCTTGAGATGCACGTAGAGAGATTCGTTGCCAAGGTAGATGTAGTGGTCCACTTCTCAATTTGCTGGATTTTCACCCCAAGTATGTCATCTGTATTTTCAGTGCATTTATTGCTCATGAATTTGGTCTTACGGAAGTTCATGGTAGGCCTAATAATTTGTTTGTTTCATTTAGCTCGGTGAGCATTTGTTGAAGCTCTTCTTGGTGGGGGCAACGATAATGATGTCATCAACAAATCTTAGGGTGACTTAGGTATTTCCATTTATTCTTATTCCTTTTTTCTTGACAGTTGAGTTGTCGGAAAGCCCTCCAGGCAGGCAGTAAACAGTTTGGGGTGAACTTGTGGCACCTTTGTCTGACTTCTCTTGAGTTGAATAGTTCTGAGTCCTTGTGGAGGCGAATAAATGAAGTTGCATGGTCATAGATGTGACGGAGGACATTGATGTAAACTGAGTCAATTCCACGTTCTTCCAGTTGACATGACCTCCTCAGTTTCGACCGAGTCAAATGCTTTGTTGTAATCTACAAGTGTTACTACTAGTAGGATTTTATATTCGTTTGTTTTTTCAGTGATCTGGTTTACTGTTTGTAGACGGTCAATTGTGAGTAGCCTTCAAAGCCTGCTTGTTCCTTTGGCTGATTTTCACTGCTTACCTGTAATTCGGATTAGTGATAACTCTGGTGAAGATCTTTATAAATAACATTACGAGGCTGATTGGTCGTTGGTTGTTCATGTCCCTGGGGTCGCCTTTTGTAGAGTAGAATGAGGATGGCTTATTCCACTCTTTCTGGCGTTTCTGCTCTTCTTCAGATATTCATTGAATAGTCGCGTCAGTCTGACTTGTATTGGCTCATCAGCATCTGTTATTAGGTCCAATGTGATGTTATCTGGTCCCGGCGCTTTCCCCTTCTTCATTTGCTTGATAAAAGTCACCTCGCATGGTGATCTCTGAAAGTCACGAGATAGGTGTTGATTTTCTCTTTCGCGAGGATGGTAACATGGTCGCTCTGAGGAGTAAAGCTTTTGGTAGTACTCTCTTGCTTGCTTGACTATTCCATCACAGCTGGTTGTAAGGGATCCGTCTTCTTCTAGTACTCCAGTGAACTGCAGCTTCCCTTGGCCGAGTTTTCTTTTTGCTGTTGTAAACCCTCTGCCCTGTTTAATGACATCTTCAATTATTTCTGTTGTTCTATTGCGAAGGTCTTCTCGTTGCTTTTCCTGTATAGTTTTGTTTAGTTCTGCTGCTTCAATTTTCTCCCGCACTGTTGATGGGGGCTTGAGATTTCTACGTTTTTTCATGAGGTTCTTTGTCTCTTCAGAGAATTTGCTGTTGTCGGAGGGCTTTCTGTTCTGGAACTTCTTTGCTACTTCTTTCAATGGGATAATGATGTTATTAGTCAAGTTTTCAAGATCATTTTCACTACTGTTGTGGTCTTCTACATTTCCAAGAATCTCGTAGCGGTTTTTTAACTCTATATGAAATGTAGATTTGAGAGCTTCAGGTATTTTGATATGTTCTGGTCTTGAGAAGAATAGTTTTTGTTTCTCTTGTTTGGTGTTGATTTGGATTTTGCATCTTACCAGCCTGTGATCACTGCCTACGTTGACTTGGTTAAGGGCATCAACATTTTTAACTATATTATGTTTGTCTACATGTATGTAGTTTATTTCATTTCGTGTTTCATGGTTTGGGCTTCGCCATGTCCACATCTTGTTTTCACTCTTTTGAAAGAATGTGTTCATGATCTTGAAGTCATGTGCTACAGCAAAATTGATCAAGTCATCTCCCCTCCCATTTCTCTCTCCATATCCAAATTTGCCAACACAGTCTTCATTCCCTTGTCCAATTTTAGCATTGAAATCTCCATTATGATGTACTGGGCTTTGTTATTATTTAGAGTGGTATATAGGTCGTCTTAAAATTTATCCAGTTCCTCCTGGGATGACGCTGATGTGGGAGCATATGCCTGTATGACTGTTAGTCTGTACTGTTTTGAAATTCTAAGAGTGACACTACTGTAGCTACTTGTCAGATGTGTATGTGAACTTCAATGTTGCTCTGTAAGTTTTTGTTTATGAGAAATCCAGCGCCATTTTGTTTGCTTTCTCTTGACACTGTTGTAAAGCAGGTGTCCAAGCTTTTAAGCATATACATATATATATACAGTATATATATATATATATATATATATATATATATATATATATATATATATATATATATATATATATATATATACATGTACATATATATACATATATACGTATTTATATGTATATATATGTATATGTATACATATATAAATTGTGTATAAATATATGAGTACATATATGAAGTATTTGAGAGACGATTTATCAGTTACAAGGGAAACTTTTGACACTTGAAAAGATCATTGTGTGGATAGTGTCCCTTGAGAAAATTTTTAATAATTGCCAAATAAACGTTAAAGATTTACTCAGAAATAAAGATATATAGGCCAGGTATTAACACAATTTATAGAAGCATATTTAGCCAGGTATATCACCATCCTTCTCAACTCCACATAGAAATATTCTTAAATTGTTTCCAAGTTATTTTCATAAAATGGTTAAAATCCACTCTCCTTTAGCAACGTGAAATCTCTCTTCATATGAAATTATTAAATTATACATGGCCTCGATAGGTTTTCCAAGACAAACCTGCCTCCCAATGCAATATAAAGCTGTAGAATAACGTTGGGTTCGGTGGAAATTGTATGGAACTAAAGTATCTATATGTTAGATTCTCTAAATGGGATGTCAGGGTAACGATTCGGATACGGACACCTTTTTAGTCGTTGAATACGGAAAGCTCAAGAAATCGGGAGGGAAGATAGCTCAGAGAATAGGTAACTGAGAGAGAGAGAGAAAGAGAGAGAAATAGAGAGAGAGAGAGAGAGAGAGAGAGAGAGAGAGAGAGAGAGAGAGAGAGAGAGAGAGCGTATCTTACGAATGATTTAAACTTCGTGGTTTGAAATTTTTACCCAGTCTAGAAAAACTAATGTTGTTTTTATATTGTACATTTTTATTTAACTTGACTTCTGCGTGTGTCTGTTTGGGTCAAAACTTGTAGCTCAATTTTCGACCTGTTCCCTTCGTCCGATGGACTTGAAATTTTTCATAGTTAATCAATCCTGGTGACAATACAACCTTACATGATCAGTAGGTCAATAGTGACCTCTTGTGACCCTACAGTGACCTCTCCCAGTATCTCAGGATTTGTATGAAAATCTTCCGACTATTCATACCTTCTTTGACTCGGTAGAATAAGTTAATAACGCTACGGATTTTTAAGACCTTCTTTGGTTCGACAGGATATCACGTTCAATTTCATTAGCTACAATCACGAATCGGTTACAATTTCTGTCATACCTAAAAAGTATAATAAAAATAAAATAAAAATTTTTAAACAGGGCTTTTATTAAATGCATTAAATTTTAAAATTATTTTTTTGAGACATCGAACAGATTTTTCATACCAATCATGTCTACAAATAGAACAAAAGAACATGGAAGGAAATGCCAAAGAAAAAAAATATATATATATACAGTATATATATAAATATATATATATATATATATATATATATATATATATATATATATATATATATATATTATTCCTTGTAGCATTTCCTTCCATGTTTATGCTCCATGTGTGTTTATTTTGTAGACATGATTAATTGAAGAAAATCTGGTGTATCTCAAAATAATTATTTTTTACTTTTTAGTGCATTAATAAAAGCGTGTTTTAAAAAGAATTTTTTTTATTTTTTTATTTTTGTTGCTTTCGTTGCCTGTACTTTTTTTATTCATTATCTCCACCACAGTGTGACCTACAACATTCGCAATTGAATTATTTATTACTTACATCAGGAGAAAGAGAGAGAGAGAGAGAGGCAGAGAGACAGAGAAAATAGCCTACGAACCCGTATGGAGTGAAAAATACTCCGTTTATAAACTCGGCTCCCAAATATTTTCATAATCATACCTACTCAGTATGTTGATATTATTTATTTTTTGGTACTATAAACTACTTTGTATCTCCTATACCTTTACCCTTATTTTATGATAATGATATCGTTCAATTTCAGGCATCATTGTTGCATTTATTCTCACAGTCAGACTCTTAACAAAAATCTAGATCAGTGTCTCCAAAATTAAAAGTTTTTTTTTTTTATTAATTCACTACATTCACTCCATGTTATGCAGAAAGGTAATATTTAGGATACGGATAAGTATGTAAATCTAAACCTAAAAATATTAGATTGAATACAATTTCTTCAGAATAACGCACTTAAAATCAACGATGTAAAATGCATTTTTTGGAAAGCAGATTAAAACCCAGTAAACAAAAAGACCCTGAGAGTATAAAACAAAACATTACACTTCCCCAGTTAAGGTGATGGATAATTCACATTCACCTGCAAGAGAGTGAAAATTTTCGCTGCGGAGAGAGAGAGAGAGAGAGAGAGAGAGAGAGAGAGAGAATTATGAAACGTAACATAACTCTTCCCCAATTAAGCTGATAGATCATTCATATACACCTGTAAGAGAGCGAAAATATTTGCTGCACAGAAAAAAATGAGAGAGAGAGAGAGAGAGACAGAGAGAGAGAGAGTGTGTGTGTGTGTGTGTGTGTGTGTGTGTGTGTGTGTGTGTGTGTGTGTGTGTAAAAAAGAAAGAATATGATACGCGGCCAGCGAGGTAAAGCTAAAACAAAAAATAAAAGCGCCACGTCCGATGTTATGAATCGTAAAATATGGATTTTAAGCAGAGACAAACAGAACAAGAAGTCAGGTGGCGCGCCTGGCAAAAATGGACGGTGTTGAATTTTGCACGGTCGGAATTATTCTGCTTTTTGTACGTTCCACTGAATATGAATGAAACTCTCTCTCTCTCTCTCTCTCTGTTGCAACGCCAGGGGAAAATAAAAAGGAAAACATTTATGTGAAGTAATAATGCAGTCCATTTGCATGAGTGCAGGTAGAATTGGGCTGTTAGTCACTTGCGTGAAAATGAAAATGAAAATAGAAGTCTAGCTTACGTCTTGACATTTAAGATTATTATTTAAGTATAACTTTTTCTACTGTCAAGAATATATCGTATGAGATTTTCAGAGGATACATACATACATACATACATACATACATACATACATACATACATATATATATATATATATATATATATATATACATATATATATATATATATATATAAATTTCTTGACTCAAATCGGATCGAATTAGGTCTCTCAGGTGAGCATATGTTACTCCATCACATTGTCTAAAAGAAGTTGGAACCTGAGAGCAAACTGCACCCATGATTCATGGCAGTGCTTCAACTGCTTGCATACAGCGAGTTTTCCTAACTTCCTGACTCAGCAATGACCCAACAGACAACATTTCATCTTGAAATTAGTCCCTTCTGAGTGAATAAGATAGAAACACAACACACAATCACGTGTGGAACAGTCTGACGTCGACGAACCCAGGTCCCCAGGGTGGAAAGCAAGGGCGTTACCACTGGGCCATAAGTCTAAAAAGCCAGCTGGAGCCTGAGAGCAACTGCACCAAGGAATTACCTGGGCAAGCCAACTGCTTGCATACCAGCTGAGTTCTAACTTCCCGACTCAGCAATGACCCAATAGACAAACATTTCATTCAATTATCCCTTCTGAGTGAATAAGATAGAAATCATCAACACACAATCACGTGTGGAACAGAAATAAATTTCTGACTCACGTCGGATCGAACCCAGGTCTCTCAGGTGGAAAGCAAGGGCGTTACCCACTGGAGCCATACAAGTCTAAAAGAAGTTGGAGCCTGAGAGCAACTGCACCCAAGGAATTACCTGGGCAAGCTAACTGCTTGCATACCAGCGAGTTTTCCCAACTTCCCGACTCAGCAATGACCCAATAGACAACATTTCATTCGAATTATCCCTTCTGAGTGAATAAGATAGAAATCATCAACACACAATCACGTGTGGAACAGAAATAAATTTCTGACTCACGTCGATCGAACCCAGGTCTCTCAGGTGAAAGCAAGGGCGTTACCAGTCGGGCCAAAGTCTAAAGAAGTTGGAACCCGAGATAACTGCACCCCAAGGAATTACCTGGGCAAGCTAACTGCTTGCATACTCACGGTAGTTTCCCAACTTCCTGACTCAGCAATCAATAGACTGATTTCATTCGACCATCCCTTCTGGAGTGAATAAGATAGAAATCATCAACACACAATCACGTGTGGAACAGAATAAATTTCTGACTCACGTCGATCGAACCCAGGTCTCAGGGGCGGAAAGCAAGGGCGTTACCCACTGGGCCACAAGTCTAAAGATAGTTGGAACCTGAGAGCAACTGCACCCTGGAATTACCTGGGCAAGCTTAACTGCTGCATACGTGAGTCAGAAATTTATTTCGTTCCACACGCATTTGTGTGTTGATGATTTCATCTTATTCACTCAGAAGGGATAATTGAATGAAATGCTTGTCTATTGGGTCATTACTGAGTCGGGAAGTTGGGGAAAATCCTGCTGGTATGCAAGTGTTAGCTTGCCCAGGTAATTCCTCGTGCAGTTGCTCTCAGGTTCCAACTTCTTTTAGATTTGTATGGCCCAGTGGGTAACGCCCTTGCTTTCCACCTGCGAGACCTGGGTCTTGATCCTTCACGTGAGTCAGAAATTTATTTCTGTTCACACGTGATAGTGTGTTGATGATTTCTATCTTATTCACTCAGAAGGGATAATTCGAAATGAAATGCTGTCTATTGGGTCATTGCTGAGTCGGGGGTTGGGGAAACTCGCTTGGCATGCAAGCAGTTAGCCTGCCCAGGTAATTCCTCGCAGTTGCCTCAGGTTCCAACTTCTTTTAGACTTGTATGGCCCATGGGTAAACGCCCTGCTTTCTCCACCTGAGACCTGGGTTCGATCCCGACGGAGTCAGAAATTTATTTCGTTCCACACGTGATTGTGTGTTGATGATTTCTATCTTATTCACTCAGAAGGGATAATTTGAATGAAATGTTGTCTATTGGTCATTGCTGAGTCGGGGGGGGAAAACTGGCATGCATGCGTTGTTAGCTTGCCCAGGTAATTCCTGGGTGCAGTTGCTCAGGTTCCAACTTCTTTTAGACTTGTATGGCTCCAGTGGGAATGCCCTTAGCTTTCCACCTGAGAGACCTGTCTGATCCGACGAGTCAGAATTTATTTCTGTTCCATTAACGATTGTGTGTTGATGATTTCATCTTATTCACTCAGAAGGGATAATTGGAATGAAATGCTGTCTATTGGGTCATTGCTGAGTCGGGTTGTTAGAAAACCGCTGGCATGTGCTGTTAGTTGCCCAGGCAATTCCGGGTGCAGTTGCTCTCAGGTTCCAACTTCTTTTAGACTTGTATGGCTCCAGGTAACGCCCTTGCTTTCCACCTGAGAGACTGTTCGATCCCGACGAGTCAGAAATTTTATTTCTGGTTCCATACGTGATTGTGTGTTGATGATTTCATCTTATTCACCAGAAGGGATAATTCGAATGAAATGTTGTCTATTGGGTCATTGCTGAGTCGGGAAGTTGTAGAAAACTGCTGGTATGCAAGCAGCGCTTGCCCAGGTAATTCCTTGGGCAGTTGCTCAGGTTCCAACTTTAGACTTGTATGGGCCCAGTGGGTAACGCCCTTGCTTTCCACCTGAGAGACCTGGGCCTGATCCTGACGGAGTCAGAAATTTATTTCTGTTCCACACGTGATTGTGTGTTGATGATTTCATCTTATTACACCAGAAGGGATAATTCTGAATGAAATGTTGTCTATTGGGTCATTGCTGAGTCGGGAAGTTGGGGAAAATCCGCTGGTATGCAAGCAGTTAGCTTGCCAGGTAATTCCTGCAGCTTCTCAGGTTCCAAACTTTTAGACTTGTATGGCCCAGTGGGTAACGCCCTTTGCTTTCCACCTGAGAGACCAAGTTCGATCCTGACGTGAGTCAGAAATTTTATTTTCGTTCCACATGCGATTGTGTGTTGATGATTTTTCTATATATATATATATATATATATATATATATATATATATATATATATATATATATATATATATATATATATATATATATAATGCCCTATTAACAAGGTCAGATAGGGTCATAACTCCATCTACATCTGTTTCAAGAACGATGTCATATCATCTTATATCTCACAGATTCTCCGGTAGCAATGGCCAACCTGCGTACTGGATCAGCACATTCTCTCTCTCTCTCTCTCTCTCTCTCTCTCTCTCTCTCTCTCTCTCTCTCTCTCTCTCTCTCTCTCTCTCTCTGGTCATCCAAGTCACTAAATGAACTAAGGAAGAACAAAAAAGACATAACTACAAAAATATAATTTATTCAGTAATCTACCACGGCAAGTAGATTGGAATCAAATAGGATTGAAATGTGAATATCTACAACCCAGAATTCTTAGTCCAATTAACCAAGTAAGAAATATAACATAGTGCTATCAACGTCCACCAGTTGAGTCTTTACAACAAATGAGTCAAAATAAGTCAAACATGACCGTAATCATGATAAGTCACATCCCCACCCCCGTTTATATTAACCTCCATTCAATACATCTGAGGAAATAAAGGGAAAAACAAAGCTTTTAAAAACAGGCAGAGAAAAATAAATGTGAGATATTTCCCACGTTACCAACCCCAAAGGAAATGCACATAACTAAACATGGTAAAATCATCAATAAAAATCAAAGAGGCATAGCAGATAAAAATAAATCAGTATACGTTAAACCAAGTTAATTAAACCTATTTGGGTTTTCTTGAACATACAGTTCCAGCTCACCTCACAGGCAGTCACAAAATCTTCCAGGGAAGCGGATCTGAGCACAGAGGGATCTAACTCTGAAATGTCTAACCTGTACTCATATTGAGAAGTTTATAATTAGTGTGACACGCCCATGAAAGCAAACGAACGAACGTTCTCGCCGTACCTTGACGACTTCCGGCGGCTTAGACAGCATATCGCCCAGGGTACAATGCCCCCTTGCCTCCATGAGAAGCCATACTGACAGTAGGTCTTCGTCAGCACTGACTCACTGAATGCGTAGGCACTGTTTCCATTTACCTTTGCCCAGAATGTCTCCAAGCAAACTGCTTAACCCCCCAAAAAACAATATAATATATCAATATCCTTATGTGTTTCATATATATATATATATATATATATATATATATATATATATATATATATATATATATATATATATATATATATATATATATATATATATATATACATATACATACATACTATAAAAATTTCATGCAATACATCCTTGATAGTAATAAAAATCATACATAATAATCTAATATATATATATATATATATAAGTATGTATGTATGTATGTATGTATGTATGTATGTATGTATGTGTGAGTGTATGAAGAGAGAGAGCGAGAGAGAGAGATGTGTTGCGTATGTATAGGTATATATAAAATTACAGTTATAAGTACACATAACTTCCTAAATTTCATGAATATATCTTTATATATATACTTTAACTCAAAATTTTGGTCGTACTAAAATCAAACAAACCTATGGAATCACTGATTCATAGCTTTCTATAAAGCAGCTAAACACCGTATCACGCAACACCTGCAAAAAAACATTTTATTTAATATAAACTCTCGGTAAGTCAACAGCCTTATCTCGCTGGCAAAATTGAACACTGGAACTCAAGCACCAAAAGAGAATAGGGAATTATGTCAAGTATACCTAGGTTCGTTCATACAGGTTTCGATTCGGCGGGCGCTAGCAGGTCTAAGTAAACTTAGGCCCCGTTCACACAGTTGCTGGCAGGGGTTGGCTGTAGCTCATACAACGACAGACTAGAGGCCTCACATAGACAGTGGTTGCAACCTGCGGCTTGGATAACCTGAGAGGAGGTCAAGTTCCGCAGTAACACTGTTATGTGATCTGTGGTTTATGTCTTTCAGCATAAACTCCAGTTTTACTCATATTCTTATCTCTTTTATAGTTGTGTGAAATGTTTTGTTCTTGAAGACAGAATTCTGTGCCTTAAGTTGCTGAAAGTTTAAAGTTAAAAAGCTAGACCTGATGATCAAAGTAAGTATATGAATTGGTAATTTGCATAAATGTATATATGTATATATATATATATATATATATATATATATATATATATATATATATATATATATATATATATATATATATATATAAAATCCACGAAGGAAAGAGAAAACAATGAGTGCAATGACTTTCGACTTGCGGCACTCCATTGTTATTTCCCCTTCGTGGATTTTGTCCTTATTCATATATTCATCACGTTCCATATTTTCGTCATTCAGTTATATATATATATATATATATATATATATATATATATATATATATATATATATATATATATGTGTATATATATACATCTATCTATCTATCTATATATATACATATATATATGCATCTATCTATCTATCTATCTATATCTATCTATCTATCTATATATCTATACACACATATATACATATATATGCACATATATTCATATGTGGCACGTAGCTCGATCCCGTTAGAAATTCCAACTGTGTGAACAGTCCCGTGGGAATCAATGCATTTTAAATTCCAGCTTGGGCCCGTTCCTGCTTATACTTTGCCTGTGTGATCGAAGCCATAAGCCTTGAAACCAGTTTCCTCTTCCATAATTGCTTTCAGATGCGGTGCCAAAAATGTCAGACTTAAAAAGCAAAGTTGAAAAACGGATGTTGGAACGCGTGTTATGTAAAAGTCTAGGTCAGTGGGATAAAATGAGATGCAGAGATATAAAACTTTGGTTGTTGAATGTTACGGATTACAACCAGACAGAAATGAATAACCGGTACTTGTGACATATGACGGAACATAAAAATACAGATAAAGATAAAAATGAGTTGAATATGATGATTTTAAATGCCACATTAGCTAATACGGACACATTTTTTTAAATATATTTTTCAGTGGTATTCAGCAATAGAGAATTTATTATCATCTTGTTGTATAATATATATATATGTATATATATATATATATATATATATATATATATATATATATATATATATATATATATATATATATATATATATATATATATATATAGTGACATCTGCTTCTTTTACGTAATGTAATCAGTAGTCAGCAGAGAGTCAGTTACGTTTCAAAACTTAAAAATCAAAGATTTTTTGTAAAAACATTTTGGCATTTGTGATGATAAATATTAAATAGATTTAAGTGGCTTCAAACAATAACAGAATTTATTTTATGGTTAAAAGTTAAAACTATTTCTCTAATTTTGATAATTGATTAATATTATCAAAACAAATATTTCATTTCTTTATTTCCCACTAACCAATTAAAACTCAAAATAAAGGGTATTAACTTTATATCATTAGAAGCACGCACTGAATCATCTGAAACATTTCACAAAGGAAAAACAAATCCATCATTAAACATTTTCATCATCATTCATATTAATCGGCGATTTATCACCGGGGATTTTTTGATCAAGGGGATTTATGACTTTTGCTGGCCCTCAGGGGAGAATCGATGATTATAAGCTGGATAAATCTAGCTTTATAAATCTTCCTTAATCTTCGCTCCTCAGTCGTTAGATAAACTGACCGGTTAGGGAGGAAAGGAAGACTTTCACGTGTGTCCAGCGGGATTTTCGTGCATGGCCCTGGTACGAGTGCATGCACTCTCTAGGATGCTTTTGGTCATGCAGGGAGAAAGAGTTTGTTGTACTAAATTAATCTTGATTTTTAAATTATTATGTTTTTTCTTTTTTAAAAATCCGATTTATTATTTCTAAGTTAACTCTCTCTCTCTCTCTCTCTCTTTAATAATTCGAAAGAAGGAATACTTTCACTTTAATCCTCTCTCTCTCTCTCTCTCTCTCTCTCTCTCTTTTAACAATCTGAAAGTTAGACGAGTACTTCACTTTAAACTTCCCTTTGTTTCGACCTGCTGACCCTGTTTGCTAAAAAGCAAGCCAATATAGTTCCTGCTTCCACACTTCATTTTAAGCTTGTACCAACCCGTATTTTCTTTTCATTCTTTATTTTATTTAAACAATTATAAACAAACGCCTTCCTCTTCTGAATGCACCAACCCTCCATTCTTAACACAGCATCTCTTGTAACCCATCCTGAGCCATCACAGCAGAATGCATCATCGCCAAAACACAACATTCAAGTCCATGTATTCTTAATGAAACTGACGAGGCGCTGTTTCACGCCACACTTCGCCGAGTCATAAAACTCTTTTTGACGGATGTTACGCCATGCGAGATTTAATAAAGATTCAGGGCAGACAAGGAGGCTGTTTCCGTAATAAATAGGCCAGCGTTTGTTGGGCTTTACGTAATACTGAATGCTGAGTGTCTGTTTATCGTTGTCGTCATGTTTCCCCTGAGGATTTAAATATTAGTCTTTTGTTTCGTTGTCATAGGAAGGCTTTCAACTCTACCAGAGAGAGAGAGAGAGAGAGAGAGAGAGAGAGAGAGAGAGAGAGAGAGAGAGAGAGAGAGAGGGTGTGTGTGTGTGTGTTTATGTTGTGTGTTTGCCTTTTCTAGATATCAGAAGAACAGCTGAACGGATCTGGATAAATTTTGAAGAACACAACTGTATATCACAATTCTCCGAAGATTAGGTTTTGATATCAGTTGAGAATTATTCACTATTTGTCACCCAGAATTCCTTTACTTATCTTTGCAAGTTCTTCTAATAAACTAGGTCGAGCCACTAAATATTAAGCCAGATTTAATTATCAACAACAGAAACACACTCTAGTGGAGATAAACATTCATTTTAGCACTCAATATCCCATATTATAAGTCCTGGAGCCTAAACAGTTCAGTTTAGTGGAAGACGTACTCAGGTACTCAGAGCTACCAGAGGTATAATTTCTGTCGAGTGGTGTGTGTGTGTGTGTTTTACCTGGGTTTGTAAGTTCTTTTCCTTTTACATTTTACAAGTCTCAGAGAAGGACAAGAATATTGGGTAGCCTTTTCATAAGAGTTTCATATGCAAATTAGATTTCATTTAAAGCTTGGCATGAAATTGGAGTTTTGTTGAGAATTAAAGGGAAAGCTTAAACAACTGGAAAATACCCATAACTTTCCAAATTCCGGGTGGCTTAACTCGTGTCAAATTCTTCCTTATTGCTTGTAATTAGATCTACTTTACGATCAATCGAGTGTTTATTCAATCTTTCTTGTTTTCTTTAAATCTGTAACTGAAAATCCTTATGGACAGAGTCTCCAGAGAGTCTCCAGAGGGAAATCAGCCTGCAGAGAGAGAGAGAGAGAGAGAGAGAGAGAGAGAGAGAGAGAGAGAGAGAGAGAGAGAGAGAGAGAGAGAGAGAAAGTTATTTGAAGATGATAAATAATTAAATACGAGGGAATAGAAAATTAGACCCATACACCTGAATTCAGGAGACGTCAACAGTATGCAGGAATCAATTTGCTCCTCGCTAAGACATTCGGAAGTCAAAGGATTCCACAACTGCACAAGGCAAACTATCCAGATTTCAGTTGTGGCCAAAGTATAACTCTATTAGTAAACTACATAGTATTATCAATCTTAAAATTCTAAAGCTTTAGATACAGTTGAATGTAAGGATGAAGTGTGAATTTCACGTAGAGTGAATATTCAATATCCCCAGCCATTTTCTTTTATTTTTCGCGAAAGCGGAGCGAAGAAATGAAAACGTTAACAGAGCCAACGGCGGACGTTGGCAAAATTAGCCAAGCGTTCTAGCTTTCATTTTGCCTACGCATTCACGCCCGAACAAGTCGTACCTATATAGAATTCAGTCGCTCGAAAACTGATTAAAATACGCAGAATTTAATACGATTGAGTAGAAAGTTATTACTCTCTGCAAAGGAAAGTCACTCAATGAAAATAAATGGATGATACTCGACCAACACTCTCTCTCTCTCTCTCTCTCCTTTGTCCTTGAGAAATGTCATTTTTTTTATATATAAATACTGGATCCAAAACTTTGAATATATTAATGTTTGAAAAAGGAGAAAAAGATATTCATTGTATTGTTGATCACCTTGTTTCCCATAGGCGTTATTGAATATTAGTTCAGCATTATTTCATATATGCGATTAGGACATACTAGTGCATCTTGATAAAGTTAAATAATTATTCAGAAACATATACTGATAAGTCCTACAGATTGAAGTGGCATATTCGCCCAGTTATTTTCACATTACAGAAAAAGCTTAAGTTTTTTAAGGAAAAGGCGTAAGTCTTTTTTTACAGAAAAACCCAAGTTTTTACTGAAATAGCGGGAATTTATTTTACAGAGAAAGCGTGTTTTTTTTACAGAAAAAAACGTGAGTTTCTTACAGAAAAAAAATTAAGTTTCTTTACATAAAAGTGTTTTTTACAAAAAGCCTAAGTTTTTTTACGGAAAGAGGCATAAGATTTTTTAAGAAAAAGTTTAAGGTTTAACAGCAAAAGCGTAAGTTTTTTACAGAAAAAGCTTGAGTTTTACAGAAAATTCCAAATTTTTTAAAAGAATAAACGTAAGTTTTACAGAAAAGGTAAGTTTTCTACAAAAAAAATCTTCTTTACAGAAAAGGCTTAATTTTTTTACAGAAAAGACTTAAGTCTTTAAAGGAAAAACGCAATTTTCTTTCAAAAGAAGCGAAAGCATGTTTTTACACACACACAGAGTAGGTTTTTCAAAAAGCATACGTTTTAACAGAAAAAAACATAATTTTACAGAGCAAAAAGGTAAATTTTTACTAAAATCCTTGAGTTTTTACAGAAAACATAAGGTTTTTACAGAAAAAACCTAAGTTTTTCCTTTTAACTTCAACCCCCTAAAACTCATTCTCTCTCTTATGACGACACCCCATTACCAACTCTGGGAAAACTTAATGTGTTTTTTCTATTGTTGCCGATTGCGTTGAGTCTTAATTCTCATTAAAATTCCATTTACAGCAGACATAACGTAATGGCCCTCAAACTCTCTCGGGGAAATTATTCTGAATTAAAAACGGACTGATCGGTATATCACGAGTTTTTTTTTTTTTTTTTTTTGACAGGCAGAAAAAAGTAAATATGTCAATTACTGAGTGAATAAAAGTTGATACTTCTTTTTTTTTTATTTGAAGGAAAGTGGCGGTCAAATCTGTGCTGGCTGCTAAAATATTTATCATTGAGATATCCTTCGCCTAAAATGCAAATTAAAATCTTGCTGTAATTGCTGAGTGCTAATAGTTTTTGCTTAATGTCTGCGAGTAGATTAGTGGGAAAATTCATTATAAATATCAATCGCTTATCTGTCATGAAAGAGTTTATTTATTTCGACTCTAAGAAAATGATTTGCGTTTGACACGGATATGTTCAGCAGAATCGTTTTCAACTTATACATCATATGATGGCCAAATGGAAAAGTCATTTTTATCCCTGTATCAAACCCTAAAGGCATAAGTTCGAATCCAGGCAGGGGCAGATGTATATGATATATATATATATATATATATATATATATATATATATATATATATAATATGTATGTATATATATATGTATAACTCCAAAATGAATTCATGCCCATGAAGAATTGTGAGGAATATTTGAGCATATATATACTGTATATACATATATATATATATATATATATATATATATATATATATATATATATATATATATATATATATATATAGATAGATAGATAGATAGATAGACAGATATATATATACATGTATTTGTAATAGTTATAATGCCTCTAATTTCTCGAATTTTTCTAGCTTTGATATGTTGAAACACTACAAAGCCGTAAGATTAAACGCAAGAAATTGAAGAGACTGTGATGCCTGGTTGTGAAACGTAACCGCGTCCCCATATCAGCAAGGTCACGCGCCGACCTGACCAAGGCAACGTGACCTCCTTTGTGATTATGGTGACGCCGGGTTCGTTTCCCTGCAACCGGCCATCACAGTCTCTTCAATTTCTTCCATTTGGATCTGACGGCTTTGTAGGACAAGCAAGGTCCAAAAAGCGCAAAGAATTGGATAAGTTGTAAGGGCATAGTGGCTATTACAATTACATATGTATCTGGTAAAAGTGACCAGTAGATTCTACATATATATATATATATATATATATATATATATATATATATATATATATATATATATATATATATATATATATATATATATATATATATATATATATATATATATAATCAGTGAGCTACAAACGTCCTTTTAATATCCAATTCGCTCTACTCGGAAATAATATATTTTCATATATGTTACCGAAGGGGAATTTTTTAGTTGATGATAAGTTCGTCGCCCGCGGGCTCGAAAACCAACGAAGGACAAGAACTCAGGACTACAGTGGACGCCTTAATCCACACGGCCAGCAAGGAGGTATAAGTGGATATCGGCTCCCATCTACAAATCCCTCGTCGAACTCAGGTGTTTGTATTTAGAGACGATATCCATCCACCTCTCTGCCATGTTGACCGTGTAGTGCGTTTGTCGCATGCAGTACATATTATGATACTTTTATCATATCACGTGATTCATATAGTTGGTTCGCAGTTATAAACGTCCTTTAATATCCACCTCGAATTGGATATTAAAGGACGTTTGTAGCTTACTGATTGTATATGAATCACGGTGATGTGATAAAAAGTCATATATATATATATATATACAGTATATATGTATATATATATATATATATATATATATATATATATATATATATATATGTATATATATATATAATATATATATACAGATATATATATATATATATATATATATATATATATATATATTATATATATATATATATATATATATATATTTATATTTATATATACAAATATATATGTATATATGTATATATATACATTCAATGCAGCACGAAGGCATATGTGTTGAGAATATCACAAAAATCCACGTAAGAAGGAACAAAAACCGGTACTTTGACCAAGTATTTCACGTTTATTCTTACATTTTCTCAAGTTCACACTCAAGGTGAACTTCAAAATGTAAAATAAACTAGGGAAAATACTACCAAAGTCCCGGTTTTCACTCACCTGCTTACGTGATTTTTATATATATATATATATATATATATATATATATATATATATATATATATATATATATATATATATATATATATATATATATATATTAGAGGCCCTCCACAGAACAAATGAAAGTTACGAAATTTCTTTCTGCCATAGCCTATCTCCAAGCACGTTATTTTAAGTTTCTATTAAGCTTTATATTTCATTTTGTATCTTTCTTGTATTTTCAGACTGAGTGACGGATTTAGAGTTTTTCGCATGTCTAACGACTCGAAGGAAATCAGATGGATTGACTGAATCCGGACTACAACCTTCAGAGAGTCCATTTCACGTTCCTGGATAGCTAAATACATTAAAAGAGATGAATCCTTTCTTAAAAGAAACTGGAACAAAAATCCATATGACTGTCATCACGAAAAGAGTGAGAATCTTGGAAGGCCTGAAGTCCTTTCTCAGGAGTCAAAAGACATCATAGCTGAGGCAGTGGGTAGACAAAGAAAGTCTTTACATAAATTGGTGCTTGAACTAGAAACAAAAAGGGGAAAGAAGAGAAGTTACAGCGCTGTATATCGTTAGTTGAAAAATTTGCATCGCCATTTCATGTTATCAGCAAGCCCAGCATCACTCAGCAATACAGAGAAGACTGTATAGTTTTGTGGTTCATTTCTTAAAGATTGGGATGAAGCTGACTTTCTCCATTCTTGCCGCATCAGATGAATTCTTCATTTACACAGTCAGAAGGTTATAAAATGACATCACTTGGGCTGCAAAGTTGATGATATCAGCTATGACGTACTATCGCCAAGTTGTAAAATTTCTGAATGTTTGGGAATTTTCTCTGTTTCACAGCCAAATGGGTTAATGTGGATCATCAAAGAAAAAGGACAGTCATGGAATGGTGAATACTTCAGAGAAACTGTGCTTACTGGTGGAATATTTCCTTTCCTCAAAGATCCTGGAAAATGTGTTATCTGTTGAAGAAGTCACATTTTTGCATGATAAGGCACTCAATGTTTCAAGGCTCTTTCAGACACAGGAGCTGCTTGAAACAGTGGTATCGATTTCTTCTTGTCGTGAATTTCCAGGTAGCTCTGACCTTTAATGTGTGAAACATTATAGTATCTTAAAGGATCGTGTTGAAGCATGCACACAGAACTGTGATGGTATACCAAGCCTCGACGACCTGCAAAGAGGTGACCAAAGTGCTCAGGGAAATGGAGTTTGAATCTCAGCTTTTTTCCATTTGCTGAAATCATACCCTCAAGAATGCAGGCTGTGGTAATAGGCAGATGGAGGCCACACAAAATATTAAATACTCAGAGAAACTGAAATAACACCTGTTCTGAATTACTTTTGTCTTTGTCCATATCAATTTTAGTTTATGCTGTAGAGGAGGGGGGGCTATAATTTCGAAACACCCTGTATATAAATATTTTTGAGAAATGGAATACCATTTAAAAAATGTTATTGAACTGGAGTTCACAGAATCTCGTGGAAATTTAAAATTTTACAAAGGCAAATTGAAAATCCTTTCAGAGAGAAAATTCAATTTATAACAACACATACCTTCTTTTTTTTGGGTATCAAACTCGAAATTTCAATCATTTGAAATTTACTGAATGCATTTAAATTTACAGAATACTGATATACATATCAGGTTTAAAAATACATGACTTACTAATAAAAGAACATATAAGTGATTAGCAATAATTTTAGAAATGGTCATGCTATGCGACCCCTGAACTTCAAATTTTATTTAATCTCCCAAAAAATGAAGGTTTAATGCCATTTTGAAAACAGGTTCTATAGAGGAAGGAGGTTCTGGCTCTAATTCTCCTGAAATCACCAGCAGAATTATTTTTTATTTCATGGAAAAATATTCTCGAAAGGTTCCCTTTTGGTAACAAAATGTAACATAATGATTAAAGGAAAATAATTATTATTCATTTTATTTGCTAAATATGATATCTTTTCTATTATTTATGCCGAAATCAATAATTTTCTAAATAGCAGCATCTTAAAAGAATGTTTAGGTAACAAAACATAACTTGACTTAAATCCAAATAATTATTTCTATTTTATATGTTAGATATTGTATCTTTCCTTTACTTATATCGCAATATATAATTTTCCCAATAGCTGCATTTTCATACGACATGCACATGTTCTTACGTATTAAATCTGCAATTTATTATCCAAGGAATAAAACGAATCTCTCTCTTTTCCACGTGAGAAAAACGAGAGAATTATGCAAAGTCTCCAGTTCAACCTTCGTAAGTATGTGTCATGAGCTTCATGACAAACAAAGCCTTAGAAATTTATGAAGACACAGCGCTCGGTATTTTTTGTAACATAACTCCCTGAATATCTTCCTGTCTTCGAATTTCTTAGCGAATTCCACACGTGTATGTTGCTAAGAATTAGAATCGGTTTTAGATATTGGGAGATATAAGTCAGATATTCTTGATATTGCTCTTGTCTCTCAATTTCTAGACTTTCATGTAATTTTCAGGAAAATTATTTGAAACTATACCTTATGAATAACTCACACACAAGGAGATATTATAATTGATAAGTGCATCTGCCCTACCTGGGTTCGAACCTGGCCCTGGGTTTAGATACAGTGGTGGCCGGTCAACTTGACCATTCAGCTATCAATATAAGTTGACATCGACTCAAGCATATTCCTATCGAATTCAGGTTCTGTATTTGGAAACTCTCTCTCTCTCTCTCTCTCTCTCTCTCTCTATATATATATATATATATATATATATATATATATATATATATATATATATATATATATATATATATATATATATATATATATTCATATATATTTTATAGACATTACTAACTGTAATAGTATTATAAATATATATATATATATATATATATATATATATATGTTATATATATATATATATATATACGAGTATATATATATATATATATATATATATGTATGTATGTATGTATGTATGTATGTATGTATATAAATATCGCAGAAGCATTACTAGCCTTAGTTACTTGCCTTTACATTTGCTCATGTTTGCAACTTACATACGAAGTCTTATCAGAGTTGGAACGTCCAAAGACTTCAAAGAGAGCAACTCTGAGTCTTAATGATGCTAATATTACTCCCCAAGAGAAGCCTGACCTAGCAGTTACCAAATTGCATGTTTTACTTTGCAGAAAAATTAAGTAATATATGATATCAACGTCATGTTAATATGAGCACATATGGGGCATTAGACAGTTTATTTAAATGCTACAAAATATTCAGTTTAGATGAAAAGGGAGATCCGTTATAGATGTTATCCATGCAAAAGATTACGTCGATAGTGAGGAAGGGAAGGCCCGTGAATAATCATTTTATTTCGAGATAAGCTTTCGATTTGTTAAGTTTATTATTCCTTTTTCCTGCAGAATCACTTATGGGAAAAACTCATATAAACTACTGATAAAAAGAGTGAACATTTTACAAAATTTTTACTTACGAAGCAAATATCTTTACAACAAACATGAGGTTAATAATGTTATCATTTCATATACAATTTTCCTTCTGTCTCTCAAAGAATATAATAATAACGCACACAACACTGGCACACCCTAAACGAAAAAATTACATGATCCGTCATATCACTTAATTACGATACTTTCTTGGTTGAGAAATATAGAGAATATTGCGTATGGAGGCTAAGTGTGCATTTTATTACACATCTAATGATTCTGTACCATTAATAGCTTCCACGATGCAAGATTAGACATCCCCAAAATGGATATTTGTCAAAAATTAAATCTGTTTGCTTTACGTAAGTGACACTTGGCAACTACAGTATATCAGAGAAAGGTTTTTATTATGGTAAACTTTGGTTTTCAGTTAACAATAAAAATGATGAGCATTCAGCGAGGAAAGCAGGTTCCATTTAACATAATTGACCATTACCCGGGCAATGTCCCTCACGAAATTTGCTGTTCTTATCAGCAGTAAAGGCGATTTCTCTCTCTCTCTCTCTCTCTCTCTCTCTCTCTCTCTCTCTCTCAATCATACAGACACACACATAAATATAAAGAAAAACCCACAAAATTTGCTGTCTGATCCAGTTGTTAAAGACGATCTTCTTCTTCTTCTTTTTCTTTCTTTCTTTCTTCTTTCTTTCTTCTCTCTCTCTCATACGCACACACAAACCCATATAAAAGAGAAAAGCCCTGCAAGAAACTGCAAGTATCTCATGCCATTTATAATCCAAAAAATTCCACCTTTAGGTCTAATAGATGCAAAAGTATACAAGCATACAGGGAAACAGGATATAAAGAATATACGAAAAATAATGGAGGTAACAGAAGACAGTCCCAGCACCAGCCTTGAGCGAGTACGTAGGTGGCTCAGATAAGCTTTCTTCTAGAATGAATTTTTAAATAATTCAATAACTAGAATCGTTTCCTTTCATGAAATCTGCGGAGGTGAGATGAAACAGCATCCGAGAAGAAGATGCCAGATAAGAGAGAGAGAGAGAGAGAGAGAGAGAGAGAGAGAGAGAGAGAGAGAGAGAGAGAGAGAGGGTGCTTATATAACAACGCTGAATGAACTTATCATTTTCATCTTCTTGAATTACAAAATGTACAGAGATGTGGTATGGTCTTCAAATTCTGAATAATTATATAAAATATTCGTGAAATTTGTATGTACGTCTTAATTTTATTAGAGAACCCTTCTGACTTAATATATTTATTCTGTAAATATTTTAGAATATTTATCTATCAGGAATGTTGATACAGTACTCGTAACGTATTTGCCTTGTATATGTATTTTGTATATGGCAAAAACCTGAAATGAATTATTATTATTATTATTATTATTATTATTATTATTATTATTATTATTATTATTATTATTATTATTATTATCAAATAGCCTCGTAGCAACTTTTATCTTGACGAATTTGGCTAAAATTTGCAACAAATAACCTTCTGAAATTATTATTATTATTATTATTATTATTATTATTATTATTATTATTATTATTATTATTATTATTATTATTATTTTACTTTAGTGTAGTTATAAAGGCAGCTTCGTATCCTCTTTGATCTTAACAACTATATGCTAAATGTACAACAAACAACCGTCTCAAAAATGTTTATTATTATTATTATTATTATTATTATTTATTATTATTATTATTATTATTATTATTATTATTATTATTATAAAATTACCCCTATAAACGCTTTGGACTTGACGAATTTAGGCTAAAATCTATAACGGATAAATTCTCTGAAAAATTATTATTATTATTATTATTATTATTATTATTATTATTATTATTATTATTATTATTATTATTATTATTATTATAAAAGCACCCCAGTAAACACTTTCATCTTACTGAATTTAAGTTAAATTTACAGGAAATAACTTTCCAAAAAAACTATTATTATTATTATTATTATTATTATTATTATTATTATTATTATTATTATTATTATTTGTTGAACATGATGGCAGCCTTTGCTGCATTAATCTTGTAGATTATTCGTTCAACTTCGAAGGTAATGGAAATTCAATACCTACGATCCCAGAAGCACTGACGACCCCTGCACTCGTTTTTGGACCCCGCCCCCGGAATTTCCATTACCTTCGAATTTTTTTATATTTTTATAAAAAAAAAAAAAACCCTGCAATGAACTTCGGCATTTTACTTAATTCTGTTACTGAAGAAGAAAAAAGAGTATTTAGAAGAATTGAACGAATAATCTACAAGATTAATGCAACAAGGCTGCCATCATATTCAACAAAACATGTTTGAAAGAGGGCCTATACCTGAAGTATTATTATTATTATTATTATTATTATTATTATTATTATTATTATTATTATTATTATTATTATTATTATTATTATTATTATTATAGAATTACCGTCATAACCACTTTGGTCTTGACAATTTTAGGCCTCAATATACAAAGAAAGCGTTCTGAAAATTATTATTATTATTATTATTATTATTATTATTATTATTATTATTATTATTATTATTATTATTATTATTATAAGAGTACCCACATAACCACTTTGACCATGACAAATTTAAGCCAAAATACCAAAGAGTGCGACACAAAGAAGAGAAATCCGAGGAAGATCCTCTTCTTCTCCCCCACGTCCTTTTACAGGAAACAAGAAGCGAAAAGCTGTAGGAGGAGGTCGTCCGAAGAGTGTATCCTCTCTCTGTCTCTCTCTCTGGGAGGTAAAGCGGTGATTCAGAAAACGCAGACGAAAGGCTCCTTTCCCGCGCCAGGAAATGTGGTCATTGGAGAGGAAGGGCTTCTTGGTCAAGCTTGAAAACTCGGGTCGTAAAAAGGAAAAAATAGATGTATGTATGTACATATGTATTTATGTATGAATGTAACTATGTAAGTACAGTATGGTTTGTTTCGTTCTTGAGAAGTGGTTTCGGTTAGATAGAGTTGTTGTTCGTCAAGGGAGTTAAATTTGAGGGAATGTTGTCTGAGAAAGTAATATTAATGTTTCTTGTGAGTGATTTATACAAATATATATATATATATATATATATATATATATATGTTATATATATATATATATATATATATATATATATATATATATATTATATATATACATATATATATATATGTATGTATATGTATATATATATATGTGTGTGTAAAAAATATATATATATATATATATATATATATATATATATATATATATATATATATATATATACAGTATATATATATACACACATATATATGCGTATGTATGTGTATATGTATTATATGTTAAATATATATTATATATATAATTTTCTTGAAGATGTATATGTACTAATAAGAATATCATAAAAAATCAATAATAATCTCATTAAACGTATTTCATCAATATATACCATCAACAATAATACAATTCTCGGTACAAACGAATTAAAACTCACGATATTCAAACACAATACTGTATACAGTTCGAAAAACCAGAGACATTATTTTCCGAGCGCCAGCAAAATCTCTCCTTCGTGAGTGAATCCCCATTCTTCCCTCCCCATTGCTTGCAACAAACACTTGGGGGCTGTCAAGAGAGCGAGAATGAGAGTGACGTCTTTAAAACTCGAGATATTTCAAAGGCAGTTGCAAGGATGCGTGCAGATGCGTTGTCTGCCTGCCTTGTTCAATGAAATGGCATTAGTATTTTTTAAGTATTTTTTCCAGACTGAGTTTCAGAAGTGTTTCAGTTCATTCGAGGGGTGTATGTAAATAAACAACGTTATAATGCCTTAGTATGAAGACTTACCTTTCTTTTTCAGGTTCTTGAACATGCAATGTTATTACTACAATAATTGACTGTTTATAGGTATATGTGTGTATTTATGTATATGTTGTATATGTATATGCATGTGTATATACATATATATGCCCACACACTCATTATATATATATATATATATATATATATATATATATATATATATATATATATATATATATATATATATATATATATATATATATATATATATATGAACACATTTACAGAACTAGTAGGAAAAAGAGTATCTATGAATTTGTTTATTGGGGCATCCTCTCCTAACAGACTCAGAATAGGTATAAATTATGTAAATTCCCATTTCTCTTGTTTATGTAATGGATGTTGTTCCCCAAGTCTTAAATAAGCTCATCCGTTAATAACGTATTCTATTCGATAGGCAATTTTCTTCCTGAAAATACGTTTTTTTTATAATCAAACCTCTACATGAAGAGAAGACCCAAGACTTTCGGCCACTATAAAAACTGAAAGTCAATAAAGTCCACGAAGTTTTGTCATTCCCAAGAAAAAGAAATCACTCTCAGACTCTCTTATGGGTTTCTGAAATATTCCTTTCTCGCCTGACTTCACAATATGCGTTTCATGGTAACCTCATTTTGGAGAGGGGCCAGATGTTCTCTGTGCTCACAGATGGAGCGCCACAGCAGCTGTTGAGCGCTTTAAATCTGGAGTCTGGAGAAACTTAAATGTGATGGAATTGCTGTGATGTTGAAAGTGCATCTTACACATGTTATATGAAACCGATTCTGCGCATGATCGACATTAAGGCATCTAGATGTTTGCTGATTGCTTGTAAGACCAGTTTTGTTACTACTGTGAGTTGTCACTAATTATCTACTTTACTTATGAGGGCCACAAATGAGCAGCTCCTGATAGACAAAATGGTAATGAAGAATACTAAGAGAAGGAGGTTTTACGAGATTGGGAAATATGCTGAAATATTAAATTCATCCAGACCTACACGGGGTGTAAGATTATGAAACAATGAATATTTCATTTTCATGAAATTCTGATTCTTCAAATTTTACAGGCATTGGGAAATATTCAATATAAAAACAAAGAAAGGTAGAATATAATCTGATGTATATCTATGCCTCTTTTACATTACTTTAAATTCACTGTACAATATTTCATGTGCTTCATTTTGCTGCGTGATTTTTTTTTAGTTTTATACATATATAAACTAATCTGAGTTAGTTGCTTACCCACGTAAGAGAATTGAATAACGCATATGTAAAAATACAGAGCAAAAAATCTGATTTGTCACATTCTGACCAGAAGGAAAGAAGTCCCTTCGTCCGTACCTGTATTCCAACCGTGTCTTTTAAAGAAGATCAGAGTCTCGGGACTTCGCTGCTCCCAGAGGAGATTTGGTTTTCAAAGAAGACATAATGAATACAAGAGACTGGGCTTAACTTTCTGATAACTCCGTAATGGGAAGGACAATGTTCAGGTTCAAAGAGGGAGGATTTTTTTGTTTTTACCTTATTCGCTTTCTCCCCTCTCTGACTCAGGGATAAATAAACCTTTAAATGGCTAATAAAAATCTTTATTTGTTGTTCTTTATTTTTTTATTTAACTTTTTTTGATAAGCTTTGAGGTTTTTTGATAAAGAAATAGGAATTCACCATAACTAAGTTTGATCGAGATTGAATTTTTAAAGTTAAATGTCCAGGAGGGGTGATGTTTCTTTCGAAATTTCTTTATTAGTAATCGAATTTTATATTTTGTGGACAGGACAAACCTTTGCCACTCAGAAATTATACTATAGGTGAATCCCTAGCAAATGCTTAGAAACTGATCCAGCAAATGTACCCCCACCAAATGACTATTATTCATATATATATATATATATATATATGTGTGTGTGTGTGAGTGTGTATTTATATTTGTGTGTGTATATGTTTGTGTATGTGCAATCACCTATATGGAGACTGCATAAAAACCTCAGAACTATACGAACTTTCAAATAACTTGTCAGGTTTCTAACTTAAAAATTTCTAACATGGTCGGAATAAAAGCAAAACGCTTTTAATTTAAAGACCTGAACTCCCTCTCGCAACCCTGACACTGACGGCTGTGAAATATGGGAATCTCTTAAAAAATATTCGAAAAAACTTACTTCGTATAAAGCACAGCTGGGCAGAATCTTCCCTCAGAGTGATGGACATCCAATGTAGTTATCGAGAGGGAGGCTGTTCTTCATGAAGGCCAATTATTGGAAAGCAGTAAAATTAGAGGTTATATTTGAGAACCAATCACAGGCCAGTGAAAAATTGACGGAAAATATTTCGCTCTAGGTACTGGCGAAAATCAAAACTGTTTTTCTTATTGTTTTCGATTAAATGGAATTGGTTGCGTTAGGCCAGGGAAAACAATTGGAGTTTACAGTTAATCGTCTGTGCTATTTTATTAAGATTCTATATGGTCAAAGTAAATGGATTATTTAATTGAACTGAAATCGCGAAAATAAACCCCAACCAAAAGTTTACCTACATTCACTGGACATGAGTCCAACATATGCCATTCCTTGCTTCTTTTCTACTTGAAAATATTCGGATTTACTTATTACAGTTAACAAATACACTTCCATTACAAACAGAAATATCTCAATAGTTTATCAGAGAATAAGAAACTGCAAAATATTTGGTAAGTCGCGAATGAAAAACTCCGAAAACTTCCCACCTTTGTCCCAGGCGAAACCTAATTAATTGTGCAAAGGGTTGGCCGCCCTGGCCACATCAAAGGGTAGAAAACAAAGGTGGGCCGTGCCAAAGGGGAAGATAAAGGGGAGAGACTACAGTAAGGGTAAGTAAATGATGGTAAAACGGTACCCTGAAAATTTTGAGTTTATTGAAGAATTACGAAGTTTTCTCATGACATTTGAGAATTTATGAAATATATAAATATCGCTATGGAGATAATTACCAGTCATCAGAGAGCTAGGCTACTAATCTTTGAAAAGTTTAGAATTGTAACTATAGTGAAAAATATATAAAGTCGAAATTACAACAGAAAATACCAAGGCCAAGAAGAAAGACAAGATAAGTTTTTCAAAAATATATATTTTTTATTTGTTCGATTTGCGTCCTGCTTGTCATCAACTGTTTTCTCCTCTCTCTCTCTCTCTCTCTCTCTCTCTCTCTCTCTCTCTCTCTCTCTCTTCCTCCTATCATCTTCACTTTGCCAGAACAAAATCAAAATTCTTCCAACACTTTCTTCACCTTTTTCACCGCACTTAAAAAGTCTTTTGTCAAGAAAAATATTGGAGCAAAATCTTTTGTTTATTATCGCCTTTTATCTGCGATTGGCTTTTCAATCTTAAATCGGATAACCTTTGTGCGCGCATTGGTTCAGAATTTTCCAATAGCACAAGTAAAGAAAACTTGAATTTTATTTTTGGAGATTTTATCTAATGAAAGGTAGTCTAAGTATTATTCTTAATGGTTCATACAGATATATATACATACATAATTATGTATGTATATATATATATATATATATATATATATATATATATATATATATATATTTATATTTCTATATATATATAGAAAGAGAGAGAGAAACTAATTTTATTAAAAACAATCTTAATTCCATTAAACTTATAAATGAAAATGTTATCGACCCATGTTCCTTTATTAATATCTTGTTTACAGAACATATCTAGCTTTGGTACATATCAATCAGTTTTATAAATATTTAATCAGTCTAATTTAAGAATAGTCATTATTACCTAATAAAATCCAAAGAATGCTTTTTTCGAATTTTGGGCTCAATTAATAGTTTTCTAGTTCAGCTATTTATACATTAAGCAAGTAAAGTCCATTATCTCTTACGAATACTTTTTTTTAACTAAGGCAGTTTTTCATCGGATAAAATTATCGAAATTAAAAGGAATTTACCGCAGCGAACATCAAGGAGATGTAAGAGAACATTTCCTGCTCATTTGAAGCTCAACTCCTACGAAATATGAAATGGCCCGCATGCAAATGTTTGTCTTTGGGACGGGATTTGCATGAACTGGTTCCCTCCCTCGGTTGCGTGACCTAGTTTGAGGTGAACGCCACTTGCTGTGCCTCGGACAAAGGCAAAACAAAGACTTTCTTGTTGTTGGTTGTGGTCTTGCAATGAAATGCTGGTTCCGGAGTATGTCTGTGATCGGATATAATATGTTTTTGTTTTATATATTTACGTATAGGTATATGTGTATGTATATACAGTATGTATTTATGTATATGTGACCTGATTCTCGGTCATATATAGGTTCTACAAATGAAACGCGTAAGATACAATTAACACATGTGTATTTTCCTCAATAGTTACACAGGGCCCTGTTGCTAATATTACGCTGCTTAATTATGCAATTATAATCGGAAGGTACTCTGAGGTGACACGCGCCCATCACTGTCTTTTAGGCGCGCCCTAACCCGTCGACCTCAAACCCTTACTGATCATTAACTTTTCAAACTGAACTTCCTTAGGTCATAGCTGATTGGTCTCTTATAATCGAAAGGAACCAATAAGGGTCTTCGATGTATGGCACTCACTTGAATTACCCACGCCAAACCCCAACGGTCGTATGGCGTTCGACGAATCAGCAGTATCTATTCGTCATTCTCTGATCACAAAGACGTACAGACAACTAGCAGATTTTCTGTTACGTCTCAAACATGAATTTCTATATAAATCAGCATATATACATACATACATAGATAAATGTATTTATTTATATGTATATATATATACTTTCTCTCTCTCTCTCTCTCTCTCTCTCTCTCTCTCTCTCTCTCTCTCTCTCTCTCACCAATCCCTCCCTCCTTCCCTCGATTCAGTGGTTTGTGAACTGGTACAAAAAAAAAAAACTCCCATATACCTACAGTACATATAAGTCACATGCATAGAAAAATCCCCAAAAATCTTCAATTTAAAACTTAGTGTTCCTCTCGCATGGCCACCGGAAACTTTGGACGCGTCAGAGGTTATCCCTTTCCTGAGGGCGAGGAAGCCGAAGGACAGGCAGAATGCACAGAAGTCAATAAAATACAAAAGATTCTTGTTTTTTGTCCCAATATTTTTCTTCTCGAGAGGCTTTCAATATGCCACGAAATAAAAAGAACAGGGAGACTGGAAAATATTTTGAGATATTCAATAACTGTGATGGAAAAAAAAAAAATAGAGAGTAAAAGTGTAGATGGAAGGATGGGAAAAAATGTTGAAAGGGAGGGAAGAAAAGTCAGGATGGTGAAAATGGAATGGGAGATACACAGACTGATAAAAAACTGAGATGGAAAGGAGAGGAGAGAGACAATGATGGAAGTTAGGAATATAGGAAAAACTCAGAAAAGAAATTTACATAATTGTCATTTAGTTTTTATTTTTATTCTGATGACCTTTCAATGAAAAAGGTACGAATGTGATGAAGGTATTTGAAAAAATTAATTTATGATTTATGAAGTGAAAACATGAGGGAAATAACATTAGATAAAGAGTAACGCAAGTGATATATACAATGAAATTAGGAGTGTTAGGTAAGAAAAATGAATGAATAACAACAATGAATGTATATATATATAGATATATATATATATATATATATATATATATATATATATACACTATATATATATATATATATATATATATACTGTATAATATTTTGAATAACATGTAAGTCATAATTACTCCCCTTTCTTCAATCGATAAAAGTTCGTTCAGGCCCTGTGAGAAGAGATACGCTTATTAATTTGGTCGCAACTTCTTTTTGTCACTGTCGCCGGCATTGCTCTGTCGCCATAACTATTTTCGTGGTTAAAGGAACCAGATCCAAAGATGGTTACAGCTCTTTCACGTCGAGTACGTCTGCCGCCCGCATGTAAAATCGACAATGGGCTTTTTTGACGTCGAAAGATTCATTTATGTTGCGTCAATTTTCTCACGTCGAGTACGTCTGCCGCATGTAAAATCGGCAAATCGAAAGATCAATGTTACGCCGTTTTCTCACGTCGAGTACGGCCGTAATGTAAAATCGACAATGGGCATTTTTGACGTCGAAAGATCTGGGTTACGTCAATTTTCTCACGTCGAGTACGTCTGCCGCATGTAAAATCGGCAATGAGCTTTTTTGACGTCGAAAGATTCATTTATGTTACGTCAGTTTTCTCACGTCGAGTACGTCTGCCGCATGTAAAATCAATAATGGGCTTTTTTGACGTCGAAAGATTCATTTATAAGTCCAGAAAAGAGACAGACATTCCTAAATCATCAAAAAATAAAACTTTTCAGTTGATTTCCTAAGTCTTCAAGTATCTTATGAAAACTGTCCTCGTCTGAAACCCTGGCGTTTTTCTTCCTCCTCCCACAAACCTCCCTGAAACAGATCCTGGTTCAATCAAATCAATATTGAATTAATAAATAAGCCTATCGTACCTCAAGCAACTTTTCTGTAGTGATAACTAATCGCTAGAATCTGTAACCAGTGTTTATTCACTTGTTTTTTACATGCGACATAAAGTCGCTCGCACGGCGAGTGTCTGAAAGGATTCAGTAATGACGCGAGATTTAACAACTATAGCCATTTAAGACCTTTTTACACAACACTGAGCAATGGCCTTTCCTGTCAGCTTGAAGTTATACTGGCAGTTTAGACTTCACAGTCTATTATTATTATTATTATTATTATTATTATTATTATTGCTGTTGTTGTTGTTGCTGAGAGAAGTGTGTATGTGCGTGCGTGTGTGTGTATGTATGTATAGGGGACTTGAGCGGAGTGTGGAGCCAGCACTGAACTAACTAACGATGAGAATTCCAGGTAATTTTGTTCATCTATTGACTACTTCCATTTAATTAGGAGCAGACAGAACTGTCTTCCAAAACTATGATAGATATTTGACAAAACAGAGAGAGAGAGAGAGAGAGAGAGGAGAGAGAGAGAGAGAGAGAGAGAGATAGGACGGAGGGAATTTGATACTGTGCTTGTCATTCTCAAGCACTAAAGACCTGATACTGCCACTAATTTGAACAACAAATCTTTCTAATCACTTTTATGCTATATTCTTTATTAAATAATGCTTCCTTTTTAGATTTATTTATCTAATTTTTTTATATAAAACCCAAAAGGACTGATGCATAGGTTATCCATTATTTTTAGGTTCTTCATTCCGATCAACTACTCTAAAATCAGAAAGAACCCAGAACATAAATACAACAAAATAGAACATTTCCTTAGGTACATGTTGAAATAAACCTGTTTGCTGAGTTTCGCCAAAATTAATAGAAGACTGGTTCGATTAAACTTTCTTTGCGTCAACGTTTTACACCAAGGGTGCCACGAAACTTTGAAATAATTAAAATTTTGAATTTATCATTAAACTTTGGCGATTAGTTTCATCATAGCGCTCATGGCGAGTGCGTTGTTGTTGTTGCTGCCTTCGGTGCAAAAGAGAGTTTGCTGCAAACAGAGAGAGAGAGAGAGGGGAGGTAAGACAGAGGAGGAGAAAGAAAGAAAGACATACATCTTTTGTGGCATCGCAAATTGAAACTCTTCTTGTCACGCCTCGTGAGCCATTTCTAGTTTAGAAGATTTTCACATTGATTTAATTCATGAATATAAATAGAGTTTTCTATTTGAGAAACCCTTGTTTAATAGAAAGGCGTTTATTCTCATGCAAACTCTACTGTCTTTTATAAGTCATTCACAAGGCAGTGTTCATGTGCGTTGCGAATACATTGTGTTCATTGTTATCATTGACTTAATCTTTATTTCTCTCTTCTTTGCTATTTCCCATTGCTTTTATGTCAATATCATTTTCCTACTAAAATCTCATTTCGAATATTTAGTATAAAAATTATTATTATCTAAATATACATTATATCAGGATAATATGAACCAACTTCACCATTCCGTCAGTAAGAAAAGGTATTAATTTAGCAATAATAATAATAATAATAATAATAATAATAATAACAATAATAATAATAATAAGCAATGGGTACAGTGCTGGCCTTGCTGATCACAGGTCATTAAAATTTTGGCGTTCTATTTTCGTAATACGTAAATGTTCATTTTTTTCTGTTACCCGTTCAGTAATAATAATAATAATAATAATAATAATAATAATAATAATAATAATAATAATAATAATAATAATAATAATAATAACTAGGAGTAGCAGTAGTAGTTGTTAATGTAACCAACATGTCTTTTAATCTGTAATTTTTTTTTTTGTTTACGCATAAAAATACAACATAAGATTATTCCCTTCACATTCATTCGTAAAGTTCACTGGAACACAATCACTCGAAAAATCAAAACGAGATAAACACTCTGATTAAAATTTTAAAAAAAGGGGGGGACGACTGTCACAGACCTCCTCGCCCTGAAGTCTGAGAATTGGCGTCTGAATTTGCATAAAGCCGTTTCTGCACTTGGATTGCCATTCAGAACTTCATCAAAACGTTCCAAAGAATGATGATAACAACTTCATGCATATTTATGAGGTCCAGTGCCAGTCTTCCATGACTGAAACACTGAACGTTTGCTATTCATTTTTATTCGTTTCTTCTGAAAAAAATTATGAACACTCAGGACTTATTGGCTGAAGTCAATGTGATTTGTTTCATAGCAAGGACAATGCAGGTGTCTATATAGTAAAGAGATGAACTGAGCTGCATTAATGAAGATAAAGTCTGAAATATGCAAGAAGGGTTAGATCCTAAACTTGGCCTCTGGTATAGATATAATGGTGAATAGTTTACTGAACTATTCGGTCATCTTGATAGCATAAATTCACTTTACATGTTTATACCGAAAATATAACAAATAAACTTTCCACTCTTCACTTGTAAATCTTTCAGTTGCAAAATCATTCCAGGCACCTTCATGATTTGTTTACGTAAGGTGGGAACAGAAACAATACTCTATAAGGCTCATAGAGAATAATATAATTTACCAGTATTTCCCACCCAGGTAACCTATTACCCGTTTCCACATATATCTTTAGTGGGTCTCTTTTGCCGTGATGAATGGTAATCCTTCCCTGTTTGACGAGTAAAGCTTCCCTCGTAAAATGAGCTTTAAAATACAGTTTTGTTCCCAAGTGCTGACAAATACCGTTCTTAGAACCTCATTTGTCTATGTCATCATTATTTACCCCGAAGGTACGTGTTATTACGTTCTCCAGAAGACTATCAACTTATTTTATCTTTGGCGCTTTCTATTTTGTCAACACAAGTTTATACTAATTTTTTTTCCTTATTTAAATAAATGTTAAACAACACTGTAACTGCAGTTTCTGTACTGGAATGAAGTACATAGATCATAATTTTATCCAGCTTAACTGTGATAAGCTCCAGTCAGCTATCCATCCGGTGCATAATCCATTGCTTAGGTCAACAATGGTATTATATATACTCTATATATATATATATATATATATATATATATATATATATATATATATATATATATATATATATATATATATATATATATATTATATATATTTTATATTTATGTTTCTAGTGCAGGTGGTTCTTATGACTCACATTTATTACTTTACTCTAAAATGGCTACACAGATAATCAGGACATATAAAAACACAAACTAAATGCTGGAGTGGTACAAAGGAGCAGAGGGCTCTTTCTCAAAGGGAAGTGCGTGAAACACGTGGATACAAAAATAGCTATATTCTCATAACACACACAAGATCAAAGGGAAAATGAACTGAAACACGTTAAATTGCTGCTGCAGAAGTCCTCCCGAAGGCGGGGTGAGCTTGGGAATGCCAGAAACACGGACCAGTAGAATTTGCTACGATCGTCCGTCTGAAACGATATGAGGACCTAGGTTACAAATCTAATGCTGGAATTTGGGAATGAATTACTCAGGTGTGCACTGAGGCGCCAAGGACTTCCCGAGGTGTTACTTGTGACTCCAGAGCAAGGAGGCAGTGAACACGTGGGCCGGGATTGAACTAAGAAGCATCAGGGAATACCAAGTTATAGGCCCAGTTTAATAAATGCACAAGGGCGAACGTAACGTGACTACAACTCGTTCTAGGCACTTTACCACATTGCCAGAGGCGTAAGGCTGACGTCGGCGTCCAGCGGCGTCTTCTGCCAGGGTCCACGTGTGTGCGTCGACAAGGGCCTCCTCACCAGGGAACTGCTTTCAAGTCGTAGGTTGGGGGCGGGAAAAGGGCGCCCTTGTGATGATGAAAGGCCGCAGTTGAGTTCCGCTCGCTTTGGGGACTTGCAATCTTTGATGGCCACGTGGGTGGGGTACGGAGCAAAGGGGCTGTTAACTTCAGGTGGCGACGAGGGAAAGGGCGGGGGCGAGGTCTGCCTCGTGACCTCTCGGCCAAACTAGCGACTGTGGTGAGCGTGCTTCTGGCGCCCTGACCTTTGTTGCTTCTGGACAGGGGTAGGGGGGGCTATGTCTGACCAGGTCACGCGTCTGTATCAAAGAAAACGGCTGATCGTCCTGCCTGTACCAAAGAGAACGGCGCAAGCCAGTTCATTTGCCCCATATGAGAATTAAATCTTTTGAGCGTCTCTTATAACCACACTTCCACTGGTTGAAACTACCCCGAACCAGAATCCACTACTCTCACAGGTTCAAAATAGACAGAGGCCCATCTATCGGCCGAGCAAAGCAGAAAGGCGGGCGCTTTCAAGAAGTATTTTGGCGCTAATCTTTACAATATATATATATATATATATATATATATATATATATATATATATATATATATATATATATATATATATATATATATATGTGTGTGTGTATATATATACATATATATAAATTTATATATATATGTATATATATATATATATATATATATATATATATAAAAATTCATATATATTTATATATATACATATATATATTATATATATTTATATATATATATATATATAAATATATATATAAATGTATATATATAATCAGAAAGAGGGCAAATTGAAATAAAAAAAAAAGAAAAGCTATTACTATCATGAAAATCTAACAATCTTTCACAGGGTAAAAGACGTCTACCAAATTCATGAGAACCACCAACCAAAATCCTAACAGCACTCCACAGGTGACCCGCTATGCACTAACATTCCTCCTATATCACGATATTAGTGAAGTGGGTTTTAAATTACAGTTTTGTTCCCAAGAGCTGACAAATATCCTTCTTAGGTTCTCATTTGTCTATGTCATCATTATTTACCCCCAAAGGTATGTGTTATTACGTTCTCGAGAAAGCTATCAACTTATTTTACCTTTCGCGATTTTTATTTTGTCATCACAAGTATAATTATTACACTGAATAATTTCTCTCCTTAAGTTGATAAATATAAAGCAACATTGTAATTGTAGTATTTCTATTGGGATGACGTTTGTAAAGACACTTTTCTGCAACCTGACTGCAGAGAGGTAATATATATATAAATGTATGTATATATATATATATATATATATATATATATATATATATATATATATATATATATATATATATATGTATACATATATATATGTGTGTGTATATATTTATGTATGTATATAAATGAATATGTGCAGTATATATATTTATGTACCCACACACACACCCATATGTATGTATATATACATATATATATATATGTATATATATATATATATATATATATATATATATATATATATATATATATATATGTGTGTGTGTGTGTGTGTGTGTGTGTGTGTGTGTCTGTGTGTTTGTAGTCAGGGAAGAAGGCAATTTGAAAGAGAAAAGAAAACCAAATACTATCGTCAAGATCTAAGAATATTTCAAAATGTGACAGATATACCCCAAATGCATGAGTACCCACCAACCAAAATCATGGTGACTCTCCACAAATTCCCGTTATATACTAATATTCGCCCTATATCACGATATCACTATCAGTCCAAACCCCCATTAACTGATTGCTTCTCTCCTTACACCCCAAACACTTCATTCCGGTTCTCCAACATCCAAGCCACTTCGCTTCAAAAGACGGACTTAGGTACACGTTCATTTCTTGGTGAATTTTAGCAGATGTAGAGGAAGGACAGAAGGCAAATGGGTTTTAATTACTCTGGCAGCCAGCGAGACATGAACTTGAACCCTATAGAGAGGAAAAGCAATTCTGGAGAGAGAGAGAGAGAGAGAGAGAGAGAGAGAGAGAGAGAGAGAGAGAGAGAGAGAAGGGAAGTACTCATTGAGGTTCAGGGACTGCGGTATAAATTTTATTTTGAACATAATGTTTCCTTTGGCAACAACTTTCAAAGCATTTTGAATTTTTCAAAAGTGATTCAGGCTTGGAGATCAATTGAATTTCATTATGGCGGGCTTTGAATATCATGAAAATGTGTAAAAAGAATAAATAAACATTGCTGCTTTTTTTGAATTTCAAGAGACACTGCACTGTCGAGGTTTCTTACAAACATTTTTTAAAGGACTTTTTTTAGAAAATGCCAAGTGCAATACACACAAGACTAAAACTAAGATCCAAAGGGAAATTAACCCTTCCCCCAGCTCTCTCTCTCTCTCTCTCTCTCTCTCTCTCCGATTCCGTTCGTAATATAAATATTCACTTTACTTTGTTATTTTCTAAGTTAGCATCTCGACGGTCGCAAGGAGTAATCACATCCAAACTTTTTTGAGGAGTTTCCCCTTCCCCTGCTGAAAGTTGAAAGGAAATGAACTGTTCCAAGTTTTCCTTTTATGAAGTGATTTGGAAGGAACAATCTGAGAAGAAAAGATATAAAGAATTATCCCTGAGAGAGAGAGAGAGAGAGACAGAGAGAGAGAGAGAGAGAGAGAGAGAGAGAGAGAGAGAGAGAAAGGTTCGTTTAAATCAAGGAAGGGTTTTTAAAGGATGTATGTAAGTTATCAGGACTATCTTAGATAACATTCGATTAAGTGAAAGTTCTGACCACGAATTTTCTCTTCAGACCTAAAAAGTCGTATATATTTTGAAAATGGGTCTGCCACCAAATTCATTATCAGAGAGCCTGTCCTTCGACTCAAAAAAACAGACATTTATGACACTAGAATGAGTAAACAGAATCAGCTGACTTCCTTCATTTTGTAAACATTCTTTAATTTAAAAGCATTAGTTTCAAAATTTTTACTTTCTTCTCACCGAACTTTTATTTTCTTTTGATATAAACATCAAAGAACATCGACTGCTTCAACTGAAAATCTGATTGGCATCATCAATGAGCTCTCTCTCGCTCCTCTCTCTCTCTCTCCAACTCTGAGAGAAATGTCGCACTTAACACGAAGCCAATTTGTCCAAAACTCTCGACGGTATTCAATACCGCTCTGCCTCAGAGGCTTCTCAAAGGGCAAGGCTCTTCCTTTGAAAGAAGCAAATCAAATGAAGCATCAAGTAGACTCAGGAGTGACATGGAGAGGCTTATGTCTAATGGTTAGCCAAAAGCAGTTGAAGTCGATGACTCTTGATGATGTTAGTTAATCTTTCATGTTGGAAGCACTTCCAAGCAGAGGAATTTTTTATGGTTATTAATGCCAAAGCCTTCCCGTAATTACAATATTGCATTCTTTAATCAACTGAGGTTAAACTGGTCAGGTGCTGTTACATGTGTATGCTTGTTTAATTAAAAAGATTCTGGCACAAGATTTTTAATTTCATTTTTTTTTACAGTTTCAAACAGTTTAATACCTACTTTTTAAGTTCCCAGTCATATCATTAGTGAAATATTGTTTTATAATGGCTAAAATGCCCTTCTTTCTCAACTTGCAGGTCGATGATCTGTGGATCCACGCCAAAAATGTGATTGCCTGCCGTAACTTCGAGATGGATTTTAGCTAAGCTTACCCTCTTATTTCCCGCGCTTTGTCGTTTTCTATTATAACAGGAGCCTTTTGATCTGTGCTACTCACATTCAGTAAACAAACTGGGTAATAACATTGCCTCTGAGTTCGTGGTAGTTTTTTCAAACTTGTGGTGAATTCTTGGCATTTATCAATCTCAAGATTGCAATACATAATGCCCATGAAATCGGAGACACGAGAATTAAATCAGAATAAGTCAGAAAAGCTTGGCTGGCTAGAAAACAGGGAGTCGCTGCAGGCCAAATGGAGCCAAGTGCTTGTACCAGTGACGTCCTGATATGCCGCTGGGACATCGGCTGATACCCCGGGGCCTTTGACATGTAACCAGGGATATGTCGAGGAGGTGGAGATTTTCATTATTCCTGAAAGTGAAAAAAAAATCAAAGGAACAGTATTTCAGCAGAGTTGGGGTGAAAGTGTTTATTGGTGAAGCACCCAATCAATTATTTGAGGTGAGTTCTGTTCGTGAAAGAAGTGCAAATGGAAATCAAAACTCGAAACTGCTCAGGCATTAGGGAATACGATCTTGCACATAAGGTATGTGAGATTTGGGTTTTTCTTGAACAAAGAGAAGAATTTAGTGGGGGCAAAGATTGTTCTAGTGCTAGAGCCCACTTAGATCTCAACAGCAGGCCTAGTTGGGGAGGAACGCATGTTTGGTCTCAGGGAATAGACTCAACACTGGTAAATAACGCCCCTGAGAAATGAAAATTCATGTCTTTTTGATCTCTGGTGGTTTGGCTAAATTTGTTATCAAAATCCGAATCTTTGTTTGTTATAATTCTCACTGAATTTACATAGGAAATTTGGTTTTACAGTGAATTTTATATTCAACCCGTTTTAGCTCTCTTATTAATATATTGAAAACTTTATTTGAATGGAAACATTTGGTTAATGTTTGCATTCATGAACATCAAGCCTGAATGAACGAAAAACTGCTCATCCTAACCTTATGAAATCTATATTGTGTGGTTCACTCAGATATGCCTTCACATTCTTATAAGAAATGACTTTCCTACATGTAACAGTATTGAAAATGTTAGATTAAATGAAGTGACGAATAGATACTATTATGGAAATCTCATATTTTCATCTACCTATCGTTTCTGGACTATAAACTCTTTTAAATGTTCATAATTCATTGTTACTTAAAAAAAA